>NC_057405.1:6614366-7214905 GCF_019320065.1 Cervus canadensis
ATATATATATATGCTGTCCATTATTACACAAAATTTGCTTACTATTGGTATTTTTATCCACTTTGCTCTATTCTATTTAATATAACCTGGGAACTATTATTTATATGTTCATAGATATTTTCCTTGTTCTATTTGACAGCGACATAGCACTCCATTCTATAATAACTCATTCCATCATTTTTTTATATATGGGTATTGGGTGGTTTTCCAAACTTTACAATTCTAAATAATGCTGCAATAAATATCTGAATATATATACACACACACACACACACACACACACACATACATATGTATGTGTTTGTGCTGTATTAAATAACTATGAGCTATAATAAATAACTAGATGTGTGCATGTGTGTTTCTGCTCAGTCATGTCCAATTCTTAACAACTTCCTGGACTATGGCCCACCAAGCTCCATGGTCCATGGAATTTTCCAGGCAAGAATACTAAAGTGGGATGCCATTTCCTTTGGGATGCCATTTCCTTCTCCAGGGCACCTTCCCCACTCAGGGATCAAACCCGCATCTCTTGCATCTCCTGCACTGACAAGCAAATTCTTTACCACTGCACTGCCTGGAAAGCCCTAAAATTTATGTATTTGGATCTATTTTTGCACTTTTAAAAAAATTCACTAATCTGTATCCATTTATGCATCATTATGACATTGATTCATGGAGCCTTCACAGTATGTTTAATATCTACTGAAACCAGTCCACCCTCAGAGCTCTTCTTGCTCACTGTTTTCCTAGCTCTCCTAGAATGTTTATTTTCCATAAGAACCTTAGTATCAGCTATGGGTCCATAAGAAGCTAGGGGTTTTGGTTGTTGTTTTTAATGGAAATTGTCAAATGTACAAATTAACTTAGAGAGCTGTGCCATCTTTATGATGCTGAGTCATCAGATCCAAAACAGGGATATCTTTCAACTTAACTTTTGTATCTTTCAAGAGCATGCTATTATTCTTTTGTCATATTCTTAAGCAGTCTCGAAAATTGCCTATTCCTTTCATTTTACCTTCTTCATCAGAAGCATCATCTTATCAAGACTAATTTATTGAATCACAGGAACTTTTAAGCCCCTTCCGTATGGTCAGAGCGCTAATTTACCAGGACTCTTTTTTCAGTATTTTCTCACTCAAGGTTAACTTCTTTTGAATATGATTTTATTCAATGTCTTCTCTCTGCCACACAGCTCCCCCATCCCACCTAAGTAATCTGTAAAGGTTTGCAACAGGAGCTCCAGAATTAGCTCTGCTGGAAATTTTTTTTTTAAACAAAAGTAATTTGAAGTCTTTAAGTTTTGTTGTCTTTTGATTATACTGAAAGTGTTTCTGTGATTCTTTTGTTCTTCTGTTGTTCTTAATGGCTTATTTGCAAGATACAAGGAGAGATTTGGATTTTGGCTGCTGACAAAACTTATCTAGTTATAACAAAAATCATTTTTAATTGTCAAGTTAGACACGACTTACATACGGTCTTTACAAAGGATATATGTTACAAAATCCTCCCATAATTAAATAATTCAATCCAGCTCAAGCTTGTTCCTTCAGACAAATTTGAAATCTTCTTTTCATCAGTCAATGATTTGTAACATATTGTGTTCCCTCTCTTTCTTATGGGAAGTAGATTTGGGTAACCAACATTTGTTGTTTAATCTAGGTTTAAATAAGTTAACCCCAGGTTCCCAGTGTAAATATTTATTTCTATCCCCCAAATCTGTGGTTTTAATTTGTGTTCTGTGGCGTCTTAGTGGTTCTATGAAGAGGGAGGAGTGGACCTGTGGGCAGGCTACAGTATCGCTTGATCAAAACAGGTCAACTTTTAATGTGTTTTTCTTTTGAGTTTAAGTTATCATAAGTATATATGGTTCAAAGCCTTTAAAACTACAAATAAAAAGAGAAAAATAAAACAATGCCTACCTCTAAATGGATTTTATGTCTTTTTTAAATTCTTCTAAAGACTCATTGCTTTTTGTTTGTATGAACTTTTTTTAGTAAACTAACTCCATTCCCACTTGAAAGTAGTTCAGAAGAAATAGAATATATGGAAAAAGATTATATCTAACTAGCATGTCACTATTCTGCCTCTGTTTCTTATAACAAAATGCCATTCGTTTAGTTACACAGCCAAAAAAGGTACAATGTTAAAACTTAATATTAATATCTGAAAACGACAACTTCCTTAACTCCTGTCGTTTTATGGGTTGACTGGGTCCACGTAGGCAGTTTTCTGCTGTTCTACTTGGGGCCATGTCGGGGGAGCACTCAGATGTCAGCTGAGGATGAAGTCATCTGGCCATTTGCCTGGGATGCTTAAAGGACAAACCTCTCTCCATGTCCACATAATCTCAGGGACTCTCTCCCCATGGTCCTCTCTCATAATCTCTCAGTCAGGGTTGCCAGACTCCTTACCTGGTGGCTCAGGGCTCCCCAAAGTGCAAAAGTGGGAGTTGTGAGGTTTTATTAGGTCACAGCACAGAACCAACATATTCCTCCGTACTCTACTAGTTAAAGCAAGTCACAGACCCAGCCTCGATTGAAGGGGTAGGAACAATAAAATGCACAAATACCAGGAATTATGTCTTGTTTGGGTCTATTTTTGCTGTGCTCAACCCCGTCTGACACTCAGAAGTGTCAGATAGGGTTGTCTTACCACCCTGTATTTCTCTTTAGTTCTGCTATTTTCCCAAAACAAACCAATCTTTGAATGATTTCCTTTTTTTAAAAACAATGTTTTGGAGCATAGCTGTTTTACAACGTTGCATTAGTTTATGCCCTGCAGCAAGTTGAATCAGCTGTGCGTATGCATACGTCCCCTCTTTGGGGATTTCCTTCCCGTTTAGCTCACCACAGAGCGCTGGGTAGAGTTGCCTGTGCTACACAGCAGGTTCTCATTACTGATCTGTTTTATACCTGCTGCTGCTAAGTCGCTTCAGTCGTGTCCGACTCTGTGCGACCCCATAGACGGCAGCCCACCAGGCTCCCCCGTCCCTGGGATTCTCCAGGCAAGAACACTGGAGTGGGTCGCCATTTCCTTCTCCAATGCATGAAAGTGAAAAGTGAAAGTGAAGTCGCTCAGTCGTGTCCGACTCTTCGGGACCCCATGGACTGCAGCCTACCGGGCTCCTCTGTCCATGGGATTTTCCAGGCAAGAGTCCTGGAGTGGGGCGCCATTGCCCTCTCCGATTTTATACACAGCAGTGTTTATATGTCAGCCCCACTCTCCCAATTCACCCCATCTCCCCCCTTTCCCTTTTTGGTGTTCACATGTTTGTTCTCTGTGTCTCTATTTCTGCTTTGCAAATAGGTTCTTCCATACCATTTTTCTAGATTCCACACACTTGCATTAATATGTGCAGTACTTGTTTTCCTCTTGGTGACTTACTTCACTTTGTATGACAACCTCTAGATCCATCCAAGTCTGCATTGGCACAAATTTCGTTCCTTTCTATGGCTGAGGAATATTCCATTGTATATCTGTACCACATCTTCTTCATCTATTTCGTCTGTTGATGGACACCTAGGTTGCTTCCACATCCTGGATATTGTAAATAGATCTGCAATGAACATTGGGGTGAATGATTTCCTAATTCTTTACATGTGGCTTCGTTAACTCTGTGCTTTCACTCTCTGACTTCTAACTCTTTAGTTGACATTTGTTCAGATTCCAAGACCCAGTGGCCCAACCCAAACATTTACGGGGCAAGTTTTATTTTCTGCAAAATGTTGTCTAATATAGAGGATGCATTCTTCAAATATGCTTTATTTCTGTCTTTCTATTCTTTACTACGAATTAAAATTATAGAAGAGTCAAAAGCCTTGTCAGCTGAGAATCTACTTGTTTGTTATTATATCACTTGCCAGGTACACAGTAAGTGATACAACCTACTTGTTGTATTAAAATGAATTCTACAGTGAAATCCTCATGTCCCATGTTTCCACTAAGTCTAGTGAGAAACTTGACCTGAACAAGATACTCTTTTCTCAGTAATTCCATTCCTAATACTCAGTGGTACAAAAGCCTTGTTTCTGTTGTGAACTTCCTGGCCCTAGACAACCTGCAGTGAAAGTTCTGGAATAAAGACTTAGAAGTCCTTCCACTTAGAAGTCCTTCCCTGATGGCTCAGATGGTAAAGAATCTGCCTGCAATGAAGGAGACCCAGTTTCAATCCCTGGGTAGAGAAGATCCCCTGGAGAAAGGAATGGCTACCCAATTCAGTATTCTTGCCTGGAGAATTCCATGGACAGAGAAGCCTGGCAGGCTGTAGTACATAGGGTCTCAAAGACTCAGACACAAGTGATCAACTAACACTGTCAGGTTGGGAGTCTGTAGCTAAAAATTTTCCCTTTGGTCCTCCGTGGTCATTATCAGGATTATTCCAGTACTGAGCACAACAGAACTTCCACCAACACATTCTATGCCTGAGCAAATTTTGCACATTTCATTTCCTGATGATTATAACGTACCAAAACTTTCCAAAGAAAATAATTAATTTAGATTTTATTTGACAGCATTGCCAAACCTTTTTTTAATCAGCTAGGATATTCAAAAGCGACTCGGTGAAGTGGTAATTTTCAATCTCAAAATTCTGCCCACGGGTTCAGAAGGTAGGTGCTTGATCTGGCTAAATTTCATCTGATAGGTAAATTTTCAGTGCACTTCCGACTAAATCTTGGTCTGTACTCTGTGCCTCCTATCACTGAATCTGTGGGTTGCCTGCTGGAAATGAACTCAGAAATTCTCGGCTGAACTTATCTCAGTGAGATTTTTCGCTCTTGAATATTACACAGCAGGCTACCATTTGATGTGGGTGTGCGTCTCTTTCAGCAATTAGGAAGCAGTGGTACTTAATGATATAAAAGATAATTTTGAAGTATTGCTAACTTGGACTCTAAGTTATATATGAGTTTTCTTCCTAAGAACATTTTTTCTGAGTATAAATAAGAGAAAGTAGTTGTCTTTCAACTAGGAGAAAGAATGCAGCTACATAGCTGATTTCTTTTCCACATCAGGAGTGTGAGGCCATATGCAATCCCACAGGCCTGCAGAAGCCTCCTGGAGCCACCTTTTTTAATAAAGGAGAACATATATAGGGGAGGAGCAAGAGAAAAAATCAAATGGGCAAGAGGATACATTTGACTTGTTTCACCATTTGGAATATATTAATTTATAACCAAGGATTCCTTTATGTAGCTATGTAAACTAGTTAGCAAGAATTATTTTAGACAACTAGGCACCAACTTGGAGAAGGAAGTGGCAACCCACTCCAGTATTCTTGGCTGGAGAATCCCATGACAGGGGAGCCTGGCGGGCTACTGTCCACGGGTCACAAGAGTCAGACGTGACTTAGCGACTAAACCACCACCAGGTACCAACTGTACAATGTAGAGCCTTGTATACATACCAGTATCTGATACTTAGGAGGAGATTTACAATGATCTCTCTATCTACCTACCTGTTTATCTTTCTATCTATGTATTAATATCTACCTATCTACACACACATATGTATTTTCTCTATGATTCTAATTTTATTCATCTTGAACCATATTCCTGTTAATTTTGCTGCAAGTTTTTACTCTTCCTTTCTAAACTAATATGACCTTCAAAGTTTTCCTGATAGCTTTTTTCTGTGCTGGGCTCTGACTAGTCTCCCTGACTACCTCCATTGGTCACAAAAGAGGAAATTTCCCTTTTGTGACAACAAAATCCTGCTTCTCTCCAACATTTCTCTGGCTAACTTTCCTTCTGTTGGCTCAACTCTATTTCTGTGTATTAATAATTTAAGAAAGAAGAAGAAAGAAAGAAAGCACAAAAAATTAAATGAAGCTATTCCTAATCATTATTAACTATACTGTTTGAATGCTTCAGGTTCACTCATCAAACCAATTTATTCTACATTAGTTTACATGGCATCACTACAGACTAGGGCTGTCAAAAATAATATTTGTACAATTAACTACAATTAAAAGAGAAAATAAATAAGTACCATACACCTATGAGAATATAGGTACTTCGTATATAGTACTTTCTATATGCTAAGCACAGCCCATGGGTATACTTTCATCACATCATTTAAATCTCAGAACACCTCTCTGAGGCAGGTTCCTTCACTATCCACCTTCACAGGTGAGGAAACTGAGATGCAGAAAGATTAGTTAACTTGGCCAGGATCATGCAGGAAAGGCTGAGACTTGAATCTGTGTCTGGGGAGAGATCACTGCTGGGAAGGGAGTCAAGTGAAAATTGGCATATGTTCCATGATATCAGGAGCGCTGATGGATACTTTACTTATATTATCCCATTTACTCTTCACAATGACCGTATTATGAACTACTCACAATCTCTGCATTATAGAATTAATTCCTCATTTTGAGATGAGGAAACAGATTCATAAACTTTAAGAAAACTTGTTTAAACTGAAAAACCATTAAGATGCAGAACTGTGTTTAAAACGTGGGTCTATTTCTTAAAAGTAGTCTCTTTCTATTGGACTTTGTGATATTGGTGCCTATTGAGCTGGGTATTAAAAAGAGTTGTTCTCAACATACAAAACTGAATGTATTGGGTAGGAGAAGCTTAAAATCAAAGAGAATATTGTGCTGAGGTTCAAAGGCTCAGATCAGCAAATGGTACGTTATCAATGTTTGAGTGCTTTTTCTGGTAGGTGGTGTGGGTACTGTTGGTTTCGAGCAGAGAGTAGCCTAAAGAAATTTTAGGTACTTTTTGGAAAGACGAGTTTGCCGTCAGTGTAGAGGACCAACGGGAAAGATGGGGTACTGGGTATGTGAATGAGGTCATATCTTCAAGACCTGAAGACTCATTAGATTTAGAGAGTAAAAAAATAAATAAATAAATAAATCAAGAAGACTGAGGCTCCGTTTTCATGTGGGTTACTGGGTAAAAAAGTGGGACTGTTGGCTAAGACAGAGAACCCAGGCAGAGGAACAGGTTTGGGACAAAAGATGATGAGCTAAGTCTTACAAATGTACCCATTTGACACACGCAGGGGGCACAAAGATATCCACAACTAGTTGGATGTATATGTCTGGTTCTGGAGATTGAACTAATAATGTTGGAATTATTACTGAAGTTATGGGACTAAATAAGTCTACTCAGAAAAGGCATGCAAAATAAAAAGATCCTCTGGGATATATGCAGCAAAGCAATCTCTTTGAAGTCAAAGATAGAAGCCAAATTTTACCAGGTTTGAGACAGTCCAGATAATGAGAATATGCATATAGGGAGAAATGACCATAGAGAGAGGGTCAGAATAAGAGTCAGAATTTTGTTGTTATAGTAATTGTTTATTTCAGTGGTGATGGTAAGAGCTCTTCCTTTGCTTCATGTTGTCCCTTGAAGTTAAAAAAAAAAAAAAAGAAAAGAACACTGAGACAATTAATGATATTGGAGCAAGTAGCAAATACAGAATGAACTATTGAAAACTGGAAAGATAACTGGAAGGAAATAAATTATGAAACAGGAAGCCTTTGGGAGATTGAGTCAAATGCAGATAGAGGCATTAGCCTATCATGGGAAATTAACAATTTCTTCATCTGAAACAAAAGAAAAAAGAGCAATAAAATAGATCTTGAAGAATAGATAGCTTAGAAAGGAAGAAATTGATTTAGCTCAAATTATGTATGTATGTGAAAGTCACTCAGGCGTGTCTGACTGTTTGCGACCCCGTGAACTGTAGCCCAATAGCCAACTCAGTCTATGGGATTTTCCAGGCAAGAATACTGGAGTGGGTTGCCATTTCCTTCTCCAGGGGATCTTCCCAACCCAGGTCTCCCGCATTGCAGCTAGACTCTTGACTGTCTGAGCCACCAGGAAAGCCCATAATGAAAGAAGAGAAAAGAGGAACAAAATAGATTTTGAAGAATAGATAGTTACAGAAGGAAGACATTGATTTAGCTCAAATCACATACCCTTCATTTTCTTGGAAGAATTAGAGGTAAATTTATCTTCTGAGAGGAGCTGGAGTATGACTTATGATATAATAGAACATTAGCTCTACTGAGTATAATCAGAAAGGGTGGGGATTTCCCTGGTATTCCAGTGGTTAAGAATCTGTCCTGTATTGCAGGAGATGTAGGTATGAATCCTGATTGGGGAACTAAGAGCCCAGATGACTCTGAGTGGCTAAGTCCATGTGCAGCGACTACTGAACCTGTGCTCTGGAGCCTGTGTGCCACAACGAAAGACCCTGCATGCTGCAACTAAGACCTAATGCAGCCAAATCAATACATATTTTAAGTGAAGTAAAATACTGGAAAAAAAAAAATAAGCAGCAAGAGTAAGGAAGCTGGAGCCAAATAGCATAGGTACCTTGAGATTTAAAAGGCAACCTGCAGCTTCCAACAGTGTGTACCTGACAATGAAAGGATTAGAAGATCTCCTGAAGTCAGAGGTATTCCAAATTTCCCATCACCTGATGACCAGTTTTTTTTTTTTATGTAATGCATGGAATTTGGGACACTGGAACAGAGAACATGAAAATGATTTTTTAAATGTTAAAAACCTCTGTGGAAATGTCTCAAGTCATCATCTCTTTATGGGGATATGTCACATTGGAAATTACATATGAACCCACCTTTAGAAATTATTTATGAACTTACCACATCTAAAAGGCAAAATGGTTGCCTGAGGAAGCCTTACAAATAGCTGAGAAAAGAGACGTGAAAGGCAAAGTAGAAAAGGAAAGATATACCCGTCTGAATGCAGAATTCCAAAGAATAGCAAGGAGAGATTAGAAAGCCTTCTTAAAGTGAACAATGCAAAGAAATAGAGGAAAACAAAAGAATAAGAAAGACTAGAGATCTCTTCAAGAAAATTAGAGCTACCAAGGGAATATTTCATGCAAAGATGGGCACAATAAAGGATAGAAATGGTATAGACCTAACAGAAGCAGAAGATATTAAGAAGAGGTGGCAAGAATATACAGAAGAACTATAAAAAAAAGATCTTCATGACCCAGATAACAATGATGGTGTAATCACTCACATAGAACCAGACATCCTGGAGTCCAAAGTCAAGTGGGCCTTAGGAAGCATCACTAGGAGCAAAACTAGTAGAGGTGATGGAATTCCAGTTGATCTGTTTCAAATCCTAAAATATGATGCTGTTAAAGTGCTGCACTCAATAGGCCAGCAAGTTTGGAAAATGCAGCAGTGGCCACACGACTGGAAAAGGTCAGTTTTCACCCCAATCTCAAAGAAAGGCAATGCCAAAGAATGTTCAAACTACCACACAATTGCACTCATCTCACACACTCACAAAGTAATGCTCAAAATTCTCCAAGCTAGGCTTCAACACTACGTTAATCAAGAGCTTCCAGATGTTCAAGCTGGATTTAGAAAAGGCAGAGGAACCAGAGATCAAATTGCCTATACCTGTTGGATCATAGAAAAAGCAAGAGAATTCCAGAAAAACATCTATTTTTGTTCATTGACTAAGCTACAGTGTTTATTTAGTTCATTGACTAAGCTAAAGTGTTTGACTGTGTGGATCACAACAAACTGTGGAAAACTCTTTAAGAGATGGGAATACCAGACCACCTTACCTGCCTCCTGAGAAACCTGTATGCAGGTCAAGAAGCAACAGTTAGAACCAGGCATGGTAAAATGGACTGGTTCCAAACTGGGAAAGGAGTACTTCAATGCTGTATATTGTTGCCCTGCTTATTAAACTTCTATTCAGAGTACATCATGTTAAATGCAGGGCTGGATGAAGCACAAGCTAGAATCAAGATTGCAGAGAGAAGTATCAATAAACTCAGATATGCAGATGACACCACCCTTATGGCAGAAAGCAAAGAGCAACTAAAATGCCTCTTGATAAAGGTGAAAGAGGAGAGTGAAAAAGCTGGCTTAAGGTTCAACCTTCAAAAAACTAAGATCACGGTATCTGGTCCCATCACTTCATGGCAAATAGTTGGGAAAAAAATGGAAACAGTGACAGATTTTATTTTACTAGGCTCCAAAATTACTGTGAATGGTGAACTGTAGTCATGAAATGAAGAGATGCCTGCTCCTTGGAAGAAAAACTGTGACAAACCTAGACAGCATATTAAAAGGCAGAGACATCACTTTGTCAACAAAGGTCCATATAGTCAAACCTATGGTTTTTTTAGTTGTTATGTACGCTTGTGAGAGTTGGATCATAAAGAAGGCTGAGTGCTGGAGAATTGATTCTTTTGAATTGTGGTGCTGGAGAAGACTCTTGAGAGTCCCTTGGACTGCAAGGAGATCAAATCAGTCAATCCTAAAAGAAACCAACCCTGAATATTTACTAGAAGGACTGATACTGAGGCTGAACTGCCAATCCTTTGGCAACCTGATGCAAAGAACTTACTCATTGGCAAAGACCCTGATGCTGGGAAAGATTGAAGGCAGGAGGAGAAGGGGATGACAGAGGATGAGATGATTGCATGGCATCACTGACTCAGTGGACATGAGTTTGAGCAAATTCCGGGAGATAGAGGAGGACAGGGAAGCCTAGCATGCTGCAGTCCATGGGGTTGCAAAGAGTCGGGCACAACTGAGCAACTGAACAAAGACAATATCTAAATTACTTTTCACTCTAATTTTTTTTTTTTACTTTTTTTGACATGCTTTTTTGTCTAGTCTTAGAATCCTAGGTCTAAGACAGTGTTTTGTTTTGTTTTTCCTGTAAAATATTCTACAGAAAGGGATTCACTTGAAAACTGAGATAAAAATTTGAAGTGACTCAGTTATGAACAATTTAAGACCAGCTTCTACAATTCATCATATGAAATTTTCCACCAAACAAAACTCTGACTTTTGTATATGTTTTTCTTTTACTTTGTAACTAATGAAGTAACTGCGTCACCTCTGGTACTTAAAAGTACCTACTACACCTCAATTTTAAAAAAGTCCCTAAGCGTCCCTCCAAAATACATATTCCTGTCCCCTTGAGAGATGGGTACATAACACAGTTATTCCTGGGGCAGAACTGATTCAGTCTGTGGGAGCAAAATTCATAAATGATTTCTTCAAGGATTAGATTTTAAATAAATTTCTAGGACCTTTCTGATGTTCATCATGGCAACCAATTTATATGCTTGCATTAATTTGTGAAAGAGTTTTGATCTGTACATCATCAATATGTAATTGAATTCTATTTGGTTGTGTTTTTATTTAATTTGCTACATAATTTGAGGCAAACATCAATTTTGACTGGCATTTTCAGTAAATTGACAGTTGTTTTACTTACATGACTGGTTATTTTGGCATTCCATATAAGCAAAACCTCCCTAGTGAGTCCAAGATAATTTATGATAGCATTGTACTTCATGTGTCAAGCCAAATCTTATTTAACTAGCTATTTCACATCTAGTGACAACAGTAGACATTACTAACTCATTAAAATTCAACATTGTGTCACACATGAAATCTCTTCATCACTTAACTTTAAAATAACCAGAACTACTGTATACAAATGAATATATGTATACTATTACAAGTGCTTTTGTAATGATTTTCCTAAGTAACTAAACCATAGAGAGGCCAAAAAGAGATTTTTTTTCTCTGGGGTGATTTGGAGAGTATACACAAAAGATGACATTCTTTACGAGAATGGAAGCAAATTGGTTTCATGTGCTTTCAGCATATATTCTGGAATTAAAAAATGACTGAAACAGACTTGGTCACTGATGGTACATATACTTTTATTTTTACCGCCTAATTATTTTAATCATGGTTTGTGACAAGTAATTTTTACAGTTAAGCACTGGAATATATACATACGTACACATGTATATATTCTTTGTTCCCATCTGTTACAAACTTCATTATGCCTTTCTTACAAATAAGGAATTCTATAAGCATCCAGTTACTTTTGTAGTCATAGAGCATCAGTCTCTTCAAAATATGGAGAATGAAAGAGAACTTAAGAAAGACAACAGAACAATGGACTTCTTATATTCTTTGTTTAGGGTCACTTTGAAGCAAATCATTTCCTTGTCAAGCCTTCTTCCTGGCACCTAAGTCATATCTACAAATAGTTTCCGTGATAACCATTTACTTACATGGCCACTTGAAGAAACTGTAGAACATTTTCCAGTTGCATATAAAGAAACCCCAAAGTAGAAAGCAGAAGTTTTTCTGTTATCAGACTGACTGACTCCTATCTTGCCCCTTATAAAAGACCTTTTAAGTAAGCCTATTTTTGTCTATAATCAAATACTCAAGAAGTGGCCCTTCAGTGATGTAAATGTACTTCCTTCCCCTGTTAGAATTCTTTCCCTAAAGCCAACAGTCCTTTGTTGACCTTTAGCTCAATAACCATCTTGAAATGGCAGCTCTTACTCTGCTCTTCTGGAATGATAGTAATCTCTAAGCATGTATTCTAATATACAGTGATATGGTCGCCAGTGTTTCAAATACTGGTGGAAATGCAATTCTCTGCTGTAAGGAAGCACTTATGAACTGGCAAGGAATAAATGGCTGCTGTCAGGAATAAGTGTCTTTGTTATCAAAGCTCTGGCAGACATACATGCTTAGAAGTTAATGAATTTCTTCCACACCTACCTTTGTGATATAGTATCTAGAAATTTGCCGTGTGTTTTTGCAAATATATAGTGCCTGGGAAATCATAAGAACAAATGAGATTTAACTTTGACATTTATTAAGACTTCATTTTGGTAAAGAGGACCGGTTTAGAAAAACCTGAAAACGTATTTATCCACGCTCACCATTGTACGTGTTTGCCAAGTCATCAATATTTTAACCAAGACCACCATTCATTTGTAAGATATTTTACATTGGAAGTTTCTGGTGTATCTATAGCACAACAGTATTAAATATAAAATGAAGAAAAAGACATATGAGTGATTATACCCAGAAATATCTGCTTTTTAAAAAGCTTTTTTTTTTTTATCCTAATACTTTTGACTCAATTTTTTTATTGCTTTTTGAATTTTCATTTTTAGGAAAGGTCAGGAACTTGTTTAAATGAGTAGTTCTTCCTCAGTTTAAATGCTAAATTCGATTCCTGGATGCAGTCTAACAATATATCTGATAATTAGAGGAAAGGGAAAGTAAGACAGTCTTTTTTAGGTGTTAACACCAGAGAAATTTCATCATCTAACAAGGAAAAAAATCTGTCTAGAAAAGACAAGTTGAATTACCTGTTGCCAACAGTTCAAAGAAATCAAAGCAAGATTAGTATTAATGACAAAACAAACATGTTTCATTGTCTTAAGCATAAATGAGGTACAGAATATCTATACTGCACTGAAGATCAAAGGATAATTTTCAATGAAACTGTAGCATTCTTTTTGAAAAGCATGAGAAAACTAAAAAAATGAGGCATTCAAATTTCATTTTTTTTCCTAATGTAATTCTTTAATAAAGACCAGTTGAAATTCTTTTTGGAAGGTGTCATGTTTAGGTGTTGAAATGTATAATCTTATTATTACAGACTTTGCAACAGTAAAATATCCTTTTTAGCGTACGTTCTGACTTGTTAGTATTGGAATAGAGACATTGTAGAAAAAAAAAAACATTGAAACTATCACAGTAGAGCTATAGGAGAACAAAAAAGGCCTGCAGACACTGTCGTAACTGGAATTTTACCCTCTCTGAACTGGGCAGCAATAAATAAGGGCATTTTTCATATCACCCTTGTTCTAAGAAAGCCAAGACAGGAGTGTCATTAAGAGGATGCTGTTTATCTGCTCCAAAAAGGAGGCTGTTTGGATGTGGAGTAGGCAGCTTGACCTTGAGACCTTATCTTTTGGAATCTCTTTTTCGTCTTCTATCATCACCACATTCTCACCTGTCAGTGAAAATTCGCTTTCTCAAACATGTCCTGATCTCATCCCCAAGGACCATCTATTAATGTGGATTTCACTGCAAACCTGATCTTCCTTCTCCACTTCTCTTTTTCCTTTTCTTCATATTTTTTCTAAAAAAATTACTATTATCTCATTACAGAGACTTTCTTGACCTCAAGTTACCCTCCCCAGGATTCTCCTCTATCATTTTTCTAGTTACTAAACCATATTACCATTGGAACTTTTGCTAACCCCATTCCCTATTAGATTGAGAATTCTTCAAGGGCACTAGCTGTGTTTTTACTGTTTATAATTCTCAAATTCTTTGGCTATAGTTAGTATGGGGAAAGTTTGCTGAATGTTGTAAGATAAAACTTTCCTGAAAGTTTCCAATCCTGATCCACAAATGGAAAAATTTCCACATAATCATTTCAGTTTGCTAACAGGTGTTTTAAAATGTCTGAGAGGTAGATATTGGGCATATTCATCTGTTCAATGTATCTTTACCTTTCAAGACCACTAGTGACATGAAATGACCACAGACTACAGTCACCATCCGATAAGATGATACCAGATACGCTGAGGAACAAACAAGCCTATGGCTCGTTGCCTTATGTTTCCTTCCAGTGTTTAAAGGTATATGTAAATAGAGATGGAGGGCAAGACCAAAAGGTCAGGATGTAGTTTCACACCCTCCTCCATACTCCCCTACTCCCAGGGGAAAAAAAATGTTAAAGTTATCTCAGTTTTATTTCTAGTACTTTTAAAATTCCCCCTTCGGTATTCTTTGGTATCTAAGGCCTCAAAATGGAAAGGAAGGGAATTTTACAGATCAAATTTAAAATTACATCCATAAGTATGATACTCTGTTATTAAATTTATGGCTAATCTGAAAATATTTGGAACGATCTTTTCCCTAGTTCTTTATTGCATGTGTGCATGCTCAGTCATGTCCAGCTCTTTGTGATCCCCCTGGACTATAGTCCACCAGGATCCTCTGGTAAGAATGCTGGAGGGCATTTCCATTTCCTCTTCCAAGGGATCTTCCTGACCCAGGGATTGAACTTGCGTCTCTTGCGTCGCCTCAGTTGGCAAGTGGAGTCTTTACTACTGTGCCACCTGGGAAGGGCAGTTCTTTATTATAAAACTTAATTGTTATGTCACAAAAGTGTATTTCATTTCAGGGGTATTGATTATTCATGTCCCCAGATCACTGAACTGAAAAAGATAGTTATTATAAAATGTTTTATTTATAAACCAATCTACTGCCATTTAAACTATTCTCAGGTTCAGAAACGAAAACTAGCTATGACAAATATTTTAGGCAGTTTAAGAAGATTATCAGGCATTCATGAGGTTAAAGAGAATATTGTTGCTATATTGCTAATTTGAAAAATATATCACAAATTAAATTCTTAGACATAAAATAATACTTTGATGTAATAGAGCATGCCTCAGAAAGAACTAGAGTTTGAACTAATAAGGACTTCCTTTTCATTTATTTATTCAGTCCCTGTATGGTGTAGAATCCTTACAATATGGTACTCACTTTAAACTGACTAGTTATACAATGGTGACTGAGAGATGCTTCTTCTTACCATTAGGCCTTTTAAATGGTTAAATATGTGGCCAGATATTTGTGGGGGGAAAAATGTTCTCTTCGCTTTTACCTGCGATAAATCGCTAGTGTTGCTGTAGACTTTCTATTTGTGTAAAAGATGCTAAAAGAGAACTTATTGAATGGGAGCATGAGTTTACTAACAGAGACGGGCATGAGATGGGCAGGAGACCAGAACCTGAAGAACTTCGTAAAACATGGCATGCAGTTTTAATTATTTTCCAAATACAGTGGGAAACTCTTAAAAGGTTTCCAGTAGAGAAAGACCTACTTTTAAGATTTGCATCTTAAAATGAATACTTGAGCTGCCACAAAGAGCTTGAACAGAAGTAGAGGGCAGTGTTAGGAGGTCACTGCGGTGAGGAGACACCTGTGGCTAGGGGCAGTAAATGGAAGTAAAGATGGATGGGGGAATGGATCTGAGATCTCTACTCTGAACTTAAGTCATAGGGCTTTGATTAATTAGTCATGTAGGATTACGGAAGAAAAACAATCAAGGTTTCCAGCTTGAACAACAAAACAAATATTGATAACCATTTTTTCTACTAAAAGGAAGATGGCAGAGAAAAAAAATGAGAGAAAAAGTCATTCATTTATTTTTTGGACATGTTATATTTGAAATATCATGAGCAATCCAAATGAATGTGTCAGATAGGACTTGACACGTTTGGCTTGCATGAGAACTGCTAAATCCTGAAAAAATACCTCAGACTATGAGACTGAGGTCTTATCAGGTAGACGTAGAGAAGAAAAGAAGTCTTGGAACCAGACACCGAGGTTCTTCAGATTATATCCCAAATACAACCACTTCTTCTCACCTAATCTTTGCTACCATAGTCATCTCTTACTTGCAGTGTTTCAAACCACAAATCAGCTCCCACCTATTTTTACTCTTCTTTCCTACAACCTATCATTACTATTTATTTAATACTTTATTGACCAGGGGATTTTTGAAGAAACTAACACCTGTGACTGGCCGGCAATTTGTTACGTAAATGAATATTGAAACACACTCCAGTCAATAACATTTGGGTAACAAAAGACAAGTAAAAGATGGTCCTGAGGAAAACTAAGTCAGATGTGCTCCAAACTCTCCTTGGATGAAAAAATGAGATCCTTACAGAGACCAGTAAGACCCTACTTGATCTGGCCCACAGTTAGATCTTGGGCTGAATCTCCTTCGATGCTCCCCTAGATCTCCTCTCCTCCAACAGGCATGCTGCTCACCTCACCGCTGCCCAAATCCACCAGATGCGCTCCTGCTCCAAGCCCTTTGATCTTACTATTCCTCTGTCTGGAGCACGCTTCTCCACTCGCATGTGAACTCAATGCCTTCTGCAACCACTCAGGATCATCTTTATGAGGGGTGTGACCTTTGTCGTTATACAGGATCAGAATAATAAAAGGGCTCATATTCTGGATTAATGTTCTCCTGTTGTCTTGAAATGCTGAACAATATCTGAACAAAGGCCCTATATTTTAATTTTTGCTCTGGATCCTAGAAGTTCCATAATCAGTTCTGTTACCAACAGCTCTAATCCACTCCATTTTCTTTACTCTCCGTCTGGGTATAGTTATTTCTCCACAATACCTATCAACTTCTAATTTATCATAATTAATTATTTTATTTTTTCTCCCTCTATCAAAATTTCATGGGAGTAAGATATTACATATATTGTTCACTATTGTGTCTCCACTGCCTATATATCTGGCACATTATAGGTTCTTAATAAGGATTTTTGAATGAAAGAATAAATTAATGATTGAATGAACACAAGAATTGAGAGAGAGTAGGAAGTAAATGAGACTTTGATAAAAGTAGTGTATGGGAGAAAAATCAAGTGTTTTTCCAATGAAAATGTAGAGAAAAGTTTTTCAAAAGGAAGAGTAGTTAAATGTGGTGAAAACTACTAAAGGGTCAAGTAAGATGATCTTCTTCTGCTTTATTAACTATGCCAAACCTTTGACTGTGTGGATCACAACAAACTGTGGAAAATTCTTAAAGAGATGGAAATACAGACCACATAACCTGCCTCCTGAGAAACCTGTATACAGGTCAAGAAGCAACAGTTAGAACCAGGCATGGAACAATGCCCCATGTTAGGCATGGAACAATGGTCCCATATTAGGGAAAGAGTACATCAAGACTATATATTGTCACCCTGCTTATTTAACTTCCATGCAGAGTACACCATGTGAAATGTCCAGCTGGATGAAGTGCAAGCTAGAATCAAGATTCTCGGGAGAAATATTGATAACCTCAGATATGCAGATGACACCAGCCTTAAGCAGAACGTGAAAACCAACTAAAGAGCCTCTTGATGAAAGTAAAAGAGGAGAGTGAAAAAAATTACTTAAAATTCAGCATTCAAAACCTAAGATCATAGCATCTGGCCCCATCACTTCATGGCAACTAGATGGTGTAACAATGGAAACACTGACAGACTTTATTTTCTTGGGTTCCAAAATCACTGTAGATGGTGACTGCAGCATTGAAATTCAAAGACACTTGCTGCTTGGTATAAAAGCTATGACCAGCCTAGATAGCATATTAAAAAGCTTTGCCAACAAAGGTCCATCTAGTCAAAGTTATGTTTTTCTAGTAGTCATGTATGGATCTGAGTTGGACCATAAAGAAAGCTGAGCACTGAAGAATTTGAGCTTTTAAAATGTGATATTGGAGAAGACTCTTGAGAGTCCCTTGGACTGCAAGGAGATCAAACCTGTCAATCGTAAAGGAAATCAACCCTGAATATTCATTGGAAAGACTGATGCTGAAGCTGAAGCTCCGATACTCTGGCCAGCTGATGTGAAGAACTGACTCATTGAAAAAGACCCTGATGCTGGGAAAGATTTAAAGGAAGAGAGGAAGAGGACAGTACAGGATGAGGTGGTTGGATGGCATCACCAATTCAATGGACATGAATTTGAACAAGCTCCGGGAGTTGATGATGGACAGGGAAGCCTGGTGTGCTGCAGTCCATGGTGTCCCAAAGAGCCATATAGGACTGAGTGACCGGACTAACTGACTGCATGTGGTCTTTGCTGTTTATCTTTTTTCTTTTTTTCTGGAGAGGGGCTTTCCAGGTCATACTAGGGGTAAAGAATCTGCCTGCCAATGCAGGAGACACAAGAGATGAGGGTTCCATTCCTGGATCTTAGAAGGTCCCCTGGAGTAGGGAATGGCAACCCATTCCAGTATTCTTGCCTGAAAATTCCATGGGCAGAGGAGCTGGTGGGCTCCAGTCCATGGGGCCACAATGAATCGGACAGGCCTGAGCACACCCATTTCTTTTTTCAATAATAGTTATTTATTTGTTTGGCTGTGACGGATCTTATTTGCAGCTGGTGGTATCTTTAATCTTCCTTGTGGCATGTGGGATCTTTAGTTGTGGCATGTGGGCTCTAGTTCTCTGACCAGAGATGGAACCCAGGCCCCCTACAATGAGAGCTCAGAGTCTTCCCACCAAGGAAGTCCTGCTTTTGATCTTAAGAAGTGCAACCTACTCAGCGTAATGGTGGGGGTCAAAGACAAATGGGAGTGAATTAGAGAATAAATAGGAAATTAGGAAGAATTGTTTTTTAATAGATTAGAAAAATTCTAGGCTCTTGGTCTATTTAGCATGTACATTCATGTATCTATCTAAATAAAGAGCCTAATGGTACTATTGTAAGACTAACCCTCATGAAATTTAATTTTATCCTAATCCTACAAACACATATTTTTTTACACTATACTTCAATCTCCATTATATTTAATACTTCTAAGGGAGAAGATGAAAAAGTATCAATATTTTCTCTGTACTCAGGAGCTTGTAACATAATTATGAAAATAAGGCAAACATTAAGGAAAAAATTAAATATTTCAAGGCAACATAGAAAAATATCACCATGTTACACATAATAAATGATTTGTAACCAACAATAATTGCATTTAAGGTTTCAGAGGAGAAAAAAAATTATTCAGACTGTGGTGGCTAAACAAAGCTTTAAAATAAGGGTAAACTTTAAAAGTCATGTGAAAGAAGGAATAACATGTATGCAAATAGAAAAAGATTTAAAGGAATAGGATTAGGAAAAACTAGAGGATTAGAAAATGTAAAGTTGATTGAGGGAGGCAGACTTTGAACTAAATTGGTCTGGAATGGAGGGTGTAAGAAGATAAGAAATTGGATAAAGTAGATAGGAAAAAAAAAGTAGATACGAAATATATATGTGACTGTAGGAGCACCATGGTACAATAAAAATAGTACATACTTTGGAGTCATAGAGATGTATATTTTTATCTTATTGCTTCTCCCAATTAGCTAACTTCAGGAACTTAGCGCCTTCCACCTAAAATATGGCATAATGCTACTTAACTTATAGGTTTGATATACAGGTTAAATTCACTAAAGAAACTAATTCAGTGTACATGGTATATAATTGGTTCCCATTACAGATACCTTAATGTTTAAAATTTGCAGTTTATTGTCTAGGTAGAGGGGAATTATAAAAGATTTCTAAATAGGCAAGCAATATATTCAAAAGTGGGTGTTTTTTAAAAGATTAATCTACTTTCATTGTGCAGAAAAAGTAGAAGATGAAATCTTGGTTAGAAACCTATTCACTTAGGTGAGTAGTGATTACTCAACGAAGAACTTAGTTCTGCTCCATATATAGATGATATTCTAATCTATATATATGCCTAAACTATTGACTGCATCAAATATTTTATTTTCTTAATAATTAATAATGATTGAAAGGGCAGGTGTTATATGTATACTTGATGAATTTTACCAAGTGTACAAACCTGTGTGCATACAACCCGGATCCAGATATTGGACATTATCAGCCCCTCAGAAATCTTGGTGCCTCACAGCATTAATCTTCCCTTTTACAAAAGACTTCATTTTTTTAAATTTTTATTGCATTTTAACTTTTTATTTTATATTGGAGTATAGCCAGTTTACAATGTTGTGATAGTTTCAAGTGGACAGCACAGGGCCTCAACCATATATTAACATAGACAAATGCCCATTCTCCTCCAAACTCCCCTCCCATCCAGGCTGCCACATAACCCTGAGCAGAATTCTCTAGGCTGTACAGTAGGGCCTTGCCAGTTATCCAGTTTCAGTGTAGCAGAGTTTACACGTCCATCCCAAAGTCTCTCTTTCTTCCCCCATTCTTCTTCCCTGGCAACCGGAAGTTCATTCTCTAAGACTGTGAGCCTGTTTCTGTTTCGT
The DNA here is from genome assembly GCF_019320065.1 of Cervus canadensis. Taxonomy (NCBI): domain Eukaryota; kingdom Metazoa; phylum Chordata; class Mammalia; order Artiodactyla; family Cervidae; genus Cervus; species Cervus canadensis. Next base: position 6,635,010 of record NC_057405.1, read on the forward strand.
AAATCAGTTCATTTGTATTGTTTCTTTCTAGATACTGCACATAAGGGATGTCACACCATATTTCTTCTCCACGATTCAGTTATCACCGTCATATTGTTTTGCTGGCTTTGCATTTTATATAGATAAGATCACACAACATTTACTCTTCTATGCATAGCTTCAAAACCTTATAACGGCAAGACTTCCCTCTTCTTGCTGTGTGTGTGCTATTCCATTGCCTGAATATATTACAATGCATTTACTAAATGATAAATACAGGTTTCCAAATTTTGGTTGTTATAAATAATGCTGCTGTAAACATTTTTGTCCATGTTATTTGGTGCACAAGTATATGCACTTCTACTGAGTGAATCCCTTGAAATTGAATTACTGAATCATGCAGCTGACAGTGTCTCAGATCATGAACTCCTTATTGCCAAATTCAGACTTAAACGGAAGAGAGTAGGGAAAACCAATAGACCATGCAGGTATGATTTAAATCAAATCCCTTATGATTATACAGTGGAAGTGACAAATAGATTCAATGGATTAGATCTGATAGAGTGCCTGAAGAACTAAGGATGGAAGTTCATGATATTGTACAGGAGGCAGTGACCATCTCCAAGAAAAAGAAATGCAGAAAGGCAAAATGGTTGTCTGATGCGGCCTTACAAATAGCTGAGAAAAGAGAAACAAAAGGCAAAGGAGAAAAGGAAAAATATGCCCGTTTGAATGCAGAGTTCCAAAGAATAGCAAAGAGAGATAAGAAAGCCTTCCTCAGTGATCAGTGCAAAGAAATATAGGAAAACAATAGAAGGGAAAAGATCAGTGATCTCTTCAAGAAAATTAGAGATACAAAGGGGATATTTCATGCAAAGATGGGCACAATAAAGGACAGAAATGGTATAGACCTAACAGAAGCAGAAGATATTAAGAAGAGGTGGTAAGAATACATAGAAGAACTATACAAAGAAGATCTTCATGACCCAGATAACCATGATGGTGTGGTCACTCACCTAGAGCCAGAAATCCTGTAATGCAAATTCAAGTGGGCCTTAGGAAGCATCACTACAAACAAAGCCAGCAAAGGTGATGGAATTCCAGTTGAGCTATTTCAAATCCTGAAAGATGATGCTGTGAAAGTGCTGCACTCAATATGCTACCAAATTTGGAATGAGCAGTGGCCACGCAAGTGAAAATATCAGTTTTCATTCTGATCCCAAAGACAGACAATGCCAAAGAATGTGCAAACTACCGCACAGTTGCAATCATCTCACACACTAGCAAAGTAATGTTCAAAATTTCTCCAAGCCAGCCTTCAGCAGAGGAACCAGAGATCAAATTACCAACATCTGTTGGATCATCAAAAGAGCAAGAGTTTCAGAAAAGCATCTACTTCTGCTTTACTGACTGCACCAAAGCCTTTGACTGTGTGGATCACAACAAACTAAAAAGAAGAGACATTATTTTACCAACAAAGGTCCGTCTAGTCAAAGCTATGGTTTTTCCAGTAGTCATGTATGGATGTGAGAGTTGGACTATAAGGAAAGTTGAGCATCAAAGAATTGATGCTTTTGAACTGTGGTGTTGAAGAAGACTCTTGAGAGTCCCTTGGACTGCAAGGAGATCCAGCCAGTCCATCCTAAAGGAAATCAGTCCCGAATATTCATTGGAAGGACTGATGCTGAAGCTGAAACTGCAATACTTTGGCCACCTAATGCAAAGAGCTGACTCGAAAAAGACCCTGGTGCTGGGAAAGATTGAAAGCAGGAGGAGAAGGGGATGACAGAGGATGAGATGGTTGGATGGCATCACTGACTCAATGGACATGAGTTTGAGCAAGCCCTGGGAGTTGGTGATGGACAGGGAAGCCTGGTGTGCTGCAGTCCATGAGGTCACAAAGAGTCAGATAGGACTGAGTGACTGAACTGAACTGAGGTTATTTCAAGTAGTTTCTATTAGGAATATCAGAAAGATGGTTTATAGATAAAGTTTCTAAAAAACAGCATATTGAAGATATTACTTTCTAGAATGGTTTGTGTCGAAGGAGTATATTTTTATAACTTTATGGGAAGCAGAAGTGTCTTTAAAATTGTAATAAACCACTAAATACAAAGGAAAAGCTTGAAAAGTTGACCTTCCATAAAATTAAGAATTTTAGTTTATCAAAAGTCACCTTTAAGAGAATGAAGAGACATGGAGAGAGAACATGCTTTGAATTCATTTATCCAACAAAAGACTCATATCAAGAATATCTGAAAACTCATTAACACATCAATAAGAGAAAACAGACAATCCAACTTTAAAAAAAAGAAGCCCAAAAATCAGACAGACACCTCACCCAAGGAGCTATCCAAATGGCTGAGAACGAAAAGGCACTTCACTTTATTAGTCACCAGGACAATACAAATTAAATTCATAGTGAAAAACAACTACACACACCAAAATACATAAATGAGAAAAGTTGACAATACCATGTATTGGTAGGAAGATAGAGCAGCAGTGACCCACAGACACTGATGATGGGAATGTAAGTTGATACAACCACGTTCATTCATTTTTTTTAATACCATGCAGGTCAAGCAAAACATCTGAGGACTGAATCTAGCTAGAACTGCAGATTTGCAACCTCTGACAGCTCCTTTATGTAACAGATATGGACCCTGAGGCACAGAGAAGTTAATTGAAGTTTAATTCAAGGTCAAAAAACTAGAACCCATGCCTCCTAACTGCTCAAGTGGTGTTTTTCCTGCCACACGGCATGGTTTTCTGTAAATGACTAGGCAGGAAATGAAGAGTAAAGTATAAGGCTTTGAAATTTAACATATTTCACATTGTGCAAGTAAAATCCATTTCATATGATCTTAAATGAATAAAAGGAATTTAAACCAAATTGACTTCAATTCTACTAAGGAAGTTTTAGGCTTAAAATAATAATAATAGTAAGCCTAGAACCACCTATTAGAGATTAGAAGTTAGAAAGTTCAAACACAAAAGCCTTTCATAAAAAGATATCTGGGTATTAGTCATCATTGTTTTCATACATTTGAAAGAACTTAATAACCCACTTAATTATTTTTTTTTTCTGGAGTACAAATGAACTGTTCCAAAAAGATCAATTAAATAATGGGAGCAAGAGGCATCTTTTTATCATAGGAGTTTCTTGTGAATTTACTGCATTAAAGTTAATTCCCTTGCTATTACTGAGGAAATAGTGTGGTCATGTTGGAGTTTTAAAATGTCTCTTGATGCAAGAACAGAATTTCTTGGCAGATTAAACAATAGACTCTTTGGGAACACCAAAGTAGTCTTAAAAAACGATCATCTTCTCTAAATTGTTACATCTTTAACCAGAAAGAGGAGTTTTGTCTCACTGCAAAAATGCTTTTATTTCAACCTAGTGAGATAAATTATTATTTTCTCTTGCATGGGAATTTTATATATAAAACCCTGAATAATACAGTCATAATTTTAAATGCATAGAAATAAAATTAGGTATAGTTAAAAATGACTACTTCAGACTTTTTCCAGTTAAACATGTCTCTCCCATCCGTTGAGTTGAAGTTCATCTGCTTTTAATTAAAATAAATTATCTGAAGCTAGTAAATCAGAGAGACCATATAAAAGCCTTTAAAATGTCCAGTGAGCATCTCTAAATTTCTCAGAAAATAATACTGAAAATTTTCACCTCAATGAAATTCTACCCATCACATAAACAATAAATGCAAGAGCTTGCAAAAAAATAGATAAACAGCAAGTGGAGGACTCTTATTGTGGGACAACAAAAGAGCATACACTTTTCCACAGAAATTAATTCACATATAAAACGATCTACTGTGTTTTCCGAAATGTGGCAATACTAAATGTGTTAGCTCTATAAAGGGCGAGGGGCCAACACATCTGAGAGCAAAAAGAAGGAAATGAATTTCTGTGGCACAGTGCACAAAACTTTGTAGAAAACTTTTATTCACTGCTATTAATCCTTCACTTTGATGCAAAATGTATTCAATCATTATTCCTTTTTAAGAAAATGCTCTCCGTTTTTTTATACAGTAATTGTAGACATTTTTTTAGACATTAAATATCTGCTTTAAATGCTTAGAACAATTACCTACACTCATTTGAATCCCTTTACTGCCAAAGAGTTGGAGGGCAGAAAAGTAGCCTGATAGAGTTAGGCTAAATAATTTATTTCCTCCTAATATTTATCAAACAAACAGGCATAGACAGGTGCAGGCACAGACTAGATCTTTAATGTCTTGCCAGTATTTTCAACACGTTAATGATTCCATAATATGGTACACATGACTTCAGATGTCTATAATCAGTCAACATACTAAAAGGAGCATTGTAATTTCATTGTGACCTAAGGCTCTAATCCTTTTATTTTTCTTCTTTTCTATCCCTCTTTTCACTCTCAAGAATTGCACAAACATACAGCCAAATACAGACAAAGTCACACACTAAAGGCAGGAGTCAGCATGTTATCAACTCATTTTAGGATGCCATATCATTTTACATTTTTTTAACCCTTTAAGTGGACAGATACATGTTCTTTTATCAATAGTTTCTTTTTTTAAAAGGGTGTTTGCAGATGTGTGGGGCTTCCCTGATGGCTCAGCAGGTTAAGAATCTGCCTGCAATGAAGGAGACGCAGGAGACATGGGTTCGACCCCTAGGTTGGGAAGATCTCCTGCAGGAAGAAATGGCAACGCACTCCCGTATTCCTGCCGGGAGAATCCCACGGACAGAGGAGCCTGGTGAGCTACAGTCCAAAGGAGCACAAAGAGGTTGACACAGCTGAGCACACAGGGCAAGATCTTAACTGAAAACGCCATGATATTTCATTGTGTAGTCGCGCTGTTTAGTAAAGTTGTTGCAGATGGGTTTACTTATTTTTTAATATTTATTTGGCTGCATAGGGTCTTAATTGCAACATGCAGGATCTTTCCTTGTGGCACACAGACTGTCTAGATGTGACGATCTGGTTCAGTACTTTCAGCTCAAAGGCACAGTTGCCCTGATGCATCTGTGATGTTAGTTTCCCAACAAAAGGTTGAATCCACACCTCTTGCTTTGCAAGGTGGATTCACAACCACTGAACCACCAGAGAAGTCCCCGTGAATGGTTTCTTATGAACTCATGCAGACTTACATGCTTGTTGTAAGACAAAGCCTGGTGAGCAAAACTGACTGAAAATTAGGCTGTCATTCTTTTTGCTTGTTTTGTTTTTAAAACATGAGAATATTTTAAATCATAATTCACTTCTGTAGTAATAGAAATAAGAGGTTTCAACTGGGAAAGACTTATTTAGGAGAGCCATAACCAAGAATGCAAACGAAGAAGATAAATTCTATATACACATAAAATCTGTCTTAATATTTTGAGTTAACCCTTAGAGTTGGGGTTAAAGTGAATTTATCATAGATTTTATCTGAAACTTTTAGTCTGAAAACTTTTAGTTGAATCTATATTCCCTGGTAGCTCAGTTGGTAAAGAATCGGCATGCAATGCAGAAGACACAGGTTCTGTCCCTGTGTTGGGAGGATCCCCTGGAGAAGGGAATGGTTACCCACTCCAGTATTCTTGCCTGGAGAATTGCATGGACAGAGGAGCCTGGCGGGCTACAGTCCAAGGGATCACAAAGAGTCAGACACAACAGAGTGAGTAACACTTTCCATTCTTCTTTTTCCATAGACTGTAATAGTCAAAAGATCCTGAAGCATATAGTTAAGGTCTTAAATTAGTAACTTAAGGTCTTAGATTTTTTTTTTTTTTTTTAATATGTCGGGAGAATGCTCTCACTTCACCCCTTGAGGTTCTGAAAGAAGCTTGATTGGATTCTCAGAAGAAACTTGGATTACTTCTGGCCTCCTGAAGACCTACTAGGTTTTAGAGAGTAGGGAGATTCATTATAACCAACCCTTCTCAATGACTCACACCTCCTTTCTGGGCTCTAATTTATTTCACTTATTGATAAGCCTATCTGTTTCCCTCTAGAAGACAGAGAGTAGCCTGTGCTGAATTTATCCTCATGTACTCACAGAGCTTTGGGGCTTTGGGGAGTGACTGACACACAAGTCCTCTCTTCCTGTTCTTTTAATGAACAATGCATTTGTCCTGATCTCTTTGATAAAATGCTTGTCCTTGACTGTTCAAGGATATTGTTTTCCGCATCAGCTGGACAGCTATAGTTCTTTACACCAAATCCAAATTGTTTTTCAAGATCTCTTCTACATCTCCAAGCTCATAGCTTCTCATATTTTCCTTCTCTGCTCATTTCCCCACACCTTCAGACTGTTTTTTCCACACTTAAAACTCATACTCATTTATCTCATATTCTTCCTCATATTTCCTCAACACGACAAGACAACATATGTTATTATTGAAGAACCAGCCTTTCCACATGCAATGTTTTATTAGTGAAAAAGTCAATGTGCCATCCATTGATAGAAGAAAGTTGATAATGGAGGCTACAAAAAAAGACACAGAATATACTGTTAACTTTTGTTCTTTCAACAGAAAGTCAAGCCTGATCAGATAAACAAAGTATAAACCACCTAATGTAGGAAAGAGAACAAAGGAGAATAGGAAATAAGAGTAGAATAGGACTTCTAAAGTTATTTTAATAAATATGTGGGACCATAGTGTCTTATGGTATAGATTGTTGTGAATCCATTAAATAATTGTTAGGGAAATCTGGACTAGAATAAAAAGTAGGTGAGATACTGGGATTTGCAAAAGAAAAGTTAGAATAGTTATAATCCTAACTGATTAGCTCAGTTTTACCAGTTATTGCTAGCTCCCCAGAATAATTATTTATTTGATGAGAAATTATATTCTTCCTATGAAATCATTTGCAATCATTTCTTTCACAACATTTTTCTGCCTTACATAGCATCAACCAACATCTCAAAAGGGAGGAAACATCAATAACCTATTTGCACAAGCATTCTTTAGGGTGTTGGCACAGTGAGCTACAAGCGAGACTCACAAATGACATCGGTAGGAAGGTAACATGCATTACAATTAGCCTTATACACAAAGGAAATTAGCACGCAAGTCAGAATCTCACACATTAAACTATGCCAGGAGACTGGCTCAAAAATTGCATCAGGTGGAAGAAAAACCAATATAACTTTTGTCTTCATCTGTGCCTAGAAAACCTGCTTGGTTTTTATCATAATCACCATAGAACAGTCATACTGAAACTGGCTATTTGACCTCACACATTTTTTGTTAAGAGAGATCAAGAGAACTGCCCTGGCTGTAAGTTTAAGTAGCTACTTGTTTTGCAGTTAGTTAGTGCAGGTCAGCATACTCTTGAATGCAGTCAGCCAGATGACCTCTTGGCCCTTCTCCAACGATTCAATTACCAGAAGCTACCTAAAGGGGACTGGAGAACTTGAGTCTTTCTGTTTCCATCATGGCTTATTCTACTTGGAGCATTGCAGGGATTTTCACTTGAAATTGTCTAATAGTATGTCTATTAAGTGAGTCATAGCTTTTTATTATTCATTAGATACCATAAATATACAAAACTAAGCATCCATTTTTAATGAAAGGCAATGATTTGATAGGTAATAATGGATCATAGGTTTTAAATGCTTTTTTTAAAATCACATTTTACATCTTTCTCCATTTGAAATATCTCCACCTTTTTCCCAGGAGTTAGCATGTCAGTTAGGCAAGATGAAAGAATGTAGAGGTGATGACAGAATGAAATACATTTCTAGGAAGTTGAACAAAACCACTTATAACAATTTATCAGGCACTGGAGATTTCTCAACAACATCATCCCTGCATTCATGTCTACCTTATATGCAAGCAATATGGAATGGAATGGTAATGGAAGCATCCATATTCAGTATCCACCTACTTCACCAAAATAGTATCATTAATCTTAAAGTTAAATGTGTTATATAATTTTTAAATCATTATATATGTTTTTAAAACTTAAATCACAATAGCCTTGCACATGGATGGCATACTAAGAATCAAGAATTATTCTGCGGTCCTAAAAGATTTCTCCGGATGCCACTTCTATGTTTTAGTTCTTTGGTGAAGAATATTACAGAACTACATTTAAAATTAAGAGAATATAAAAAGTATTCCTTTTGGTTAGGACTCATTCTATTCATAAATTTCCCTATGGCAATGACTGCACCCTATATAACTTGTTTGTTCCCATAGTCAACACAGTCCTTCAATTTATTTGACAAATAGTAGATAGACAGTAATGGCTTTTATGAATGAAGGGCTAAATGTAATGCTTTTTTTAAGGTGCACAACATGTAGGTTTGATACATTTATGCATTACACTATAATTAACACCTAAATATAGCTCTTTTATCTTAAAACTTCGATATTTTACGCATAGGTAAACAAAATTAATCCCATGAAAGAGAAAAGGAGAGAAGTAGATAAAGAGTATATTAATAGATTTAAAATATTCTAATTTGTTAGCAGGTAACAGCATCTATATTCATGTACAAAACGCAAGGATTTAAATCACATCATTATGTTAGGATTGATCTTTGGTCAATTATTTCAACTGTTTGATATAAACATTTTAAATTACATATCTTTTGGAGGTTTGAAGTCTCTCAGATTCTGCATCTGTTAATTGATGTCAGTCTTTTTTTTAGGTTAGAATTTTCTGTTTCTAAGTGTGTGTTCTCTAAAGTCTAAGAAGCATGCGTAGGGAGAGACGCTGTGCTAGATACTGGAAATCCGTGGCTGTGGTCTGCTTTCAGAAGTGTAATGGTTCCTGACTTGCCTCATTCCCAGGCCAGACAGTGGCGTTAGTCACACACAGGAAAACCAGACACACTTACTTTTCAACTCTTGGCTACTTTTTCTTCATTAAATATCTTTTTAAAAAGAAAGATGCAGAAATTTCACCTCCACTAAAATGACTATCTCGAAATAAACAAATTTAGACAGAAAAATCTTTGTGGAAGAACAACTGGAATAATGTTTGAAAAACAAGAGAGTAAAATAGTAGGGGTAAAATAGGGAGAAATTCCCCCAAAGTTTATTTGCTACATTTAGTGGATGCTAATACATTATTTAAATTAACCATAAACTCCCTTTACTATTTTTAGGAAAATGTGGTTTTAGTAAAAGCTAACAGCCTTTCCTAACAATAGAGATTATAATCACCAAACTTTACTACCTATCATTATTACAGAGATTTAACTTTGAAGCTGTTTACCATTGTCAAAGTATTCCCATTAAATTGCAAGAAAAATCTATTAGAGAGCCATATGATTACACATAAATTGTTATATATAAAGCTGAGTATAGGGACTACATAGTTACAAAGCTAGAAGATTTTACATATTTTGTCTATGTCTACATAAATGAAACTCTTTTAGTATAAAACAATACTTTAAGAATAATTAATGCATTTCCCCTTAAAGAAAACCCTTGGTTTTCAAATGTGACATTGAACAAATATCTCACGTCTTAATAAAAATAATGAAAAATATTTCACATCTTTGTGACATCAGACAGATCCAAAATTTTACACGAATCTCTTTCCTTCCGAAATATGCATTCCAATTTTTCACTTAAGAGACTGAAAGAAGACAAATTACAAATAAACAGCTATTCAATCCAATTGATGTGCCGAAATGCATCTCTGGGAATCATATTGTCTAAAATATTTACATTAGTCAGCTCTTCATAGAGTCTTAATTGCAATCTCCTTTTTAATTTTTTTGTTTTTTAGTTGCATAACCCTATGGTTTGCTGAGAATAATTTAAACTAAAACAAACTGAAAATATTCTTTCTACTTTCTCTTTGCAGTGGTAATTTAGCTTCCACTGTCTTATCTGCAGGTTCAAAGCAAGCATGTTGCTGCTCTTGCCTTTGTGATCCTTTCTACTTGTAGACAGTTCATGGCTCAGACTTTAAGCAATAACTTCATGATCAGGAGACGCTAAACATTGAGAAAAGATAAACTTCCACACCGAAAGGGTGTTGAAACCATTGCAAATACTTTGAAAAAAGAACTTGTAGGACTTCCACGGTGGTCCAGTGGTTAAGACTCCCCCTGCCAATGCAGGCGGCAGGGGTTCAATCCCTGGTCCAGGAAGATCCCACCACGTGCCATGCAGCAATTAAGCCTGTGTGTGACAGCTGCTGAGACCGAGTGCCTAGAGCCCCACTCTGCAGCAAGAGAGGCCGCTGCGTGAGGAGCGCCGCCCGGCTAGAGGGCACCCCTCTTGCCGCAACTGGAGAAAGCCATCACGCTGCAGTGAAGACCCAGCACAACCAAGCAAATAAATGGATACTTTTAGAAAGAGGTTATAAAGGATAAGGAGCTAGGTTTGTCTGAAAAGTCTCAAAATCATGAAGTAAAATTTGATTAATCTAGATGCTGAAGAAACGCTTTTACATATATTCAGTAGATCAAACATTTCCTAGATTATTGGAACTCTGTGGTTCTGCATGTATAATTACTTATATTAGAAAAGATATACAGACTCCTATGTTCATTGTAGCACTGTTTACAGTAGTCAAGATATGGAAACAACCTAAGTACTCAACAGTAGCTGAATGGATAAAGAAGATATACATATATATACACAATGGACTATTACTTAGCCATTAAAAAAAAAAAGAATGAAATCTTGCCATTTGCAACAACACAGATAGACCAAGAGAGCATTATGTGAAATAAGTGAAATAAGTGAAGTGAAATAAGTAAGTGAATAAGTGTGTGAAATAAGTAATAATTCATTTATTACTTATTTACTTATTTCTTATCACTTATTCACTTATTACAGAAATAAGCAAGTGAAATAAGTCAGACAGAGACAAATACTGCATGATTTCCTTATATGGGAATATAAGAAACAAACAAACAAAAAAAAAGAACAACAACAAAGGCCAAAGGGTTATAAATAGAGAGAACAAATAGGTGATTGCCAGAGGGGAAGAGGGTTGAGAGAGGAAATAAAAAGAAGAAGGAAATTAAGAGGTGCAAACTTCCAGTTATAAGAGTCAAGAGGAGGAAATATAGAGTGTGGAGAATACAGTCAATACCCATGTAGTACTTTTATATAGTGACAAATCATAACTTATCAGTGTGATCATTTTGAAGTGTATAGAAATACTGAATCACTATGTTATGTAATATGAACTAACAGACTGTTATAGGTCAATTATACTTCAGAAACAAACTCATAGAAAAAGAGTTCTGGTTTGTGGTTATAAGAGGAGGGTGGTGGGAAGAAAGAGAAAGAGTCAAAAGGTATAAACTTCCAATTATAAGATAAATAAGCACTAGAGATGTAAAGTACAACATGGTAAATATAATTAATACTGCCATAGGCTATATGTATATATTACATACAAAAGATAGGTTTATATATATATCTATATATATGAACGATAAGAGAGTAAATCCTAAGTTCTCATTGGAAGGAAATTTTTTTCTACTTCAATTTTAGGTCAGTACAATGGCTATTCACCTAACTTATCTAATAATCATTCTGTGATGTAAGTCAAATAGTTATGATGCTGTAATCCTTAATTTTGTACAGTGTCATATGTCAATATATCTCAATAAAACTGGAAAACAAATCAATAAATACCTAAGTTAAAGTCCCAAGCAAATATGTTCTATTTATACAGCCATGACTTACAGAAGTGTTTTATGTGCAATTATAGAGGACAAGAGATTTCTACTGGATGGGATATCATAATGACTACATATCATGGTAGAGAGACAAAACAAAGCCTATTAATTACTAAGGAATGTAATATATAATATTGTACTAATTAGCTAGCTAACATCCTCCTGATCTATAACATTATCCCTTCATTAGCCAGACTCAATAAACTTGTCTCTACATTTCTACAAAAGAAACTCTACACTTATGTGTAAAAACCCTTTAATTATTACTCCCTTCTATTTTGAGGGGGAGGGAGTGGAGACAGAGTAGGTGGAATCGTACAATGCTAGCTAGCTCTAAACACTGACAGACACCTTATACAAGCAGGATATCTTTATTAATAGATACATAGTTATATTTGTCATTACATTTATGTTATCTGTATTAAATATAAGCAACAAAGATCAAAGTTCTGTAATAAATCTTATTACAGATAATTTACAGATAAAGGAAATCAGTCCTGAATATTCATTGAAAGGATTGATGCTGAAGTTGAAACTCCAATACTTTGGGCACCTGATGTGAAGAACTGACTCCTTGGAAAAGACCCTGATGCTGGGAAAGATTGAAGGCAGGAGGAGAAGGGGACGACAGAGGATGAGATGGTTGGATGGCATCACTGACTCGATGGAAATGAATTTGAGCAAGCTTCAGGAGCTGGTGATGGACAGGGAAGCCTGGCGTGCTGCAGTCCATGGGGTCACGAAGAGTCAGACATGACTGAGCGACTGAGCTGAACTGAACAGATAATGTTTGTCTATTATTGAGACTTTAGATATTTTCACACCTTAGTTTCTTAGCAGGTAAGATTTTCAGATTCTAAATTATTGTTGTTGTTGTTTAGTCCCTAAGTCACGTCCAAGTCTTTTGCAACTCCATGGACTGTAGCTTGCCAGGCTCCTTTGTCCGTAGGATTTCCCAGGCACAGAATACTGGAGTGGGTTGCCATTTCCTTCTCCAGGAGATCTTCCCAACCCAGGGACTGAACCCACGTCTCCTGCATTGGCAGACAGATTCTTTACCACTGAGCCACCAGGGAAGTAGCTTCTAATAGCTATTAAATAATTGGCTTTCCCATTGAGTGCCCAACCTTAACTTTTATCAAGCCACAGGTCTACCTACTCACACGTATTACCTATTCTGGATCCTTCTTTTTATGCACAGCCCTTTTCTATCAAGTAGCCAAGAAGCTAAAATAGAACATGCATATTTGGGGGATAAACAACCTATCTCTCAGCTTGGAATTCTTGCCACTGAGATCTCCAGTGAGATGATTCCACACAAATTAATCTCCCTGACCTCTTCTTTTAGGATTATAGTCCACTAATCATGAATCTCAGTGGGAACTTTGTTAGCAGAAAGATTAAAAACATATAAAAGAAATAAATGCTTAAAAGTGTAATTAGCTTTGTGTCTAAAGCATCAAACAATTTTTTTAAAAAGTCAACTTATCTTCTAATTATTGCCAATCATTTGTGCCACCACAGTTTCCTGCACTGTGTCAGATGGTTGAAGAGCCAAAAATAAACATTGTAAATAAGGTACATTCTCTTGATTTTTTAACTCATAATTCAAACACACAAACAGCTTTTAGCTATATTAAGACTCAGGAAAATAGTATCATTATTAAAAGTGTTTCCCAGTTAGAATATCTAACATTGCCCAAAACATACTGATTATTTTATTTTTATTATAAATGCACACTCAACATGTTTTCAGTAAGTTCACGTTTGGGGCTTTCTGGGTACATAGCATTGTACTTAGCACACTACCTCTGTAGCCAACCTCCTATCTGAAATATTAATCTCTCACAAAAGAGACTTACCTGACTTACCTGCCACTGAGGTCTTTGTTTTTTATTTATTCTTTTTAATAACCCCATGAATAGTTATACTTGGTCTTGGCTTAATATCTTTCTCACCTGATTTTGGGATTTCTTCTCTTATACATTGACAGAATAATCATCTTTTTTCCTCCCATTCCCTGTGCCCAAACAATGAAAACCATGGGGCAGCTTGAGAGTTAGAAGGTAAAAATTTTAAGAAACTGAAGAGAAATCATTCATTAGTAAACATGCAAAGTATACATTTGTAAACAGGCAAAGTTCTAGTCAGTACATATATGTTTGAACTATTTATGCAGATGAAATTTTTGCTTTAGGATTAAAAAATGAATAGAAAAGAAAAAAATGGTGACAGTTTTTCCTTCCTGTTACTTTGAGGCTTACATCTGTCCTGCCCAGGCGTCGCTGAAATCCTAACACAGATGCAATGATGTGTTCCCATTGCCTTCTTTGATCTCTATTGAAGATACATATGGATTCCATCCAAGATTAATAACTATACATCTGTTCATTTAACAGTGCAGTGAGTTTTCAATCAATGGACCTACACATGTATCTGAAATGATCAGTGAGTTTGAATGAAGCTAACCATGCAATCACAGAAAATGTCTTCTTTACAAGTCATCGATATTTCTGTTTCAATGAGGTTGACTGCTATTAGATTGAGATTGTTTGAAAATAAATACAATGGTAAAATAAAAACTGTCTATTCACATGGTCTTCTTTGACACCTAATTAAACTATACAAATGGGAAACACTTATTAACCATTAACCTGTCTTGTTAACCAAACTGTCTGGCAAATAGAATATTCTACTAAGGGAATTTTTAGGAAGCAATTCAAGTTTCTTTCAGCCTCCAGATAGGACCTTCAGATATTCTTAAAAAGAAGGTAAAATTTGTAAAAGATCATAAGGGATTTATAAATGAAAATATTGACTGTCATCTAAATAAATTTGGGCACAACTGATTCCCTGCACCCCTCCCTCCAACAAAGCTGTCAATCACCAGTTTAGTTAAAATTCCAAGTAAAAAGTACAGGGAGTTTGTTGTTGCTAGTTTTATTTTTGTTTTGTTTGTTTTTTTAATTGGTATTTATTATAATATAAACTTCAATAAACTCATTTATAGGGAGTTCTCCTTGTTGAGCATGGTCTTATTGCATAAGCTATTACTTCGCTAACTTTACTAATTTTCAACTAAAGGTTTCCTTAGCTATAGATTCTAGTTTTGCCATATTTTTTTAAAACAGACAGTATAAAATAATTTTTAGTTAATTAATAAAGCTGGATTTAGAAAAGGCAGAGGAATCAGAGATCAAATTGCCAACATCCATTGGATCATAGAAAAAGCAAGAGAGTTCCAGAAAAACATCTACTTTTGCTTTATTGACTATGCCAAAGCCTTTGATAACAAACTGTGGAAAATTCTGAAAGAAATGGGAATACCAGACCACCTTCAGTTCAGTTCTGTTCAGTCGCTCAGTGGTGTCTGACTCTTTGAGACCCCATGAACCTCAGCACGCCAGGCCTCCCTGTCCACCACCAACACTTGGAGTTCACCCAAACCCATGTCCATCAAGTCGGTGATGCTACCCAGCCATCTAATCCTCTGTCATCCCCTTCTTCTCCTGCCCTCAATCTTTCCCAGCATCAGGGTCTTCTCAAATGAGTCAGCTGTTCGCATCAGGTGGCCAAAGTATTGGAGTTTCAGCTTCGACATCAGTCCTTCTAATGAACACCCAGGGTTGATCTCCTTCAGGATGGACTGGTTGGATCTCCTTGCAGTCCACCTTACCTGCCTCCTGAGAAATCTGTATGCACGTAAAGAAGCAGCTGTTAGAACTGGACATGGAAATATGGACTGGTTCCAAATTGGAAAAGACCCTGATGCTGGGAAAGAATGAAGGCAGGAGGGGAGGGGGACAGCCGAGGATGAGATTGGTTGGTTGGCATCACTGACTCGATGGACATGAATTTGAGCATGCTCCAGGGGCTGGTGATGGACAGAGAAGCCTGGAGTGCTGCAGTCCATGGGTCAGAAAGAGTCAAACCCAACTGAGCGACTGAAGTGAATTCATAAAGAAGGAATAAGAAACTACAATGTGTATGCTTTGAAATGCACGTATATTTTGTTCAAAATAAGCACAGTAAAATGCCCCATGTTCCTTCTATATTACTGGGTGTTTTTTATAAACTGTAACGATCTTTTCTTTTTTTTTTTTTTTTTCATATTTTTAGACTAACGTCAACCAAATTAGTTTCCAGTTTTGACCATGTCTCTGGAGTAAAAACATATATCTCTGATTCCATCCTGGATATCCTAATTTTCTTAACACCTGGATGCATCGTCTTCCCACACCTAATCTTGTTCTTGCCCCATTAGATCTAGAATTCACAAATTAGATATTTGTAATTCAATTATGACTACTTGCTCTTTTTTCTTTTTCCAATCAAACTTGAGATTATGATAGATTATCTCTTAATTATATTTTACAATTTATTATTGTTTGTGTTCATAACAATTATTATCATTGTTACTCTGTGTAGTTTCTTTCATACAAAAAGCATTCCACAACTCCATTCCAGTAATTTTTAAAGTTACTTCCCCCTGATTGAAAAAGTATTTCCAAGTTTCTTAAACTAATTGTTAAAGAACATAGATTTGAAGTCAAAGCTAATTCCAACTCTCTCATTGATATTCTGTTTCAGCCTAGTAGCCACAACTGTAAAGTTTTTAAATTTTCTTAAGTTAAAAAAATTTTATATTTTAGCAACATTTAAATATTTGTTAAATATTTAGTATTTGACAATATTTAGCAAAATACTCAACATACAGAAAGCAATCAGAAAGTTTAATTAATATTATTGGCACAACTTGCTTTCATCTCCATCATGAATTGTTCGGTAAATCCTCGTTATCTGTTCCACGGCTCCTTTGTTGGGATCCCATACAATCTTATGCTCATTTCTTATATCACTTACTCCGTATCTATAGTTTCTCTTAACATGCCACCATACTGTAAGTTACTCTAGAGCAGAGTTCCCTATTTACTTACCCATGCACACCCCTAGCACAGTTTCTGGTACAAAGAGAACATTTAATAAATATGTGTTGAACATAATTGTAAAACCAGAAAATAATCAGGAGATTCTAAACAATCTTATTAATACATCAAAAATAAATAAGTAAAGAATGAATGAGTAAATGAACACTTATTAAATATTTTTGTGACAAGTGCTATTCTAGATACATACCAAAGGAAATACAGTAATCTTATGAGATAATTATTATTATCTTCAATTTACAAGTAAGATAATTGAGATCCAAAGAGTTTATATGCCTAGATTATATTGCCAGTAAGAGTTGTAAATCAAATTGCAATTTTCAGCTCCAAATTGAAGTAACATTTTATGTAAAATAGAGAGTTATATATTAAAACCAAATTATTGATAAAGTTGATAATTTCTACTTTACTCTGGATCAGGATTTTTTAACCTAGAGTCTGAAGACAGCCTTTGCAGGGTCCATAAATCTTCTATGAGGCCATGTACAATTGCATGGATGCCAACTTGCTAGGCGGAGCATCCATGGTTCTCTTTGTTTGGGTGCAGCAGGTCCTCACTGCTGCCCGTGGGCTTTCTCCAAGTACAGCACTTATCCTCTCTAGTTGCAGTGTGAGGGTTTAGTTGCTCCAGCGACAAGCAGAATCTTCCTAGACTAGGGTTTGAACCTGCGTCACCTACAATGGTAGTTGGATTCTTTACTACCAGAACACCAGAGAAGGCTGCATCCATGGTTCTTATCACAGTCTCAAAATAATTCATGACCTGAAAAAGGTTCTAGATGATAGGTTTTTCATTTCTCAAAATATTTGGTCAAACCAGTAGACTTTATGTTTTATTACTATTCATTTGTCATCAGACCTGGAAGCCGAAGGGAGGCTTGGGTAACTTCTGTAGCTCAGAAGAGGACCGAATCTTCTGAGGGATAAGGTGATGGATGCCTGTGGTCCTTCCCGGGGCTGCTGGGTTGGCGTGCTGCAGTCTCCAGCATGCAGAAGCATCAGTGACATGCAGCAAATGGCGAAGGCAGCGGTGTGCCCAGGAGAAGCTGCTGCCTCTCGTCCTCATTTCAGACCAGAGCTTGCACTTGAACCTACAGTGACATGCTGCTTCTCTTTTGAGGAACTCTTGCTGTGAAAAGGCCGTCAGCTAAACTGGTGTGCCTGGAGTTTGGTCCATTTGGACTCGCAACAGGACGTGGATGAGTGGCTGGTCCACGGGCCACACCATGAGGGCCACTTCTCTGGCTTGTTGGGCCCTTTTCTAGTTGTATTTTTTTCCTGTGTAACTTCAAGCTCTGGTGTCTGAACTTGATTCTTTGAGTCTTCTGAAGATTCTGTGAACTGTATAGCCCTTTTTTTCTTATAGTAGCTCCATTGAAGTCTGTTTTCTGCAATGAATATGGGTCTGTGAAAATGTGTACGTGATAATTTTATCCAGCGGTCAGGGAGACATCAGACTTCAAGTCCCACTATTGAGTGCAGGCTTTTAGCCTGCATTTTGCTTGCACTTTTAGGTTTTGGTTTGCTCTTGAATGCATCCTACGCTTCCTCCTATGGTTCCCTCAGCTTAGTATGCCTTTTGTTCATGCAAATAATCCTTTGAAGAACACTGAGTTCTCAAATTTCCTTCATGATTGTTTTACCTTCAGCTGTCCTGTCTTGCCTGACTTTAGATATATTTTTTAAAGCTTGGGAGTGGCAATTGTTTAATAATTATATTATACCTAAAATAACTATGGTTATGTAGCACTTGTTAAGAATCACATCCACGTGAAACTGTTCACATCTAAAGAATATGTTTCTAAAAGAATAACAAATTATATACCTTCAAAGTGAGCCAGGGAAACATAAAAGCCCAGATAAGGTCACACACTCCTAAATTAGCTAACCAAAGACAAACTGGGATTTCCCTGAAGCCATTTTCTAAGCAAATTCACCAAATAGCTCTCTCTTCCCTACTGTGAGCATGTGAAAGCCTATGACTTCCTAGGGCTTTACCCAACTTAGACAATTTTAGATTCTTAGTTTTTTAATCACATTATCTATAAAATATATGTGAAACTTTTTATCATTGGAAACATACCTCCATGATTACAGGCTCCTCTTTATTTTGATGGAACTCCATTGGAATTAATGGAGGCTTTACTAGAGGAGTCTACTTTCTAATTACTTTATTAAGGACTTAGGAGCAAATTGGATATTGAAAATCATTGACCTATGAAAGCAAAGCTCAGAACATTTTAGTTACCAAAAGATAACTGATAACATTATAAAAATGTTAAGTAAGAAAGATAACTAAAAAGAGAACGATGAATGAAAAAGGTCTAAATGTCCTACCAGACGCTGAACTAGTCACAACCTTATTACAAAACTTAAGCCAGAGGATTCTCCTGGTCTCTAAGTAGTGATTTTAAGGATTCATAAAATTTAAAATATATTTTAATCAAATAAAACAAAATATAGCATTGTTGAAAAACAAGGTATTTAGATTTGAGTAAAATAAAATGTGGTCCTCCTTTACCACTTCTCTTCCACTCCTCAGACTTATCTACTCTTTAACAATTAGGCTTGCCTCCTTTTAACCCTTTCTTCTTGTGGAAATACAGGGTACCAAGCATTCCATGGACTCCCATGCATTTTTGAGCCTCCTTGTGTTTAGCAAGTATGCTTGACTTATTATGTCTGTAAAATATAAGGAGAAATAATGTGTCCCTTTTCAGTAAAGACAGTGCATTGAAAGAATTGGAAGCCCTTTCAATTCTTCAGTGGCTGTTTTCCTCCTGCTTAGATCCACCAGTTAAGCCCATTGTTGAGGTAGCAGGGAAGGCAGAGAGGATTAAATGGTCAGGATCACCAAATCAGTGGGGAGGACAACTACAATATAGAGTTGGCCACAGCAATGAACTTATGACAGTAAGTTGTAAGTTCTTGTTGCTTTAAATCACTGAGATTTAAAGACTATATATTAGTCTAGAAAAATCTTTGCTATTCTAATATACCTATGTATATAACATACATATAGAGAAAGACAAAGACTATATAAAAATGCTTTTATTTTTATTTCTTCAAAATTGAGATAGGATGAATACTAATCCACAGCTTGCTTTCATAAGCAACAGTATCTTTTGGTTATCCCAAGAAGAATTTAACATCTTTCATATTAACAAAGCATGTAATGAGCAGCTGACACTCAGGACAAATGTTTGCTTTAGTAACGGATAAATGTTTATAAATATCCTATAAAATCTATTCAATCAAATGATGATCTGTGATAGTATTGATAATCAAGGCTTATTTTATAGTTTCTTTAGTAAATTATATTAAACATTGAAACTCATAAGAAATGTCAAATTTGTTTCAAAGGTTCATTTCTCTCATTTAGATCACCATTAAAATATCATTGTTCCTAACATACTTGTTTTATGCAGAAAATGTAGTAGCTTCCAAAAATTACTATTTTGTTTTGTTTTGTTTTGTTTATGCCAGGTGCTAATCAGGGTACATTTTATTCCCTGATCATCTAATAGATATAGGCATCTAAGAGTTAACAGGGAGAAAAAAAGAAAATGTCAGAGTCCCAAACAAAAGAAAACCCTGCTTGTTCCCAAATTTAAAAATCTAATCCCCTGTTTTGAGATTTAAGTTCTCATTGGTTCCTATTTTAGTTGATATGATTACAAGAAGAACACCAGTGACTATTTTTATTCCTAAATCTTGGAGTGTCAATATGGTGAGAATCTAGAGACTGTGTTCAACTAAATGTGAATGGATTTTGTTTAATTCTGTGAGAATGCTTGGTGGGTTTATCTGCAGGTAACTGTTAGTTTTACGGTTAATTGGGTTAGGCTGATAACTTGTTTTCTTTTCCACACAAGTGATTCTTTTAAAGCAAAGGTTGAGGAACAAAGTCACCCGATCAACCAGTCTGGTTAAATGGCAGCCTTTACACCTGCCATTCAAGTAACCTCAACAAACATGACTGTAATTGCTAGTGTGGACTTGACCTTGAAAAAGAGGTAGCTAGAGGATTATCTGGTGTATTGTTCAATAAACTGCATCTTCAAGCCACCCAGACTTTAAACGCAGCAGGATGTTATAGTGTTTTCAAATCCTGTTTTTAGGATGATCAAACATTTCACAGAGCCTGCTCAGAGATTCCTCTTTGGCATATTACATGCTGAAAACGATACTTCATTCCAGACGACTATATTTTACAGCTCTTGTTTGTTCCATAAGTTTGGAATGGGTACAGTTCTGCCAACACAAAACATTTACTTTCTCTACATTCATACAAAAGAAATTTTGGCCAGCTCTGCCAACTGTCTGCACGCTCTAAAAAACTCCCTAAATAAGGAATTCTTATTCAAAGAGATAAAGGAAATGAAGCACAAGCTACACCAACTTTTGAGTTTGTGGGAAGAAAAAGCGAGTGATGACTGAAAGTGTGAATCAACTGTATTTATTAAAACAGTGATTTTTTTCCCACTCAGCTCACCAAGGAAATGTGCAGGTTCCAGTAGGAACCATCAGTTAACTCAACTGAGAGTAGCTCCAACATTTCCCAGTCAGGACTCTTATCCCTTCATTGGAAGAAAGAGTACTCTTTCCCCATGGCTTTTTTTTTTTTTAAATCAGTGTACAGTTTCTTTACAATGCTGTGTTAATTTCTCCTGTACAAGAAAGTGAGTCAGCTCCACGGATACATGTGTCCCCTCCCTCTTGCACTTGCTTCCCACCCTTACCTCCTTCCCTCCCCCTCCCACCCATCTCGTCACCGCAGAGCCCTGAGCTGGGCTCCGGTCCTACATAGCAGGTTCCCACTAGCTCTTTGTTTTATACGTGGCAATGCATGTAAGTCAGTCTTCAAGACTACCAAGTTCAACCAAGTAGATTTACAAAGGGAACGATGAACAGTCACACAGCATTGTATTTGATTTATTTTGATATCCGCAGCATAGAATTTAGTTGCCACTTTTTCTAAAAACGAAGTTGTGAAAGTGAGGATAAGGACCAGTTTCAAGCAGCAGTGGCTAAACCATCACTATTCAAATTATGGCTCAGGTTCCAGCAAGGTTGGCATCACCTGAGAACTTATTAGAAATACATTCTCAAGCCTAGTCCCAGACCTACTAAATCAGAATCTGCATTCTAACAAGACCACCAGGTTATTTATATATCACATTCAAGTCTGACAAGCACATGACTAAATAAACCCATTCTGATATCTAACGGGCCTGCCTTTGTGTTAATGGATTCTGTAGCTTAGGTTCTTACAGGTGACTACTCCTAAGTTCATTCACTAACTCATTCAATACATAAGCACTTAGTATTTGCCGACACTCTTCTAGGCTCTTCTCAATATAGACAAAAATCATAGCTTTAGTTGGGCTGTTGAGATAAAGCCCCAGTGTCCATAAACAAATAAAGCACATTATTTCTACAGACAATTTTGATGCATTATCCTTGTTAATTCTTTGGTGAAGCAGAATTTAAACAAATAGAGAAGCCTTGCACTCAATAATTACTTATTGATGGTCTACAAATTACATTACATTTTTCCTCTTTACCTGTTCAGAATGGGTGAAATGGCAGTATTACCTAAGTAGCTATGAATAAATCGGTATTTTAGTTAGAGTAAGCTTTCTCTCTGGATATCTGTTTCCGGGGTAATCCTTGCATAAGACACATAAAAACATTAATCAGTCACAGAGCACTAAATAAGAAAATAATTGCAAAATTATAATTCATAGAGAAAATGATTAGTCTTAC
Organism: Cervus canadensis; assembly: GCF_019320065.1. NCBI lineage: Eukaryota > Metazoa > Chordata > Mammalia > Artiodactyla > Cervidae > Cervus > Cervus canadensis. Next base: position 6,657,355 of record NC_057405.1, read on the forward strand.
AGCAAAACATGTAGTTACAGAAATTATGAGTTAACTTATCTGTCACCTTCAAACACTGGTCTTACATTCCTAAAAGGAAGTCCCATTACACAGTTAAACCTGTAAGAAAAACTAGAACAAATCTGTGATGCCATTTATTAACCTTAACTACGTGGTACACAGAATTTCTATAGCATTGTTAATATTTCAGTTAGTATTCAAGTATTCAGTAATGAGATAATTCATTCATAAGTCTCAGTGTCCGACTTCAAGGAGAATAAAAATAGCATAAGCTATAAATGATAAATTGTTCTCCATCATTTCATGTATGTTTTATATGTATACATATATACACATGTATAAATATACATATATTTATAGACATGCATGCATACAGCATCCTGAGTACATTAGTGATTATATTGGTAATGAACAGAAGAATAAAATGTTTAAATTCATTCCAGATATGGAATTATGAAATATACAAATAGCTTCTGGAAGAACCTTTCTTTTCTTGTATCTGTGAGTATGCCCGTGGATGTTTCTTTGATTTCTGTATTTGAGCCTCAGGAATCCTACTTTGTTTCAGAAATTCCACCCCATTTATAGCTTCAGTAAGCGTGCATTGAGCATCTACTAGGAATCTACGAGGAACTCTATAAGAAACTCCAATACTTTGGCCACCTGATGTGAAGAACCAACTCATTGGAAAAGACCCTGATGCTGGGAAAGATTGAAGGCAGAAGGAGAAGGGGCCGACAGAGGATGAGATGGTTGGATGGCATCACTGACTCGATGGATGTGAGTTTGAGTAAGCTCTGGGAGTTGGTGATGAACAGGGAAGCCTGGTGTACTGCAGTCTATGGGATCTCAAAGAGTCAGACATGACTGAGTGACTTAACTGAACTGAACTGAAAAACGGAGTCATAAAATTAGCTGTGTGCTCCCCTAGGCTCAATTATCAACTGCTTTTGCAAAAATCAGGGACAGTGGCATGAAGAAGACCATGATTGAATTTGATGACAGTATAATTACGATAAGCAAATGTAGGTTTGGTAGTGAAAATTAAAAAGTTGCCGCAGATTCAGGAAAAGTCTGATTATTCTGTAGCCATGGTTAAAAGTAAGGACTAACTAAGCATCTAAGATGTTGTCAACCCACTGGCATTTGTGAATGTTTGTCAGTGCCTATACTCTATGCTACCCACTCCAGTACTCTTGCCTGGAGAATCCCCACAGACAGGGGAGCTGGGCTGCAGTCTGTAGGGTCACTAAGAGTCAGACACGGCTGAAGCAACTTAGCAGGCAGCAGGCAGGCATATTCTAGGCTTACCCTAAAGTCATAGGAGATAAGTCTTCTGTTCTGCTCCAAGAGAGTGTACCTGACTGACATAGTTCTCCTGCGATAGATTGTTTTGTGCTGTGTATTCTAGGTATTGTGTGTCTCATTGTTTTTGACAATGGATAGCATATCTGGTAAGAAGAGAAAGACACCCCTGACTGCTCGGCTTCTTTCTAGCAGAATATCCTGTAATGCTCTCTGACTAAATCATGGTATTCACCCCATGTGATCTTCAAGTATCTCCTGAGAGCTTGCTAGAAATGCAAATTCTTAAACCTCTCCAGACTTACTGGACTAGGGATCTCTTTAACAATTCTGCTAAAATTTAGAGACACTGTTAGGAGGTACAGAGCCTACATATTACTGAGCTAAGATTCAAACCCCTGGAATACCACCTCCTAAATATTGTGACCTTGGGTAATTCACTTAACTGTTCTGTGCTTTGACTTCTGAAATAATTAGAGGATCATATAGCACACACATAGTACTTAACATCAAAGTTTATTGTGAAGAGTAGGACATAATGATTTTAAAGTGTTTAATCTGACATGTTGTAAGTGCTGTATAATTACTAGCTATTTTTATTATATGTATTATTACTATTAGTTATTAAAACCATTCATGTATAACTTGATAAATTCACTGATAACTATATTCAAGAATACACCAATTATATACAAGGAATATAGGCAACATTTTGTAAAGCTCCTTACTCATTGGTAATCAGCTATAGTTTAATCAATAGAATCATTTAAACAAATGCTAATAACAAAAAATAAAAAGTGAACGGTCTTGACCTCAGATTACCACCCTAGGTAATGAAGACCAGTGCTGTTCCAAGTATTCAAGGTGAAAAATCAGTTTTTAATTTTTTTCCCCAGTCTGTCTTGGACTGATCTAACTTGTGACTCACACAGAATTTAAACAAAACAGAAGCTAGTCTATATCTTGTTTTGTGAAATGAGTCCCCTGACCTTGTGTTTATATGCCATGAGCAGTGTCAAACGGGAAAGTATCTAAACTCTTGCTCTCAATTTTTGTAAATATGTTACCAGCAATTAGGCACAACAATTCATAGATCACATTTTGAGTAGAATCAAAATAAATAATAAAGATAGCTGACTTCAGACAACAAATATGTTTTCTTCCTTTTCTGTATGCCAATTAATACATGCATGTATATGCACACACTTAGCTTTCATTCAAATTTATGTTAAAATAAGAAATCTTTAAAATTAATAACATGATGCCACTCTTCATATAATGAATATTTTTATACCAAAGTTAACTATTAAAATGGATCATTTCTCAGTATCTAAGACTAAATATGCCACCAAAATATGGAATATGGAGTACTATTTTAAGAAATTAAGTGAGATACTTGCTTCAGGACACTTTTAATCGAAAGCAAAAAGAACATTGCTCAGTGATGACTATTTGAGGACTGTGAATGATGGTATTTTCATTAAACTAAAGACAGGTTCTTAATTATTTTTTTGCCATCCATGGCTTTCACAATTCTATTTGGGAGTTTTCATTTGAGTGAGTATGTATTGAATGCTTTTTCCCACCTAGTTTTATTGAGATATATTTGATATGTAACACTGTGTAAGATTAAGGTGTACAACTTGATGACTTGATATATATAATATATATATATATATACACAAATACATATATTTATATTAGAACTGATCACCATAATAAGGATAGTTTTCACTTCTATCATCTCACGTTATTTCCTGTGTCTGTGTATGGTGAGAACATTTAAGATTTACTCATTTAGAAACTTCTCAGTATGTAATAGAGTATCATTCACTATAGTCACCATTCATCTTATAGCTGAAAGTTTGTATCCCTTACCAACATCCCCCTGCCTCCCCTCGTAACCACCATTCTGCTTTCTGTTTCAATGTGTTCAGCCTTGTTAGACTGCACACATGAATGAGATCATGCAGTATTTGTCTTTCTGTCTGACTTATTTCACTTAGCACAATGCCCACAAGAAACATCCATCTTGTCACAAATGTCCGTTCTCTCTTGCTTTCTGTAATATTCATTCTTTAAGATTTTTATTTCTAATTTGTCATTTGTGTCTTGAAAATTTTAAATGTATACATGGCAAATTAATTTGAAATGAAGAAGTATTAAATTTACCAATAATGTAAAATAATAATGATAATTTTATTGATAATTATTATTACATTATATATGATATTATAATTGTTCTGCAGTTTGTGGGTTGTCTGCTCGGTGGCTATATGATAGGGTTAATGACGACGTCCTTCAAGAGGGCTTAAGCTAGTGGAGGTGATGGAATTCCAGCTGAGCTATTTCAAATCTTAAAAGATGATGTTGTGAAAGCACTGCAGTCAATATGCCAGCAAATTTGGAGAACTCAGCAGTGGCCACAGGACTGAAAAAGGTCAGTTTTCATTCCAATTCCTAAGAAAGACAATGCCAAAGAATGTTCAGACCACCACACAATTGCATTCATCTCACACACTAGCAAAGTAATGCTCAAAATTCTCCAAGCCAGGCTTCAACAGTACGTGACCCATGACTTCCAGATGTTCAAGTTGGATTTAGAGAAGGTAGCAGAACCAGAGTTCGAATTGCCAACATTTGCTGGATCATTGAAAAAGTAAGAGAGTTCCAGAAAAAAACATCTACTTCTGCTTTATTGACTACGCCAAAGCCTTTGACTGTGTGGATCATAACAAACTGGAAAATTCTTAAAAGAGATGAGAATAGCAGGCCACCTGACCTGTCTCCTGAGAAATCTGTATACAGGTCAAGAAGCAGCAGTTAGAACAGGGTAGGGAACAACAGATTGGTTCCAAATTGGGAAAGGAGTACATCAAGGCTGTATATTGTCACCCTGCTTATTTAACTTGTATTCAGAGTACATCAGGCAAAATGCCAGGCTGGATGAAGCACAAGCTGGAATAGCCTCAAATACGCAGATGACACCACCCTTATGGCAGAAAGTGAAGAGCAACTAAAGAGCCTCTTGATGAAAGTGAAAAAGGAGAGGGAAAAAGCTGGCTTAAAATTCAACACTCAGAAAATGAAGATCATGGCATCTGGTCCCATCACTTCATGGCAGATAGATGGGGAAACAGTGGAAACAGTGACAGACTTTATTTTCTTGGGCTCCAAAATCACTGCAGATGGTGACTGCAGCCACGAATTTAAAAGACGCTTACTCCTTGGAAGAAAAGCTATGACCAACCTAGACAGCACATTAAAAAGCAGAGACATTACTTTGCCAACAAAGATCCATCCAGTCAAGGCTATGGTTTTTCCAATAGTCATGTATGGATGTGAGAGTTGGATTGTAAAGAAGGGTGAGCACCAAAAAATTGATGCTTTTGAACTGTGGTGTTGGAGAAGACTCTTGAGAGTCCCTTGGACTGCAAGGAGAACCAACCAGTCCATCCTAAAGGAGATCAGTCCTGAATTTTCACTGGAAGGACTGATGTTGAGGCTGAAGCTCCAGTACTTTGGCCACCTCATGTGAAGAGCTGACTCATTTGAAACGACCCTGATGCTGGGAAATATTGAAGGCAGGAGGAGAAGGGGATGACAGAGGATGAAATGGTTGGATGGCATCACTGACTTGATGGGCATGAGTTTGATCAAGCTCTGGGAGTTGGTGATGGACAGGGAAGCCTGGCATTTGCAGTCCCTGGGGTTGCAAAGAGATTGACATGACTGAGCCATTGAACTGAACTGTGAACAGTGATATGATAAAATCATATAGCAAATATTTGTATAAAATAATATTTCTAATAGAAAATGTTAGATGAAATTCTATATATCCAGTAAAGCTAGTAATTATAGCAACAGTGAGCAAGCTTATTTGGTAAAGGATGACAGGAGGATAGAAATTACTAACTTGGAAATTGCCCCACCAATGTGGATTTTCATGGCATTCTGAACAGCTACAAGCTTTATGCCAGTCACTATAGGTACTGTTCCTTGTTGTAAGCCCATTGCTGACTACATATTCACCATTTTCTAACACTTTTAAGCCAGTGATAATATTTATAAAATTTAGACCTCAACATTCATTCATTAAAAAAAAAAAAAAAGTGTAGTTGTTTTTTTCTTCTCTGCTCCTCTACATACTCTTTTGTTTTAAACTATCTTTCCTGGACACGGTATTTTGATTATGAACAAGGGAGCCCAACTGAAAGGTTTTTTCTTTGCTAAAGAAAGTCACTTAATGCCAAATAGTAACAATGTGCTATCATAATATCACAATTTCACTCTAATAGTTTGTTCTTAAAAGTTGGCAGGACTTACTCAACAACAAATACAGTTGAATTAAATCAATCATGTCATTAAGCAATATGATCTACTATAGATACTTTATAATGTCTCATGGCCAGTTTAATGCCTAAAATAGGATGTGTGGAGATGACCTTTATTTTCCTGTAACTCAGTGAATGTTATTCTTTGTCTCCATTTCTGCTGATTTTGAGAAATTTAATCTTGCTAATTCATGAACACAGTTGCCTCTGGTTTAACACTCTGTCTCTTGTCTTTTAAAATGTGCTTGCTCTCAGATTCTCCCCCTTTCTTTTTCTTCCCTGTTCATTGAGGCAATCTAATTTGCCAGGACCTCACTTTTGTCCTGGAATCAGAAGACAACAGCCTGGTCTGAGGGCCCCGCTGCAGACTGACCCTTTGTTGGCTGGTTGAGTCATTCAGAATAGGTGAGGTGTCACTGTCAGCCCCAAACTTTAGTGCTGAAAAAAAACAGAAGTTTCTTCCTTTCTCATGCTCTAAGACCACAGTGGATCAAAAGATGGGTTTGTCTAGGTGTTTTACCACTGACTTTGCCCCCCAGGGATCCAGGAGGTTCCACCATCCTACAGTGGTGATATTTAAACCCGTTTTCCACAACTGCCACGGCCGAGAAGAATGAGCAAAATTCACACACACTAGCAATAAATGCTTCCTCCACAGTGACACATATTACAGATTGTCACATTTCACTGACCAAAAAAGCCAGTTGCCGTGCTTAAACTTCAAAGTGCAATCTTTTCCAGCGGCCTCAGCCAAATATCAGTGAATAATGGATATTTCAGTCATTACAAGAAAATAAGTAACTGAGTATGGGATTCTTGGCATGCTGGGTTTTATTTCTCTTGAAAAATAACCTTATTATTTATTACCTTCCAATGTCAAATAATAATGCCTATGCCACTGTGATTATTTTTCCTTCCTGGCAACTTATTCTCTTAAGTTGGAAACATATATTTATTTTTTCCTTTTATCCTTAGAGTTCACACATTTTGCAAGGATTTACATGGTGTTGTAGGTCTTCTTATTAAATCAGCCTGTAACTTACTCAGCCCTCTTAATTGTTAGAATCAAATCTAGTCTCAGTTCAGGAAAATTTATGTCTAGAAGTTGTTTCATAATGACCTCACTCCCATGCCCTCCTTCGCCTCCTGTAAATCACCTTCTGCTGTTCTTGCTCTTAAAGCTATTCTCATGTATTTTCTTTTCTTTGTGATTTCTTTCTCTTTCTTTCCTGTGTTTTGAGGTATTCTTGTACTTAATTCATCCAGTCTCAACAGTAACTATTCTCAGTTTTAACATATTTGGTTTTTTAGTTGCCAAATCCAGAATTTAGTTTGTGTGTGTGTGTAGTATTGCATCTGTATGTTTTTTATGCATTTTCCCTCCCCTCTTCCCTCCCTTCATCCCTTCCTTCCTTCCTTTCTTTTAAAAGCAGTTCAGTTTCTCCTTTGCTCCTATGTCGCTGGGCATGTATTCTGTATTCCAACCTGACCCTTTTCTCTCTGGCTGCTGTGGCTTCTTAAATGAATGGGTGGTTATTTTCTCAAGCAGCTCACTGGAGCTCAGCCCTGATGGCTGGAACTTATTTAGGATAGGGACTCTCCACAGGACAAAAGGCCAAAGGGTTATCTTCTTATTTTTATCTTGTCGTATCTTTAATAGTGGCTGGCTATCAGCCTCTTCCCGAAATGCAGAGAGCAGTCTGTTTCCTGTTTTCCCTGCCTTTTCACATAGGCTGGATCAGGAAACAACCAGCCAAAAATCTAGTTTTGGCCTTTAGGGGTCAAGTTGACCAGGATCATTTAAAAGGAGTGATCATCAACTTTCTTTGTTGACAGAGTCCACAGGTTCCCACACGCCAAGGTCGTCTTAAGACCCCCCACTTTCCTACCATCGTCTGGGCGTTGCTATCTTCCTTCAGTCACTGGAGTAGCCTATAGGAGACAGACCCACTCAGAGCTGGAGATGTAGCCAGACCCGGTCACCTACCAACGTCAGGAGCTACCAGGCTCAGGATGACAAATGGCTTGAATCTGAGAGCGTGAGGAAGGGGGCTCTTCACGTTCCTTCGTTGTTGTTATTATTGTTCAACTTCAGGAGCTATGAGCTAGTGAAAATGTCATTTAAAATACACTGAAATATATGAAATATATAATAAACTAGAGTATTAGAGTTCACATGGGCATGGCACGTAAAGGCCGGATAAAACAGAATAGTGGGCACAGTGGATTGTGTGTCTGAGAGGCACTCCCCTTTCCTTCTTGATGCCAGAGCCTCTATTTTTCTCAAATGGTTACCCTGGCACATCTTAGGTGTAGAGAATCTTTCCTCCTCCCGGGGTGACCATTGCCTGAGTGGGCCAGTCAAGGTGGTGTCAGTTCTTCTGCCAGTATCTGGTTGAGGCTTGCAAATGTGATTCCTCTTCTGGGAGGCAAAATCTGTTTAATGGCTCCTGGAAAAGTTCTGCTCATTGATAAAAAAATAGATACAGGCTGGGAAAAGTCCCTCTTATTCATAAGCTATCATTGTGTCTCCTGCAAATACTTCCTGAATATATCAACTTTGGTTCTATTCTTCTTCTGTGAACTCTTTATTATCTGAGCATCTGTATGGATCCTCTGAGCCTTGCGGCTAAAAATAATGTCTATAACACATGTTATATAAAAAGAATATGGATGTTGGATCAGATATAAATTTAAATGGAAACTCTGTTACCTATTTGATCACATCATCTGCTCTTTTGCCTACCTCATTGGTTTGTGATAAATATTACGTTTGATAGTTTATATAAAACTCCATAGATGCCTGCATGTATTAAATCCTACCTTGTGGTTGCCCCATGGGGTGAGCGGTTCAACTCCTCACCCAAAATTTTATTCAGCTGTTGAAACAAAATGATAGCATGCATGCCGCGAGAGGGTCTGAAGAAGTTTGCTATTTCATCATGAGGCTTTCCAGGGAGGATTGGGGCTCCCAAGAAAGCTTGAAAATGACTTAGAGAGCAGAGAGGGACAACTGACTTGGCGGGTGAGTCTTGGCTGTGGGGTCCCAAGCACAGGCAGGTCGTTTGCTAGTCCGAAATTCCCACTGGTACAAGACAGGCAGCTTGAGAGCTTTTTATTGATTTTCGCAGAAGTGAGGCAAGAAAGCAAAAGAGAGGGTTTTGAAAGCTATCAGCAACCAGACATCAAAACTGGAGTCAGAATCCATTGCAGATGCTCATTAAATATTCCTTCCTCCTCTCCACCCCTCAGCATCATTTTCAATGACACAACATGAAACAATGATTAGGGATTCCTCTAAGAGAGAAAGAGAGAGGAAATGTACTTTTGAGAAGAAACATAACTGATGTCCCTATTTCTTTACATTTGTCTTTTTTTTTCAAGGAACAGAAAACACAGGAACTCATTCTACATGTCTCTTAATCCTAATATGAAACACCTATCAGATCTCATTTTTGGATGAGATCTAACATGTGGCTCATCCAATAGATAGTAACACAGACAAGTAAATGAATGAGTGACTGAGGCAATACTTTCCTGTTGGTCCCATGTAGCGTCTATATTTAATTTCCATAAGTTTGAAAATTTTGTTAGGCAGACACTAAAGAGGAATTTCCCTTTTTACATGATGTTCTTTTCTTCGGGTTTAGGTTGCGTTCAGATTGACAGTTAATCAAATTATTTTGCAAACTTAAAACCAAAGAAAAACCACTACCTTATTTTTCACCAAGAAAATTCTGTTTCATTTTAAAATGAAATACACGTATATGTTAAAAATGCATATATATGCAGATGTGTATATAGATACGTCAGTATCAATGTGGACAAAATCTGGAAGAGTTTTCTCCCAACTGTTACTCATATTCACTATCACAGCATTCATGTGAGATGGAAAGCACACGTGTATTGGATAAGTGGAGAGCAAACTTTCACCTGATGGTTAACTGGGATTTTTTTTTTTTTTTCTTACTTAAAAAATAATCATGGTGGGATCATGAGCAACTTTTTTCTTTTGATTCTCAGTAATATTTCAACCAATATTAAGAATAAAGCACATTGGGATGTACAGATCTAGAAAGTTATATATAATATTGTAAGGGAAAACATGTTACAAAGAAAAGTCTATGTCTCATTTTTTGCTAAATATAGAATAGTTAAAAGGCTAAATGTGTATATGCCAAACCATGACGTCTGGGGCAGGGTTGGAAGAAGTGTTCCTGATTTGTTACGTGTATTTCATAGTGTTTGAAATAAAAACAATTAAAATCGTAAAAAACAAATAACCGTTCACAAAACAAAAAACCAGAACAAAACATCAAAGTGAGGCAGCACTAACGGCGCTGGCATTTGCTTTTCTTGTGGGCAGATTGATCTGGTCACACCCCAGCAGCACTTGCAGGCTCGCAGCTAACCTCAGGCGCAGCAGGACCCAGAGGCTTGGTGCTCGAGCGCTCACAGGCAAGAGAGGCAGCACCTTCCTCTCCATCTGCTTTGAAGATCAAGAAGACGCATGCAGCCACATCACACACTAATGCACAAAGATAAGTGATCATGCGTTTTTGGCTTTCTATTACCTTTGAGCCCATGCACCTGAGACAGTAAATGCTTAAAATATTGGTGACGTGGTCAGCTATCTCTCACTTAGGCTGGGGATGAAGGTTCATTATATTATCCCATCTCTTCCGAAATTGACTAGGCATGCCGTGCAAAGATTTGACTATATGCTTCTTTCCGCGCTATCACACAACCTTGTCAGGGCAATCTTTTTACATGTTCTCTGCTCTTTATCTCAAAAAAAGTTCATCTTTTCTGTTCGCTGCCTTGAGTTTTTGGAATACAGAAGCACAAGGAACCACCTCATCAACTCCCTATGCCTTGATGTCCCGGGAGCCTTGGCTGCCAAGCCTCCCCTCTTTCCCTCTGCGACCCAAAACAGGTTTAAACACCCGCTCACGAGTCCTGAACAACACACAGACCGGCTCTAGAGCTATTTACACAACACAACGCAGTCTGTTTCCTATTTCAGGGGGATGAGCAAGCATAAATTCACTTTCCAAACTAATCTGTAGTCACTCCACAGGTTACCAGTATACTTTGTTTAGCCTGTGGTCCAAACTTTCTTTAGGTTAGAGTTAATTATGAGGTTTGACCATCAGTTGGGTGGGAGACTTGTTCTCAGCAGTGACAAGAAGAGGCAGAGCTCAGATTTCCGAAAGCAAAGAGTTTAAAAATCTATACGATGCTCTAAACTGTGTGGTTTCTCTCCTTCACACATCAGCTGAAGGAGAAAGATAACCTGATTTAGAAGAAAAGCTTAAAAGTAGGAACTAAGAAAATGAGATCCTGTTTCATCTTGGTCACTGACTGAGTTCTTACGTGAGAGTGTTTGTTACTTATAGGCTCTGGACCTCAGATTCTTTCATTGTAAATTCAGGGAATCAGTTTGCTGAAGTCCCTTCCAGCTCCAGCTTCCCATCCAACTGGCTGCCTCTTCCTGTCTTCATTTTTCTCTGCTTGCCTTTTTGAGTTTTGGTGTCTTTCTTTTTCTCTTTTTTTTCTGTCCTTTCCTCTACTCAAGGTTGTTCTTTAACTTGATATCTCCTACAGACAAATGTGGGAGAGATTGGAAAAGGGAACCAGAGTCTCCAGAGAAACAGTCCTTCCTCCATACCAATGTACCAAACACTAACATGAGAGGCAGAGAAATATCTTTGCCTTTGAGATTTCCCTGTTGAAAAATAGGAGGAAAAAAAAATAAACACAAGTACTTTCACCTTTGCTCCAGAGTATTCTAATATTTTTCACAGATTTAGAGAGGCTGGCAGGATTTATAAAAGGTTTGGACTTCTTGCCTCTGAAAAAAAAAAAAATCTCATAAAATCCTAAAGCCAATATATATATATATTTTTTTTCTCAGCAGGCTTTCATAAGACAGAGTCAATGTCCCACATGAATATACATGCATAAAACAGAGAACAAACTGCAAGTGGACATAGATATCTGGTGATTCCCATGTTTTCCACACCTGTTTGCTTAACTCAGACCACAACATGTGGTCATTTGGTTTTGCTTGGCTTTATGATTATTGCAACTCTATAGACTTGGGTGCAAACATTTATGACAAAAATCCTCACTCTCTGTGGCTAATACCAAAATTTGTGCTCCATTCCTCTTGGTTTAAAGATACTTTCCAAGGTCTCTATTCTTAGTTATGTATTTTTGCATAACACACAACAGCTCTATTTTGAATTTCCAAAACTGTCTGTGGGGAAATACCAAGGAAGTGTCTGAGTAGAATTCTATGTTTTGCCTCAGGTACTTGTGGCCGCGGGTTTAAATTGTGCAGGTTGTGAAGGGAGTCATATATCCTAAACAGTTCCACAGTGGTTTTCTACCTCTCTGCTGTCTAATTACTTGATCTACCAGAAAAATCAAAATGTATTCTTTTTATTACCATCTCCTTTAAACTCCTCTAGTAGACATGCATCATCCTTGAGCCCAAGACCCCAGAATGTCCTGCGGACCCCACCTTTGGGCAACTGTCCACTGATCTTCAGTTCTGAGCCTTCCATCTCAATCTATCCCCAAATATATAGATGGCCTATTATCAGTGCTTTAAACGTCACTAAGTTGTGTTTGACTCTTTTACAATCACATGAACTGTAGCCCGCCAGGTTCCTCTGTCCATGAGATTTCCCAGCAAGATTACTGGAGTGAGTTCCCATTTCCTTCTCCAGGGGGATTTTCCAACCCAGGGATCAAACCCAAGTTTGATGTTTCCTGCATTGGCAGATGGGTTCTTTACCACTAGCGCCACCTGGGAAGCCCACATACATTCCTTAATGCTACTTAATTTCTATTTTTTTGAGTCATAGCCAAGTGAGGCAACAGATACTGTTATTTCTAAAATCATAGTAATCTCAACTTTCCACTCGCAGCATCATTTACTTGTGCCAAAAAGTGGAGAGGGGTTTTGCTTTTGTCCTTGAACTTCATTCCAGGTATAGAGAAGTAAACAGCTTCATTTAATTATTGTTATGTGTTTCCACAAAAAGCAATAAGCTATATGACCATAGATTCCAGTAAAATGTGTATGAAAGTTCATAGTGCAGTCTGTGGGTCCTTGAAGAATTTGAACTTGATACCAAAAATATGGTTAAATGGGAGAGAAATTAACAAAATAAAACCCCCAAAAATGACTATTTCAAAAGGAATGTGACAATTGATAAATATAAAACAAGCAATGAAGTTTATTATCTGGCTGGTGACTTAATCTTTAAAGTACATGCTAATAAATTAAATCTTACCTAAAATTTGATTTGTTAAAATCAAAACTATTAAGTTTTGGAATGGCGTGGATCTACTAGTTCAGGTTTCTTTTCTTTTTTTTTTTAATTCTCATACTTTAAAAGAAAAAGGTAAGAAAGTTTCTAAGCTAACATTTAGGATACCTTGCAGAAGCAAGTCTTTTAAGAGAAGAAGCTTTCATACATGAGAGAAAATGAGCATTTCATTTTCAATTTGAAACATAGACACCCACCTCACATGTCTATAGAAGAATCAAGGAGCCATTTGAGAAGCCACCTACATATATGCTGTACCCAGAAATACACTCAGAGAAAAAAGAATTGTAGAAGTTATAAATTCAGATATTTTTCTTTTCCATCATTTCTACCATCAGCAATTGCTTAGGGAGAAAGTCTTTAACTAGGATTAAAAATATCAAATGTTCTATTAAGTGACATTAAGTGTAATGGAATCTCAAAGTTGAATTAATTTTGTAGCTTCCCTTATCACTCCAAAGATAACTATCTCAATAACTGGAATCAATAGTGAATACAGGAAGAGTTGAATAATTGGTGATCAATCTTGACAACCAGGTGACTGCATCTTCCTAAAACCTTAAAACCTTAGAGATCTTGTTTAGAAAGGAGTGAAGAGACAAACATAGCTATGTTCAGTATGAATTTAATTCGCCTGTTTAAAAGTACGGTCTAACCTTGCATTTCAAATTTTCATTATACTATGCTAATAAGCACATGAGAATTTTATGGGCTTGGTAGTTACTCATTTAGGAATGTTTCATATCACTGAAAGTAATACATTTAACTACTAGTCAAACAACCTCATAAAATTCTCAGAGATAAGATTTCATAAAACTTGGACAGCAGTAAGGGATGAAAAAATGTTTCAACTTAATGCAGTTCCAAGACAGGAATCATATTTCTATGCGAAATAGTTTCCCATAGAAGACACTTTACATGGAAGAATCTAAATGAGGGTGGGTGCATCTTGGACCAGAGGTCCACCATTGTGAGGGGTTTCAACAAATGCTCTTCTCAAGACCAACCCTCCATGAAAATAAAAATATTTACACATCTATTTAGTCAGTGACAAACAGAGGGGAAACCATCTGGCCATCTGAATCAGTGCAAATTGCCCAACCACTCTTGTGAAAAGAGGAAGCTAGTCAAATTAAACGCTTATTTTGTTTGGGAGCTAAACAATTGTCCTAAACTGTAATCATAAAATCCACATTTGCAGTATCAAATAAACAAAAGCAAATCAGCGCAGAAAACTTGTTTTTGTGTAGTAATTGGCAGGAGGATTAGTATTTCACTGGATCCGATTTCCTAAACCTCCTCATTCCTGATAACAGCTTCAGCAGTGAGGTGACACCAAAAAAGCATAAATTATCTAAAGCTGGAGATAAGCAGAGGCCATTTGGGGGTTCTGAGTGCAATATAAATAGATTCAAAACAGTAGGAGAACCGGCCCATCCAAACCCTCAAAGGATTAACCGTGTGAGCTCTGACTCCTCCGCCGTTGTGGGCTGCGATTTATCATCAGACAGTAACGGAGACTCAGCCTTATCTGTGATAATTCAATGGCTTAATGGCAGTGCCTTTATCTGGAGGTCATAATTAAGCTTGTTTGATCAGCCTGAGAACAAGCGCCTATGCTGTGCCTAAGCCCATACAGTTGCTTTTGGTGTCAGGGGTGTAACATAATAAGAACATCGTTGGATATGGCGTTAGTAATTTTGTTCAAGTGCTGTGGCAAGTTATTGCATATCTAAAAAACAGAATCCCCCAAATGGGAGGAAGAACAACACATTCCAAATTTAGAAACTTCTGTATCATTTGGAGTTTAAGAATACTAGGTAGTTTTGGTCTCAGATGAGTGGACTTAAAATCAATTTGAATAGAAAACTGAAAATGAAGAAATACTGTAACATTATCTTTGACTAATAAAATGAAATGCTTATTAAAAGGAAAATGAACATTTATTGCATCCTACAATTGAAACATCTTAACAAACCCCAGTATCTCTTCAAAAGTAATAGAAATTATAGACATTCATTCAAATAGGTGTAATAAAACCTCATTAATTTAAAATTACTGAATGGAAGTTTCATTTGATTTTGAAAAATGTCTGAGCTGTTAAATATTTTCCAATGAATTATATTTTATTACTTTAAAGTACTTAGCATAATTTGAACTAGTTGTTATAGGTTTCCAAAAGAGGATCATGTCAAGCCTAAATTTAACAAAATGTATTGAATTTACCAGTGCCATTTGGTGGCAAATGAGTATGTTGAAACACACACAAAGAGTTTCTTTAACTTTGTTAAAGATATCAGTTATGGTTATTTTACATATAATGCTCTTTTCTTCAAAATGTGCACAGGTAAATTTTGTCTAGCTTAGGTATAATTAATTACAAATTCTGAATTAAGGTATTATAAATCTATGATATCTTTCAGCATTTGAGTTCAGGTTTATGTCACTGTTGAGTATTTTATAAAATTCAATAAAAACTCCTTTATAAAGTATTTTCACATAAAACTGAAGTTATTTGATAAATACTTGGTCCCATCTCTTTTTATAGGTATTACTGAGCTTTTTCAAATTTCTCTCTTACTGGTGTTTAACACATTCCTATAGACTAATAGATTCATGGCAAAGTCAGATCTTTTGGGTTCAAACCACACTTTGTCATACCCTATGCGATCTTGGGCAAATTATTTAATTTTCTGAGCTTCATCTTCCTCGTGTAAAAGGAAGATAATAGTAACACCTGATGGAGGAGTTGTAAGGTTCCAATAAAAAATTATTGTGAAGTTTTTTGCAAATGCCCACTACAGCATAATTCACATGGAAAGCTCTCTCCGGTTAGTCTTTGTCCTCCTCTGCCTGCCTCTCTTCTCCACCTAGCCAAGAACTTGAGGTTACTGTCTTTACAAATGAGGAAACTGGGAAGTTTAGGTAAACTAGATATTGCTGTTGTTCACTTGCTCAGCCATGTCCCACTCTTTGCAACCCCATGAAGTTCAGCACACCAGACTTCCCCGTCCTTCACCATCTCCCAGAGCTTGCTCAGACTCATGTCCATTGAGTCAGTGATGCCATTCAGCCATCATCCTCTGTCACACCCTCCTCCTAACTTCACTCTTTCCCAGAATCAGGATCTTTTCTAATGAGTCAGCTCTTTGCATCAGGTGGCCAAAGTATTGGAGCTTCAGCTTCAGCATCCATCCTTCCAATGAATATTCAGGATTGATTCCCTGTAGGATTGACTGGTTTGACTAGATATTCTGGAGAAGGAAATGGCAACCCACTCCAGTACTCTTGCCTGGAAAATCCCATGGATGGAGAATCCCGATAGGCTACAGTCCACGGGGTCACAAAGAGTCGGACACGATTGAGCAACTGAATGATCAAATAGATGAGAGAGTCAAGATAGTCAAGAGACTTTCCTTGTGGTCCAGTGATTAAGATTCTGCCCTTCCAATATAGGGGCATGAGTTCAATCCCTGGTTGGGAAATAAGATCCCACATGCCATGTGGTGTGACCAAAAAAAAAATTTTTAGTTATATTTCTTTGTTTACGTATTTATTATTTGATTGTGCTGAGGCAACGAACTCTGAGTTGCAGCTTGCAAACACTTAGTTGCAGCATGTGGGATCTATTTCCCTGACCAGGGAATGAACCTGAGCCCCCTGCATTGGGAGCATGGAGTCTTAGCCACTGGACCACCAGGGAAGTCTCCCCTAAGTTTTTTTTTAAAGATGATAGTCAAAAATAAATCGACTCAGCTTCACTGCCTACTGATTCATAACCCATTGTAAAAGCTTGAGTATTTTTCTTTTGGTAGTCACAGATACCTTATTTTCTTTCTGCTGCCCATAATTATATTTATAACCACCTGGAATAAATTATCATCAGGAAAGGGATATGTACAGAGCATTATACATATGTTAATATACATGCACATATGTGGACCAAATGTAATCTTTTTCTTCACTAAGTATTATAAGGAATTTTCCATGTTCTTAGTAGGAAAATCATTTTTTATATAATAATTGAAATATATATGTGTGTGTGTGTATAAAATATGAAGGGTTGTTTGAATGATGGTACATGCTTACTTGCCTCAAAACCTCTGTTCTTGCCAGACCCCAAGTAAAAGTTTCAGCATATAGGATCAGAAAATTTAGTCATCTTTGTTCTTAGTAAATAATTGAAGCATCAGAAATGTGGGGCTTTTTTAACTGCTTATTGCCAAACCTCAGGCCTGCAGAAGGATGTGCCACAAAGTTCCAAAGCATCTGAAATAACTCAATGACAGAGGGACCACAAATGCCTGAGCGCTAAAGCAGAAGTGTGGTACAGTCCACAGGCAAAGGAAAATCTCCACTCACTCCCAAGATGGAAAGTATTTGGTTAAATGCACCCTGAATGGTATATTCCTCTTCTCCAAGTCCATAGTTGGAGAGATCAATAAAACCATGTAGAAACAAGCAATGAATGCACAGCCAGATTCTGGGTTATGATCTTTTTTTTTTTTTTTCCAGGAGAAAGCGTTGAGTCAGGAATTCTTGGAGGTAAAAAGAAAAAAAAAAAAAACAAGGTGAAAAGGAAGATTCAGTTTGAACTGCTAGCAGCTGTCCTAGTATCACATTTTCACAGGTCATTGTAAGGTCATCTATTCCATCTATCAGTCTAATAACCTGAATTTTTCTCTACAGACTGTACCAAGTGCTTGTCCACCACATGCTTTAATATTTCCACTAACATGTGGCTTTCTATATCATGAAACAGCTCCTTCTTTCTTTGGACACTATTTCTCAAAGTTTTTCCTAATGTGACTCTGCTTACCCCATTTATTAATAATTGTCTTCCTATTAGATTTGCAATAGGCAATCTAATCTTCCTCTTAATATTCCTTTGAATGTTATAAATTTTATAGCACATCACACATGATATTTCTCTACAAGGTGAAATTATAGGCATGCATGTGAAAGTCTGTTTCCAATAAATCAGAATGTTGGGGTGGGAACCAGGCACTCGGATGCTTCAAAGACCCCAGGTGATTTCAATGTGCAGCAGTGTTTGAGAATCACTACCTTATGGTTTTGCCAACACGTAAATAATGTCAGAATTTATAGCTTTTGGTGATCTGATAGGTGAAAATATGTTCTTAAAATTAGTATCTCTAAATATTAGTGAGGTTGACCATAGTTTCATATGCTTATTGGCATTCTAATGTCTTCTGCAACTGGCTCTTTATATCATTTGACCATATTTCTAACAGATTGCTTTCTTTTACTTATTTAAGTTTTACATTGTATTGATATTGACTCTTTGTGTTGTCTGTGTTACAGATAATTTCTAGTTGTCACTTATCTTTAGATTTTTCTTTTAAATGGGGCATTTTGTTTAGTATGGTAGAATAAATGCAGATTTTTCATTACTTGTGCTACTGCGACTTGTTTTAAAAAGCCTTCCCTACTTCCAAAAAAATTCACTTCTGATGTTAAATTGGCCAGTTTATGAACATAATGTAATTCTGCATTTATTCAGGCCTTATACAATGTGTTTTAATAGAATTTTCTTAGATTAAATGTCACATGTTTATTGTACCTTTTCTATTATATTATCTGATTATTGCTGATGTAGGAGGACATTGCTGACTTTGGGTTACTTTTTTAATTCAAATATTGGTGTTGAAGTATTTTATTGGTTTTAATAGCTTTTCTGTTTATTACCTTTGGTTTCTAGATAGAAATAATAACAACATAATGTTTTCTATTCTATATGGGTTATCATACTACCTTTTGTTGAGACTTTCCACAATATATTGTAAAATAGCGGCAATAGCAAGGATCCATTTATTCTTCCAAACCTTAGATAATATTTCTAAAATTCCTTGTCCATTTTTTTGGATTTTGGAAATACAACTTTTACCAAGTTAAGGAATTTCTGGCCTGTTCTTGTTTTCTATAAGCCTAATTTCTATAGGCACAAATAAGTGCAGAAAAGTTTCAAATGACTTTTGCATGTATGAAAAAGTATATGATTTTCTTTTCCCATTAATGTGTTGAAAAATACTGGGAATTACTCTGCTAGTTAATTACCCTTGCATTTCCAAGAAAAAATATACTTAATTACAATGTATATCAGCTAGTGTTAAATTAGAATTTTTGTATCTATTAGATTGTCACAAAAGTAATTTCGGTTTTGCATTGTTGAGCTTCACCATTTGATATTGGAATATATTCTTAAATGTGGTTTTGTTGTACATCATTTCAATGCACATTTCTTCCTTTATGTTTTTGCTAATGAATTATTATTTGCTGTTTATTTTATATGTATTTTAGACTAGGGAAATGATGTTAGACAAAAAGCAAATTTGAGCAATTTTCTTGAGTTCAAAATGGGTCATAAAGCAGCAGAGACAACTCACAGCAATGCATTTTGCCCAGGAACTGCTAATGAAGGTACGGTGCAGTGGTGGTTTGAGAAGTTTTGCAAAGGAGACTAGAGCCTTGAAAATGAGGAGCACAGTGACTGGCCATTGGAAGCTGACAATGACCAACTGAGAGAATCATTGAAGCCGATCCTCTTACAACTACATGAGAAGATGTGCAAGAATTCAGTGTTGACTATTCTGCAGCAATTTGGCACTTGAAGCAAATTGGAAAGATGAAAAGGCTCAATAAGTGGGTGCCTCATGAAAGTGAAAGTCACTCAGTCATGTCCAACTCTTTGTGACCCCACAGACTATACAGTCCATGGAATTCTCCAGGCCAGAATACTGGAGTGAGTAGCCATTCCCTTCTCCAGGGGATCTCCCCAACCCAGGGGCTGAACCCTGGTCTCCCACATTGCAGGTGGGTTCTTTACCAGCTGAGCCACCAGGGAAGTCCTAGAATACTGGACCAGGTAGCCTACCCCTTCTTGAGCGGATCTCCCCAACCCAGGAATCAACTGGGGTCTCCTCCATTGCAGGTGGATTCTTTACCAGCTAAGCTACCAGGGAAGCCTCATGAGCTTATCACAAATCAAAAAATGTTGTTGTTTTGAAGTGTCATCTTCTCTTATTCTACACAACAACAATGAACAGTTTCTTGATCGGATTATGATGTGTGATGAAAATTAGATTTTATATAACAACCAGCAATGACCAGCTCAGTGGCTGGACTGAGAAGCTCCAAAGCACTTCCCAAGGCCAGACTTGCACCCAAAAAAAAGGGTCATGGTCACTGTTTGGTTGTCTGCAGCTACTCTGATCCACTACAGCTTTTGAGGCCCAGGGAAACCATTACATCTGAGAAGCATGCTCAACAAATCAATGAGATACCCTGAAAACTGCAACTCCTGCAGCCCCAGTATTGGTCCATGGAAAGGTCGCATTTCTCCAGGATAAAACCTGATCACAGGTCACACAATGTGTTGTTTTGGGCTAAGTTGCTTCAATTGTGTCCATTCTTTGTGACCTCATGGACTGTAGCCCGCAAAGCTCCTCTGTCCATGGGATTCTCCAGGCAAGGATATTGGAATGGGTTGCCATTTCCTCCTCCAGGGGATCTTCCAGACCCAAGGATCAAACCTGCATCTCTTAAGTCTCCTACATTGGCAGGCAGATTCTTTATCACTAGCACCAAAGGTCACACAGAAAATACTTCAAAAGTTGAACGAATTGGGCCATGAAATTTTGCCTCCTCTTCCATATTCATCTGACTTCTTGCCATCTCGATAACTTTTTGCAGGGAAAATGTTTCCACAACCAGCAGGACACAGAAAATCTTCCTAAGAGTTCATTGAATCCTGAAATATGGATTTTTGTGTGTGCTAAGTCGCTTCAGACATGTCTGACTCTGTGCAACCCTGTGGACTGTAGTCCATCAGGTTCCTCTGTCCATGGGGTTCTCCAGGCAAGAATATTGGAGTGGGTTGCTGTGCCCTTCTCCAAGGAATATTCCTGACTGAGGGACCAAACCCACATCTCTTATGTATCCTGCGTTAGCAGGCAGGTTCTTTACCACTAGCACCACCTGGGAAGCTATGGGTTTTTATGCTACATGAAAAAACAAACTTATTTCTCATTGGCAGATTTGTGTTGATTGTGTAATTGTTCCCATTTTGCTTAATAAAGAAGTGTTTGACCGAGCCTAGTTAAGATGATTTAAAATCAGGGTCGAAAACCATAATTACTTTTGTACCAGTCTATCCTGAAATTTGTCTATAATTTTGTTTTCTTAGTTTAGTATCAACATTACACGTTCATAATTAAAAGAATCGGACATTTTGCCCAACTTAATATATGGACTTAACTTACAGAAGCATGTTGAGAAAGACATAAAATCTACTTATTGACATTTTGACAGTGTTTACCTGTAATATCCTCTATGCCGAGAACTATTTGAGGGGTATGGCTTTTTATTACATTCAAATTTCTTTATTTTCATTCTATTCATATTTAATATTTTTTTCTTGTACCAACTTGAACATTGTATTATTTCTCCAAAAGTTACCCATATTTTTAATTTTGACATATAATTCTACATATTTTTGTATTTTACATATCTTTCTTACCTAAGATATTTCTCCTTTTTATTCAGTATTTAGCCTATTAAGTCTGTTTAATGAGGTGCTTAGCATATTAACTCTGCTTCATAGGGCATTCCATGGAATTTTTAATGTCTTTCTCATGATATTGACCTTCTTTGTGAGGCTGATGATTCTTGGTTATGGGCTAATGTTCTGCAACAGCCTAATCTTATCCTGGCCTTTGGCCAGCACATAAACGGCACATGAAGGAGCACACCCACCGCCTAGGACTGGCTTCTTTGCTTTGACAGCTAGTTCTTAGGAACCACGCAAAAAGTGCTTCTGTCTGGTTTCTCAAAAGCCGGGAAAAGTGCTTAAAACAGAGGAGATACTAAATATTTGTTGAGAGCATAAAGCATCACTTTATCTTCTCTAACTTCACTAAATTCTGATTTCAAATGAGATGGTTGAAAACTTAACCTCAGTCATATAGCACTTTTTCTCACTGGATTTGTGTCAGGGGCTGGAAGCAAGACAAATTCAAGACATAAAGATCTATGCTGAGCCATGGCATAGATTTTGAGTTAAACTAATATAAGAATGATTTTCAAAAAAAAAAAAAAAGGAAGATTTTCAGACATGCACATTTCAAAATGGACCCAAACAAAGATGAATACTTGTCAAGTTAAAATCTAGAATGTCTCTCCCTTCTACATCTGGGTTCATAGAGGAGTGGGTTGCAAACACATAAAGAACCTTGGTGGAGGCCTCACAGATGAGATGTTAAAAATGCAGAGGTCTTGTTCCCACCCCTATTGAATGGGACAGGGTGGTCTTCTCCGTGTAGGCTGGCATGGTATGCATGCGTGCTAAATCACTTCAGTTGTGTCCGGTTCTTAGCAACTCTATGGACTGTGGCCCATCAGGCTCCTCTGTCCACAGGATTCTCCAGGCAAGAATACTGGAGTGGGTTGCCATGGCTTCCTCCAGGGGATCTTACCAATCCAGGGATTGAACTTGCATCTCTTATGTCTCCTGCATTGGCAGGTGGGTTCTTTACCACAAGTGCCATCCGGGAAGCCCCAGGCTGGCCTGGGTCACTACACAATTACTGTACTAGGAATGAGCTGATCATACAGATGGTTACATATGATTTTACAGATATTTGTCTATTTCTTTCTAATAGGCAGAACAAAGAAATTCACGTAGTAGTAACTGTTCCTTGAATTTGAAGGACACAGTCCTTACCCAGGGAAAGTCAAAGAAGGTGATTTATGACAGCTCTTTTTCTTCATGGCAAAATTTAGAAAGAAATAAGAACAAAGTGCTCTGACACCTCTGAGAGAATCAAACACCCGCAATTTACAAAATAAGTGCTTTAAGTGACCTATGACCAAACTGACAGCCTCTTTAAAAGCAGATATAACTTGCCAAGATAGACAGAGAAGTTACGACCTGTTTAGAAGGATACCGGTCTCTAGCAGGAGGGGGTGAAGTTTTTGACACTAGTAACATCAAAGTATTGCCCTAAAAAAAGACCAATTAGTTCTCTGGAATGTATCTAAATGCAAGTGCAATGACTGACTGGCATCAGACCTCTTATTTTACACCCAGCAGTCTCTGAAATTGCATGGGTCAAAAATGGGAAATGTAAAGGTTGGACTATGTGATTGAGGTATACCTGGGGACACGGAACTAGAGGATGCTCTCTCCAAAGGTTTCTTTGAAAGAATGTTTAGAGATGTTTTTCACTGATGCCTATTCATTTAGGACAGTAAACAGGCAAATCCATTCTATACATTCTGATTTGGTAATTAAATGAACAAAAAGTACTGTTTGAAAAGGCAGAAGGGAAAAAAGGAGAAGCAGGAGGAAGTGGAGGGGAAGAAAAGAAGGAGGAAGATAAAGGGAAAAAGAGGAAGAGGGACTGGAGGTGGGAGAGGAGACCATCATGATCACAATCAACATTAGAGCCTGAATCCCTCTTGTGAATATCAAAAGTAGAAGATGAGCTCTTATTTTGAGAGGGTCAATCTAGATAAATTAATTACAATGATAACATAAAATAAAACCTAGTTAATGAATGTCCCTCTTTTAAATTGTTGGTTTAGATCTTTTCATGTGAATGGTTGCAAAAAAAGGAAATACAGTAATTATATTTGCTCTTTCGTGTTTAAAGGAGACTAATTGCAAATGGTAAAATTGCTTCTTTGTACAGGCAAATTAGACTTTTAAAGAAAATTTTAATCATGAGAATATTATTTCATTATTCTCTTTAAACAAACAAATTGCAATTTGGATTTGAGTTCTCATTTTTTCTTCTGGTTATTATCATGCTCTTTGAGACCTGGCTTAAAGAAGAATCCATCTCTTGACCAATGACTCTGAGTGTTTGTCAATTTTTACTTTAAACTTCCACAAATAATATTAGTATTATTTTTCATTATTTGTTATTTTTATACTAGATACACATTTGTGCATTTTTGTTTAAAAGTCTTCATCAATATAGAAATGATAAGAATAAAATATAAATGTCCCATTCATTTCACCAGTACTGATTCCCTATTCTCTCATCAGAGATCGTACTATCAAAAGAGTAAGTACTGAATGAACTTATTTACAAAACAGAAGCAGGCTCACAGACATGGAAGACAATTGCGTGGTTACCAAAGGGGGAAGGGAGGTGAGGGTAAATTAGGAGTTTCGGATCAGTAGATATAAATTGCTACATATAAACTAAAGACTAGGCTCTTACTGCACAGCACAGGGAACGGTATTCAATGTTCTGTAATAAACATAACGGAAAAGAACATGTATAACAGAGTCACTTTGCGTACACAAGAAAATAACACAACAGTGTGAGTCAACGATACTTCTGTGAAAAATGTAAGAGGTAAAATAAAATGTAAATAGAGTAAGTACCCTCTTCTAGCCCCTGTTCCTATGCACTCACTCACACACACGCACACACACACACACACACACACACACATTTACTTTCATATGTCCATTGTCCTTTTACTTATATTACTGGCAGTATACAATACCAAGGCTTTATTTATTTTCTAAGCTGTCTTGAGATCTCACCAAGTCATATTTATAGGCTCATCTCCTTATTGTTTACTGTTACATATAATTCCATTGTATAGATGTACTGTAACTTATACAACCACTCCCCTAAAAGCACAATTTTATTTTATTTTTCCAATTTCAAACAGTGCTGTAAAAAGCATTCTTGTACATTTATCTTTATGGGGCCATCATTCTGCAGCTAAGATTCACAGAAAGAGAAACCAAAGACATAGATTGTCATGAGAACATGGTTAGATACGCTATCTTCATTTTATGAGAAAATGTAGGTATGTAAAAGAGTGAGTTGTTCTTGTATTTTCTCTCATCAGAAAGCATAAATATTAATTATTAAATGTGACTAAGCTATTTGTGTTTCAAAATAAGTATATAGCCAACATTCAAAATGTAAATAGGCGTCTCACTCCATGGAATTTTCCAGGCAAGAGTACTGGAATGGGTTGCCATTTCCTTCTCCAGGGGATCTTCCCGAGCCAGGGATTGAAGCCGGGTCTCCCGCATTGCAGGCAGACGCTTTACCGTCTAAGCCACCAGGGAAGCCCACAAATAATATTATATAGTATAATATAAGGAGAGCAGTTCTACTCCATTTTTAAGCTAATAGGACACCAAATATTAACAAAGCTAGAATCATGGTACGCACACATTTTGCTTTAGTGATGGTGATACCTAAGCATATCTTCAGGAACAGGATGAAAAATAAACATTATGTTTTGAGCCAGGGAGCGAGAGATCAGAGTGATATTTATGGAGTTTCTATTTTGTAACAAACATGTCCACCCTTAATCCTCATATAAACTTTTGAAGTAAATGTTTTTATTTCACTTCGTACCTATGCCTACGGTTCACAAATATTCTAATATTCCTTTTTTTAGGTCAAGAGTGCCTGTTACATTACAGGAAAGTATACTTATATCAACCGAAATTCTAAATCTCCTTCCAACTTGATATCAATCCTTTAAATCTAGATTCTTAGAGAATGTTTACTCAGACAGTCCAAACCCTTCTAATCAACCCTCAAAGTGGTATGAAACAGCTAAGAAATGTCTTACGGACATCAAGATATAATTTTCACATAAAATTCTCCTGATTTACCTGTCTAAAAACTCAATGACGCAGTGAGGCAAGGCTGGTCAGGTGACTTCACATAGCTGGGTGTATGGTAATTCCTTTTTCTTGTGTTAAGGACTCAAATTTATTTTCTAATTTTAGCCAAGGTTGTCATTGGCACAGAGTTTCTGAAATCTGCTTCTGCCATTTTTTGGAATATTAAGAAAGAATTTGGCAAACCTGTCAACTGGCAGTTTCTTGTTTCCCTATGACATTTCAAAGAGTTAAGAGAAGGTTTTTGCAATCACAATTACAAATAAGAGCACTTAGAGGAAAGGATCTTTGTCTCCTTTTTCTTCCAGCTCCATGAACATATGCAGAGAACAGAGCTGGTACTTGGTAGGCACTCAATAAATATTTCTGGAATCAATGAGTGATTTGTTACAACTAAACTGGAATTTAATTTGTTTCTGCCTAAAGACATGAATTTAAAATATTTAAGTGCTGTCTTACCATCATGCATAATATTTTTCTTTCCTGTTCTGAATTTCAATTTACTCTTAACACTGCCTGTTTTACTCTTTCAAGTTTGATGATTCTCTTTTGTAGAAAATTCTTGACACAGATATTAAGACAGAAATGAAATCATGTGAGAGCTTTCAGGATGACAACCCTTGTTTGCCTTCTCAGGTGTTCCTCCCAGGAAAGGTTTCTCGACACCGTAGCTGCCTGTGACTGCTCATTTTAAGTAGGTTTTTATCCCTGCTGAGTTCAGTGTCAGAGACCAGGCCAGGGCCATTTATTTCACAGACTGTCAGCAAAGTGCAAAGTTACACTGCCCCTGCTGACTCTTGCCTTTACCTCTAAACTAGAGAGTTCCTGCAGCCATGAACACAGGTGCCCCTCTCCCAGGCAAGGTGATCTTAGGGGGAAACACACAGAGGCCTTTCAGGACTCCTGCCTTCCTGTCATGCTCCACAGAAATACTTCCTGTCACTCCAGATTTCCAGTCCTTGAAAAATGCCTTCAGAACCACATGGAAGGATTGGAAGGCATCCAGTGAGGAAAAAAAAAAAAAAAAAGAAAAGTTTAAATCTGGGAGAGATCTTCCCAATCAAGAAACTAGAATCAGACAGACTTTTTATGTGTCTGATTACAAGTGGTTAATTAAGTTTGCTACTCTTCTAAACTTAAGGTATAGGATACATAAAAATTAGAGAAGATACATTCATAAATTTTTTTCTCGCAAGCTTATGAACCTACACACAGCACTTTATCAGGAGATTTCTGTTTTTACTTCTTTTGAAGGCAGGTCTTTAATCAGTATCAATGAGGCAGCAGAGAGAATTTTGAAAGAAGACTGGAAAGTCTTTATTTATTTACGTTAGAAAGGCAGACACATCAAACATCATCAAACATCGTAGGTGGGCAAAGAAAGAGAAGATCCTGCTCAGTCTGGGCCTGCAGATGGTTCCAGGGCAGAGTTCGTGCTGGGGGTTGGTGTTCAGCCGAAGGGGGACTTCAAGGAGGTAAGTGAGTAA
The DNA here is from genome assembly GCF_019320065.1 of Cervus canadensis. NCBI lineage: Eukaryota > Metazoa > Chordata > Mammalia > Artiodactyla > Cervidae > Cervus > Cervus canadensis. The sequence continues at coordinate 6,684,512 of NC_057405.1, forward strand.
TAAATGGAGTTCCATGTCTGGTTCCTCCCAGATTTCTCTTAAGATGCTCAAAATGTTTTAAAACTCCCTTTTAAACATTGGGTAATACCAAGGTTTATATTTATGTGTTTTCTTAGTCGAAAACAGATAAATGACAATCTGCCTGCATTGGATAGAGGTGGGCATTGTATTCTAACTTGTAAAGAAAAAAAGTGAAGGCTTCCACTCAGGTCCAAATGCAACAGCAGGGAACAGATTTATGTTTCTACTGAAGCAAACACCCCAGTGGAAAAAAATGTATGAAACAATGGATTTCAAGACACTGGACATCAGCCCACAAAGAACAGTGATCTGTGAGAGATGGAAGTAAGGATCATGCCACTTCCTTCTGGCCTACAGTTTTCCCAGTTTTCTGGTTTAGAAAGTTGCAGGCTACTGTCCAAGAAGGGGGAATGCAGGCAGAGCCTGGCAGACTCTCTGAGATGGAGAGATCAAGCTGAGAGTTTGGAGACCAGAATGTCAGACAGAGTTGGTAAATGAGAGAATGCCTCACAAGGGAGAATTCTGGAGATCTAAACAGGACATCCTTGATTACTCAGCATGGTGTTAATACACTACCTGAGTAAGGGAACTACTCAATACGAAAGAAAGAAACACATAAAAAAGTTAAAGAGCACAGAACCAGTGCTCAGGCAAACCTGATTTTGTCTTTAATCTTCCTATTAGATTTATAAATGGTTGACCACTACCCGCCTGCCAATGCAGAAGACACATGAGACTTCAGTTCGATCCCCGGGTCAGGAAGATCGCCTGGAGGAGGGCGTGACAACCCACTCCAGTATTTTTGCCTGCAGAATCCCAGGGACAGAGGAGCCTGGAGGGCCACAGTGCATAGTGTTGCGAAGAGTCGGACACAACTGAAACGACTTAGCACACACTATCTTTAATGTATATTTGCCTTTACTTAGGATATTTTCCCTTTGGTAGTTCTCATAGTTTTAGTTGTAGAGTTTTCTTTCCCAGAGAATTCGCTTAAACATTTCTTGTAAAGCTGGTTTGGTGGTGCCGAACTCTTTGAGCTTTTGCTTGTCTGTAAAACATTTGATCTCTCCTTATAATCTGAATGAGATCCTTGCCAGGTAGAGTATTCTCGGTTTTTGGTTTTCCCTCTTCATCACTTTAAAATGATCATGCCAATCCTTTCTGGCCTACAGATTATCTGCTGAAAAGTCAGCGGACAATATTATGGGAGTTGTCTTATATGCAACTTGTAGATTTTCCTTTGCTGCTTTTAATATTTTTTTTTTTTTGCCATATTAATTACAATGTATCTCGGTGTGGGCCTCTTAGGGTTGATTCTTTCTTGAGTGCTCTGTGCTTCCTGGATTTGGATGCCTATTTTCTTTCCCAAGTTAGGAAAGTTTTCAGCCCTTATGGATTCAAATGTGTTCTCTGCCCCTTTCTTTCTTCTGGGATTCTGTAATGCAAACATTAGTACACTTGGTGGTTGTGTCTGATGGCTGACTGCTAGACCCTGAAGGTCTTGGAGCTAGTATTGGTCCCCTGGATGGTGCGGCCGGGTCCTGGGCCCTCTCTGGGTGGGGCTTGGTCCCAGGGTGAATAGGGTTTGGGGGTTCCTGTGGCATCCTACCTGCAGGTGGATGAAAGCCTGTGCCAGCCCAGGTGGCCACTTGACCTGGGATGTCCCAGGACCGGTGAAGACGAGCTGGTGAGCAGAACTGAGTCCGGGCACTATAACCTAGAGGGAGGATTCCAAATGGTACTTGCCAGCACCACTGTCTTTATGGGAGGATGAGTTCCCCAAAGTGGCTGCTCCCAAAGTCTGGGTCCTCAGAGTTAGTCCCAGTTGTTAGTCCCAGAGAAGTCCCTCCTGCTTCCCAGGGAAACATTCCAAGATTAGCAAGTGGGTCCGACTCAAGCTTTGTCCAAATTACTGCTTTTGCCTTGGGTCTTAGAAAGTGTGAGATTTTGTGTGAGCTCTTACGCAATAGAAGTCTCTATTTCTCACAGGTCTCTGGCTCTCCTCAAAATAAACACCACTGGACTTCAGCAACAAACATTCTAGGCTTTCATCATCCTGATGCAGGATGCCTGGCCTGGGAAGCCCAGTGTAGAGCTCAGAGAACATCAGCAATTGTAATTATTCTCCTGTTTGGGGGTCGCTTACCTAAGGGTATGCTGCTGCTGCTGCTAAGTCACTTCAGTCGTGTCCGACTCTGTGCGACCCCATAGGCGGCAGGCCACGAGGCTCCATCGTCCCTGGGATTCTCCAGGCAAGGACACTGGAGTGGGTTGCCATTTCCTTCTCCAATGCGTGAAAGTGAAAAGTGAAAGCGAAGTCACTCAGTCGCTCCAACTCTTAGTGACCCCATGGACCGCAGCCCACCAGGCTCCTCCATCCATGGAATTTTCCAGGCAAGAGGACTGGAGTGGGGTGCCATTGCCTTCTCTGACCTAAGGGTATAGGTTTTGACTATACTGCATCTCCACCACTTCTATCCATTTTATCGTGGTTCTTCTTTTTTTTAATATTTTTTGTATTTGTTTATTTTTGGCTACGCTGGGCCTTTGTTGCTGCACGGACTTGTCTCTAGTTGCTGTGAGTGGGGGCTACTCTTCCTTGCATTGCTGAGGCTTCTTATTGCAGTGGCTTCTTTTGTGGCAGAGAGCAGGCTCCAGGGCACGGAGCTTCAGTAGTTGTGGTGCATGGGCTCAGTCGTTGCAGTTCCTGGGCTCTAGAGCACAGGCTCCATAGTTGTGGCCAACAGGCTGAGTTACTCTGTGGCATGTGGGATCTTCCTGGATTAGGGATCTAACTCAAGTCTCCTGCATTGGCGGGTGAATTCTTTACCACTGAGCCACCAAGGAAGGTCATGTGGTTCCTTCTTTGTATCTTTAGCTGTAGAAGATCTTTTCTGCGAGTCTTCACATTGTTCTCATCCATAGCTGCTCTGCAAATAGTTATAATGTAGGTTTGCCCCTGAGGTGAGGGGCCCTCAGGGTATTCTTATTTTAATACCACCTTGGCCACCTTTATGTTCCCTTTTTGAGGCAATTCTAGAAAATGCAAACTAATCATAGTAACATCAGATCAGTATTTGCCTGGGATGGGAGGAGAAGTGGGGTTTTGGAGGGATCACAAAGGTACAGGGGGAAAGTTTAGAGTAATGTGATATTTATTATTTTTATTGTGGTAATGGTTTCATGAATGTATACATCTACCAAACTTTTCGCATTTTATACCTTAAATAAGTACAAATTATTGTATGTAAATTATGCATTAATTCAACTATTTTTAAAGAAACATTTTAAAATCTTACAAGACAGGTGGAGAGAAGGGGCAGAAGAAGACCTTAAAAAAATACTCTTAACTCAGTAAGATAAAGGGGAGAATGTCTGGCATTATGGGCTTCCCAGGTGACTCGGGGGTGAAGAATCCTGTGTAGGAGACACAGGAGATGCGGGTTTGATCGCTGGGTCGAGAAGATCCCCTAGAGAAGGAAATGGTAACCCACTCCAGTATTCTTGCCTGAAAAGTTCTATGGACAGAGGAGCCTGGCAGGCAACTGTCCACGGGGTCTCAAAGAGTCGGACATGACCGAACGAGTGAGCACACACGCAATGTCTGGCATTATGCTCTCCAGATCCCAGATGGTCTCTGCTCACACCATACAACAGAGCTATCGGATCCATTGCTCCTACGCAAGCTACTACATTCTCTATGAAATTTTACTCCCTAAAATTATAATAGCCTGGTCTTTTACTGGACCTGGCAAAGTTAAGTTTGCTTTTTAGATGGTGCACATCAGCCTAGCATTTTTGTATATAAATTATTCTTACTGATGGAGGCTATGATAAGGAAGCAAATTCCAATCAGTATACCTTACACATTCTTATTTTCTTTAGATTACACCTAAAGAAATGCAGTTTTCAGAAGAAAGTGGCCCAGAAGAATATTAGGTTTTGGGGCTGCTGCTGATCCCATGGACTGCAGCCCACCAGGCTCCTCCATCCATGGGATTTTCCAGGCAAGAGTACTGGAGTGGGGCTAGCAAATGTGAAATAAGGAAAATCACATGTATTATGTGGGCTTCCCTAGTGGCTCAGTGGTAAAGAATCTGCCTGCCAATGCCGGAGAAATGGGTTCGATCCCTGGGTCAGGACTATCCCCTGGAGAAGGAAATGGCAACTAACTCCAGCATTCTTACCTGGGAAATCCTATGGACAGAGGAGCCTAGCAGGCTACAGTTCATGGAGTTGCAAAAGAGTCAGACACAACTTACCAACTAAACAGCAACAATAAATATATATTATCTAGATATTGGGGCAAGTATAAATGAATCTTGATCAATGGAAAAAAGACAAAAGTTTAAACACATTTTCTTTCATTCTTTGAAAGCTATGAAATGTTATCAAAATATTATAGTTGAAACAGAGGGAAGTTAGTTTATTTGTGTCCACTTCATAGCTACATCCTCTTCAAGTCCAAAACTGTATTTTGTTTCTATGGAAAATTTGTATCATTGTTTAAATAAATTATTTTTCAGATCACAAGTTGAGAAAAATTAAAAACCAGGATGTGAAATTACAATAAAATATGTAGATATATGCTAAATATTGTGCATTTCACAGATTCCTTGGCAATCTTCTGATTGTTAAAATTTCTTCAGAAATAAATGCAGATGGCCAAGTTTTATCAAAGAATTTGTACATTTCCCTTTTCATACAGAAGTTTGTAAATACTGTTTTACATATTACAGTAACACTGCATATATCTAAGGTCAAGAAAAGACCTGATCTCATCTCATTTAAACTGATATTCCTTGTGTTTCTTGATGTTTCATCACATTTGAGAGGAATTGCAGATGAGCAAGTATTTGATAGAGCACAGAACCTACTTTTAAGACCAAATTGTATTATTAAAAAATACAATTTTAAGTACAATAAAATGTTTGTGTGATTTGAAAGTTTTCATGCAACTAGTTTTCAGGCAAATAGGGGTAAGATAACATCAATTTTTCAGTATGGCATTCAGCAGGATAAAAAGTGGAAGAGTATGGCCACAACGTGCTATGGAGTGCATTTTGGGTAGCAACAGCAAATAAAGTGGAAGACTGGACTTTCAAATACGCCCACAGTCTGTTTCCCAGCCCACGTGCTCTTCTGCAATGACAGCTTGACATTGCACACCAAAAAGTAAGACTGTTTCTCCACTTCATAGAACATGGTGTGCCCTGTCACTTCTTTAACAAACACAAATAATTGCAGAAATAATGACGTGTCAGTTCCAGGCTTTGACCTCATCTGGGGATCTCCTGCTTCCTTTCTCTTAGAAGCCATGTGCCACGTAATAAGTGGCACTGCCAAAGAGCACCATCCTGTAAAACTCGCAAGTCAGACAACCCAAGAGTGGGAGGAAATATGTCCAAATGATGAGACTGACAAGGAATTAGTCTCTAAAATTTACAAACAGCTCCTGTAACTCAATACCAAAAAACCAAATAACCCAATCACGGGCAGAAGACCTAAACAGACATTTCTCCAAAGAGGACATAAAGATGGCCAAGAGGCACATGAAAAGATGCTCAACATCACTGATTATGAGAAATGCAAATCAAAACTATGATGAGTTTTCACCTCACACTAGTCAGAATGGCCATCCTCAAAAAATCTACAAACAATAAATGCTAGAATTGATGTGGAAAAAAGGGAACCCTCCTACACTATTGATGTTAATGTAAATTGGTACAGCCACTATGGAAAACTAAAAATAGAGCTATGATATGATCCAGCAATCCCATTCCTAGGCATACATCCATAGAAAAACACGGTTCAAGAGGATGTGTGCACTCCAGTATTCACTGCAGCACTGTTCACAATAGCTAAGCCATAGAAGCAACCTAAATGTCTATCAACAGATGAAAGGATAAAGAAGATACATAGTGGAATATTACTCAGCCATATAAAAGAATGAAATAATGCCATTTTCAGCAACATAGATGGTCCTGGAGATGATCAAACTAAGTGAAGAAAGCCAGGCAAAGACAAACATCCTACCATGTCACTTATATGTGGAATCTAAAAACATGTGATACAAATGAACTTATTTACAAAACAGAAACAGACTGAAAGAACAAATCTATGGTTATTGTGGGGAGAGTTGGGGGGAGGGATAGATTGAAGTTTGGGACTGACATGTACACTCTGCTATATTTAAAATAGATAAGAAACAAAGGCCTATTGTATGCCACAGGGAATTCTGCCCAATATTCTGTAATAACCTAAAGAGGAAAGGAAGAGATGCGTGTATATGTATAACCAAATCTCTTGGCTGAGCACCTGAAACCACTGCCACCTTGTTCATCAACTGTGTGTTTAATTGCTCAGTCGTGTCTGACTCTTTGTGACCTCATGAGCCTGCCAGGCTCCTCTATCCATGGAATTCTTCAGGCAAGAACACTGGAGTGGTCATTCTCTTCTCCAGGGGGATCTTCCTGACCTAGGGATCGAACCCAAGCCTCCTGAATTGCAGGTAGATACTTTACTGTCTGAGCCCACCATGGAAGCCCATGATTATGCTCCAATGTAAAATGATTAAAAAAAAAAAAAAAAACCCAAGTCAGGCGGTTAAGACCCTTAAGGGTGAGAAGCCATATGGAGAGGGGGAAAGAGAACAAGAAGCACTGAGATACTGGATGCATGTGGGAAAAACTTATCTTGGACGCACATCTTTTAGCCCAGCTAACTGAGATAACATTACATGGATCGAAAACCAACCTCCAACTGAGTTCTTCCCAAGGTTCTATGTTCAAAGTTGTGAGCAAAGTAAAATGGCTGTTCTAAATCACTAAACTCTGAAGTAGTGTTTTTCCCAGCTACAAATAATGGAAACAAATGATGTCTTGAAATGAGGTCCTGAAACAAATAGCATTTTCACTGAGACTATAAAACAGGCAGAAGGTAAAAGAGCCTTGAGAAGACTGTTAGTAAAGAATGAAGACATTGTTATCAGAGCTGGAGGATAGACACCTTCTGTTAGAAATACCCTCTGTCCTAATAATATTCCAATGTTATGGATGGATATCTGGCAACACTGTCACCTCTGACAACGTGAAAAATAGAATTATACCTGCCTGCCATGCTTTGCTAAGGAGATTTCCAGGCAAAATGATGAAAGCACCAACTTTTTTTGGAGTCATGATAGAGAAATGAGTTTAAAATGGAATTATAGAGGCTTCAAGATAGTCTTTTTAGCCAGGGAGAAGATTATCAACATGAGAAATGGCCTCAGGGTAATGATAAAGTTTAGGATACAATGGTTACCAAAGGGGTAGGGGGAAGAGAAGGGATAAATTAGGAGCCTGAGATTAACATATACACACTACTATATGTAAAATAAATAACCAACAGGGACCTGTTGTATAGCACAGGGAACTATCCCCATATTTTATAATAACCTAGATAGGAAAAGAATCAGAAAAAAAAGATATGTGTAGGTATAACTGAATCACTTGGTTGTATACCTGAAAGTAACACAACACTGTAAATCAACTACGCTTCAATAAAAAAATAAAAATAAAATAAAAAGTAAATTGCTTGGACCACACAAAAAAAGATATAACAGTAAGACCCTTTGTTGAGAATTCAGGAAGATCTAAGGGTCTGCTCAAAGATTCCCTAGAAATAAACAATGAGGCCCTTAAGAATCTTGAGGATAGGGCTTGTATATGCTCAGATAGACAAAAGGATTTTTATGGATCCTAAGGGCGTTGTCCAACAGCACCCTGACTCTTGGAATAGAGGAACTTGGATCTAACAGACAGACAGATCTGGCTTTTGTCTAATAAAGTGAACCCCGATGTTGTTTTTAAGCAACTCATACTTTGTAGGGGAATTTTACTTGTTAGTTTGGATTGAAAAAGACAGTTCAATTAAAAAAAGCAAAGAAAGAAAGACCCCTGGGTCTGCAGTCTTCCAGGGCTGGAAGTAGGCTGAGAAAACCACACAACTGCAAACACAGAGCGAAAGTCCAGAAAGCGAGTCTTTCTAGATCCAGAGAATGTTTCTCAGGGAGTGGTATCAGAGCCTGTGTCAAGACAAAGCCAACATGTGCCTGGTTAATTCTCAGAAATGCTTTAGGACAATGATGCTACATACGCCTCATCTCACACCCCTCCACTTACGGCTCTGGACCATTTATTACTTTATTCTACTCTTGCATCAGCATTGTATGTTGGGTGTGAGGAAGGGAGATAACTGCTCTCCAGTTCACAGCCTCAAGTTGAGAGTAACTACACTTGGGAAACCTCCGCCACATTCGGACCTAATTTAGATGGCGAGCTCCTGGACTTTGAGCAGCTGTCATGCTGGAAAGAGAACCCTGGGCTCTGAGATGGCAGGAGTGTGTTTCACATGTGGGGGAGATGGGAATCACAATGACCAGGGGACAGACTGGTGGGTAGATTCCCTTCATGAACACAGGCTGCTGTTTATATAAAGAGGCAGAGTCTAATTCCCTGCTCTTCAAATACGATGGCCTAATCCCAGTGGCTTAATTGGCTAATGGAGAATAATTGAAATGATATTCTGGAGCTTCTGAGGTTAGAATAGAAGCCTTTTAGTGCTACTTGAGCGTCTTGGAATCAACTCCACGTGGCAAAATATAGATCAGAGACAAACCTCCCACCCAAGTTCTTCCCAAATTCTCGACATAAAAAGTTGGGAGTAAAGGACAATGGTTGTTACAATATGCTATATAATATATGTAATAATATAATCATATATAATATATACCATAGACAACCATCATAAATTATATGTAATGGTTATAATCCCTCCAAGAACTTAAGAGTTATGCTATTGGGATCCCCAAAGCTACATCAAAAGTCCATGTGTATGTGTTTCTGTTAAGACCCTGGGGGATCTCTCAGCCCACAGCCAGCCTAAATCTGGGAGATGTGAGGGAACCATCTTGGATATTCAACCCAGTTGGGACTTCAGTTGACTAAGGAGCCAAATCCTTTGCATTATGGAAAACAACAGTTACACAGGTTGCAAAAATAAAGAAAGAAAAACTGAATTATTCACATGACTCATGGTCTGGGTAGTACAAATGTTTGCATATTCAATATTCCTATAAATAATAATATATTTTAAGGTCATTTTCCTCAATTTTTATTTTAAAGTGAGATATGTAGAGAAAACACCTGGGGAAAATATTTTCAGCATAAGGTGTTGGAAAGGCAAATATTTTAATGCACACCTTTTGAAAGAAACACTTTCCCTCTCTCTTTTTGAAATCCAATAGGTTTTAGGATTTGTCCCACAGGATGTTTCCAGCCTATGAAAACTCTCCCAGGATAACTGCAGTTCTTTAGGACTGAAACCAAAGCAGCCCGAGGTAAACCACTTATTTGTGGCCTTTGGGATTCTTAGCAACGCTCTTGCTCCTAAAACTCCTGCTGTGTTGGCAGTGCTCACATCCACCCCACATCCTGTTATCTTTCCTGGCGTTTGCCATGTATGCCCAACTACACGGCTCTTCCTTCAGGCCACTGAATGATGGGGAAACCTGCTTCTTTGTATTCCTCCCAGAACCTGGCCCAGTGATGTGTTCAAAAGAGCTGTTCAGACAGCAGCTGAATGAGAGCATGTCCTCAAAATACAGAGAATGGGAAGTCACACTGCATTTTATTTCTACCTTGGGCAAGTGTTCTTTACGTCTGCTTACCTGTTAGTCTCTGTTCCCAGAGAAGGATGGCACATTAGCAAGAATCATTGCTTCCAAAGAAAATTCCCAGCATTCATGATATCATTCCACCAAAAGGATACAAATAAAGGTTAGGAAAGGAGAAGTGACAGGAAGGTGGTTGTTCAAGGGAAAGTTGGCTTTGGTCACTCAACTGCAAATCACAAAATGTCATGAAAAGGCCTGGGGGATCCTTGAAAGTGAAGATTGGGGAAGCAGAGGTCAGATTATTAAGAAACATGTGGGATTGAGAGTTTAGAGAAAGCAGGAAGACAAAGACTGGAGGATCAGCAAGAGCCAGAGGAGACATAAATGGCAACAGAGAACCAGTAATATGTGGACAAGGAAAGGAGCCAGGTGAGTGGTGAATGTCAAGCTAGCAGAGGAGACCCTTATGTACATCTTCAAGGGTTCCCAGGCAGTTCTGGAGGTAGTCTGTCACGTGGGTAATCCCAATTCACCATCCAACACAGATAGAAAGCTCTTCCTTCAGCCTATTTATTCATAAAAGTAATTATATGTCAGCTGCCTATGGTGAACTCAGCTTCCCAGATGGCCCAGTGGCAAAGAATACACCTGCCAAGCAGGAGACATGGGTTCGATCCTTGGGTTGGGAAGATCCCTTGGAGAAGAAAATGGCAACCCATTCCAGTATTCGTGTCTGCTAAATCCATGGACAGAGGAGCCTGGTGGGCTACAGTCCATGGGGTCACAAAAGAGTCAGACACCACTTAGAGACTAAATAGCAACAACATGATGAAGTCATCACCAGGGTGCTCTGGATACAGACATAGCTAGACAGACCCCATCGTTCCTTTCATGTAATTTACATTCTAGAGCAGATGTACTGAGTTGCATGCCAATCACCAGCCACACGGGCTTGCATAGATACTGAAGGGTGGGCAGAGAGCTTTCTTCTGGGGCTGTGACAGGTGCCCCCAATTCAGGGGGCCATTCCACCTGCCTTTGTCTCATCTCAAGATGGCCACCAGTAGTTTCCAAATGGATGGCAGAAGGATCCTCACCCACTGTTCCCTGAGAGCCCTCACTGCATGCCATTGAGAAACCACACATCAGCCTGAAAAGATCCCCACCACCTCACGGGGAGCTAGCGCTGCTCTGGGTCCAGCCCCCCCGTCCCCGCAGTGAAGACTGGGCTGGTTAGAAACAGCTGCTCTTATCAGGGTGTCAAAGCAGAACTTCCTTCAGGGATTTCTGAACATGGAACAAGAACATGAGCATGGCCTGCTGAGTAATTTTGTCAAGAAGAAAGAGAGCAGGGCTTGTTGCCCTCCATGAAAGGTCAACCGTGCCCCTACCTGATCCAGAGGCTGGCTCTGTAGACCTGACGTGCTCCCTAAATCTCCTGTAAGCTCTCTACTCTGGTCTCAACCTAACCAGACACTCCCACTGCTCACGGCAGGTTACTATGCAGGCAGAGGCTGCTTCCAAATGATTCCTTTTTTTTAAAAAAAAAAAGGGAAGAAAGAAAGAAAAGCCTACAAGCACCCAGTACTGACTGGCATTTCTCATAAGCTCAGTTTATAATGACAGGCTTCTTCCATCATGTGCATTGTGTGGTAGCTTCCTCTTATTGTCACCTGAATGCTAATGAGAAACCTGTTCTCAATATCACAGCAATCGAGAGATTTTGAAATATAAACAGGGCCTGGAGAGAGGAACTGCCCATCACAAGCAAGATCTAAAGTAATGAGGTAGGGAAAAAAAAATCTCCAAACAAAGGAAAATACATGCATCTTTCCTCATATGCAATCTATGGATGAAAAGTAATACTCTTTTTTTATTTTTTTTTAACATAATAGTTTAGTAAGCCGTGTAAGTTCTCATTCTGGGCAATAATTAGTGGGTAGAATTTGAAATTTGGAATCTCTGCTTCATTTGTATCTCAGCTCTGTCACATGGTAGCTGTATGAATTTGCATGAGATATTTAATCACTTTTTTCTATCTCAATTTTATCGTCTATAAAAGGGAGGAAGTAATCTTACTACGGGGCTTCCCCGGTGGCTCTCTCTGTCTGCAGTGTAGGAGATCCAGGTTTGATCCCTGGGTCAGGAAGATCCCCTGGAAAACAGAAAGGCTACCCACTCCAGTATCCTGGAGGATCCCATGGACAGAGGAGCCTGGCGGGCTACAGTCCACGGGGTCACAAAGAATAGGACACGACTGAGCGACTAACATTTCCACTTTTCAGTCCTACTATATTTGGAGCCAAAATAATATATAAGAGGTTTCTGACATGCACTGAGCCCTCAGAAACTGCTAGTTAAACTGGCATACGAACCTGAGCCAGGGATAAAGGCAGCTTCTGATCTGCGCTCATTCCCTCTGGCATCAGCAGCCAATGGGTGCAGGGAGCAAAACCCTTCACAGACTCCGGCCTTCCCAAGGCCTATTCATTCTCTTCCACGTCCTCTGCATCTCCTCACTACATGTCACAGATAGCTCCCACTCTCCAAATGGGCACTGGGAGGAAATAGAATTTCCCATTGCATGTGTGTGCATCTTAATAAATAAGACAAGGACAAAGAAAATAGGCTCTGCCAATATCCATACAGTCTTGAACCAACCCCCTCACTCCTCTAGTGTGGGAGTGTAACCTAGCAGGACCTTATGGGCTCTTCTCGAACAAACCCCTCAACCTCATGTCCCCCACCTGCCTCTTGTCTGTAGAAAAATTTTAGCCTCTTAGGCCTTCTCCAGTTTCCAAAGAGTAAATTTAATCAGAGAAGTGAGAAAATGCAGAGAAGGAAACAGTCAAGCAAGACAAAATAATAATAATTGAGCCATTAAATTTTTAGTTCCTCAAGGGCTAAAGATGATATTCTGAGACATATCCTTCGAGCTGTTTTGCAGATCCTGAAATCCCCACAGTGTGTAAGAAGTTAAACTGTTTGCTGCCTACAAACATGTAGACTCCAGACCAGGTGGAACCAGAAGGTTGATGACGTTGATTCCTGATTACTTTACCACCAACAAATCAGAACATTCACAAGCTGACGACACATACCACATCACTCCCCTTCACCCTGGTTTTAAAAACCTTTCCCTGAAAACCTTCATGGAATCTGGGTCCTTTAAGCACGCGTTACCTGGACTCTTTAGGGCTTCCCTGCTGGCTCAGCCGTAAAGAACCCCCCTGCCAATGCAGGAACCGCAGGTTTGATCTTGGATCTCCAAGATCCCCTGGAGAGGAAAATGGCAACCCACTCCAGTTTCTTCGCCTGGAAAATCCCATGGACAAAGGAGCCTGGTGAGCTACTACCATGGGGTCTCAGAGAGTTGGACGTGACTTAATGACGGAACAACAGCAATGGCCTGGGCTCTGCAATGAACACCACACCTGCGCCCCGGCCTGGTGTCAGGAGACTGGTTTCACCGCATGGAGGCAAGGGGACCCCAGTCTGGTTCTGTAACAGGAGAAGCATATTTGATGGAGAGTATCTGAGGAATTTGAGAAAAGGGTAAGGTGGGATGGGACACCACAACTAGTCGTCTTGTTTTAGCCATTTGTAATATTTGCAGCTTAACACTGGATAACTGCCTACATTTTTTAATTAAAAAAAATCAATACACACAATATAGGGAGCTTAAAAAGATACCTGACAGATAAGTCTAACTGCTGTTAAAGCTAATAATGACAACACAAGCGAACAGAAGTGCTGGGTGTGAGACCTCTGCTGTGAGTCCCCTGGAAGGCCACCCCGTGTGCCATCCTGGCGGCTGCCGCCTCCGTCAGAGTGGTGAGCAGGGGCACCTCTCTGGTCTCCTCTCAAGGAAGAGCTTGCACTGAGGCTGCAAGGAGCTAACACCCTCCGGACATTCCTCCAGAAATGTCCACTTCTCTTGTCCCCCAGGGGCCCAGCAATGACAGAGCACTGCTAGGGGATAGGGCCTGGCTATTTCCGCCCAACGCAATCCCTCTCCGAGGGCAATCTCTGCTCTGGTGTGCCCTCTGGGGTGGTAGAGACACTTTCCGATGTACAGCTTGGTCAGAGGTGCCCCCTGCTCAATCCTCCTCCTCCCAACCCCCGGCCCCCCACTGCTCCTTCCCTGCCCCAGGATCCGGCCTGGCCCTGCACTGAGGTCTGAAGGATCTCTTTGCAGCCTTGCTGCATTCTTCTTCTACCTTTCACAAGCCTTACCTCCCAATAAAGCTTGTGAACTGCTAGCTTCAGCTCAGCCTCTGCTTCCTGGAGAACTCAAATGGCACAGAAGGAATCTCCTGGATCTGGAAATTGGGTCTTGCTTCCCTGGTGGCCCAGCTGTAAAGAATCTACCTGTAATTCAGGAGACTGGCTGTCTCCCGTATCCTCGCCTGGGGAATCCCATGGCCAATGCAGACCGGGGTAGGCTACCGTCCACAGTGTCACAAGAGCTGGACACAGCTTAGGGACTGAACCACTCCCACAGAGACTGAATGAACCGGGCATCTATTCTTTTTTTTTTTTTAACTTATTTAGTTGTCTACTTTTTGTTTCCTTGTATCTTTAATCATCAACGTTCCACTTATTTTCTGCAGATTTCTCATTGCTTATATCAGAATTGTTTTCATATTATTGTTCACATAGAATCTTTGTCCATCACATCTTTATAGGTCTTCCCTAACTTATCATCACACTAAACTGCTTTTCAAAAGATAAAGAAGATGGGGTTATTTAATAAATTATGTATTGATTTTTTTACTCTGTATCAGGCATTGCTAAGGTACCGAGGTATCTGCCTTGAGACTGACGGCCCAAACGTCCTACATCTGTGACACTTAGACCTTCATGAGGGAGGAGATATAATAAACCAACTGCCATCCTCAAGCACTGCTTGAACCTTCCCCAGGCTTTGTCCTTCACTTTATTCTCTGCTCTGATGTAACCTTACAGAGGTCCTCCATGCATATTCCAAGCAAACAGCTCTTTTCCCTTATCTCGCTGAGGCTTTCTTTCTTGCACTTGTTGCATCATCACATAGAGTCTAGAAAGATGGTACTGATGAGCTTATCTGCAGGGCCGCAATGAAGATGCAGACATAAAGAGCAGGGCTGTGGACACAGTGGAGGAAGGAGAAGGTGGGCCGAGTGGAGAGAGTATCATGGAAATGTATACACTACCGTACGGAAAATAGAGAGCCGGTGGGAATTTGCAGTATGAACACGGGGAGCTCAACCCAGGGCTCTCTGATGAGCTAGAGGGGTGAAGAGGGGTGGCGGATGTGAGGGACGTTCAAGAGGGAGGGGCCACACGTACACCTCTAATGGATTCGTTTATGTGTGGCAGAGACCAACACAATTATCCTCCAATGAAAAACAAATACATTTTTTAAAATTTTAGAAAAATAAATAAAAAATTTTAAACTACAGTTGACCCTTGAACAACATGAGTTTGAACTTCATGGGTTCACTTATATGCAGATTTATTTCAATAGGAAATACTACGGAACCACATAATCTGGGGTTGTTCAAATCCACAGATATGGAACCTAGGATATTAAGGAACCACGTATACATAAGGGGGCCCACTGACTACAAGTTACACTCAGGATTTTGACTCTGCTGAGTGTCAGTGCCCCAACCCACACATTGTTTGAGGGTTGACTGTATATATGTTATTTTCTTGTTTAATCTGTATTCCTGCTAGAAAGTAAGCTTCATGAAGCCAGGGATTTTGTTCAAATCCCCAGTTACTAAAGCAGCGACTTTCCCCTAGAGCAGGGCTCCAGCCACAGTGTGACATGAAGACAATAACAATTTATTTGCTTCCCTGGAATAAAAGAAACAAGATTATCTGAAATATAAAATTATATTCATTATTGACACAACAGATCTCCTTCTACATGCATATTACTCTGAAAACTTAGACAACGATAGTATGAAGCCATGAAAAAGAGAAAACTTTTTAAAATTGTAATATTTTAATAATTACTCCACATAATTTTTTAAACTGTCCACTATTATGTTTCAGATGTCTCAATTTATCAGTCAATAAAAGTATTATATAATATGTATAAAACTCATAATATATACATGTATATAAATATGAAAATTTTGCCTGTGTATAGGTATGTGTTGAAAACATTTTTTTCTGCTAGATTATGCACTCAAATATATTTAATAACCATTGCTCTAGATGTGAGTTTTAAATTGTCTAATATGATAGAAAGTGTTAAGAGCTATATTGAATCTTCCTTTCATTGGTATGTTCAATTCTTAACCTCCAGCACCTCAGAATATGACTTTTTGGTTATATGATGTTTAAAGAGGTAATTTAGTTAAGATAAGGTAACCAATGTGACTGATGTCCTTATAAGAAGAGAATATTGATATGCAGAAGCAAGATCACATGAAGACACACGGAGAAGGTGATTATCTATAAGGGAAGGAGGGAAGTCATAGAAGAAACCAATTCTGCCAACAGCTTCATCTCAAGTACATATATATAGATTATCTATGCTTGCATCTAGAACTCCCTAGAAATAACAGAGATATCACATAGTTTGAGATAAATTTCTTACAACCTATGTAATTATAATTTTGTCTGTCCTTACTAATTATTTTAAGTGGAAAACTTTAATGCTTAACCACAGCAGTTTAGGTAACAAAGTAAATATTCATCCTCAAGTTGTAGGTCTGTTTTGTGTTTATTATTGAAATCCATCTGTTTGTTTGGAAGTTGAAACCAAGTAGATTGCTAGGGATGCATTGTTGAGAAGAGCTGGCCTTTCTTGGCCTGTCTGGTGATACACTGGGTTCAGGCCCATGAATGCGTGTTATCACAATGCCTCAGCCTCAGCCACAGCTCAACATCAAGCACCTTGTAGATGCTATGGAAATACTAGCATTGCCAAGTGAAACTGATACTCAGAAACAAAGAAAAAGATTGGATTTTATTCTACTTTCTGTGACAAACCAGTCACAAAATGTAAAACAATACAGCTCCAGAACTGATGGATTCTAGCCAGAATTTGATAAGAAATATATACATACATCTCATTAGAAATGCTCCAGCTAAATTATTTTCAAATTCCTGGGTAAAAAGCAATCTTACAATAGATATAGAGATGAGCCAAGCTAGCACTAATACTGAAGAAAAAATAAACCAGCTTACTAATACTGAAGAAAAAATAAACCAGCTAAGGAATGTTCTTCTTTACCCACCAATATCCTTAGGATCCAGTCCAAAGTATTGGTTGACATTTTGACTCACAGATTAGAAGGTTATTTAATGGTGTGAATCAAGGAGTAGATTCTCATTTGAAAGGATAACATTATTAATAATTTTATTGCATACCATAGGAAAGAAAAGTAGTGAAGTCGCTCAGTCATGTCCAACTCCCAGCGACCCCATGGACTGCAGCCTACCAGGCCCCTTCATCCCTGGGATTCTCCAGGCAAGAGTACTGGAGTGGGTTGCCACCATACATCTCAGTCATCACAGTGGACAAAAAGGCACAGATGTTTCATTAGAAGTTAGAAAGGAATTTATAAATTAATTGTCATGTAAATTTTACATTTAGTAAAGTGTCTAAAAGCAAGTAAATCTTTTCAAAAAGATTAAGCTGGATCTTTCAAGGGGGGAGCCTAACATCAATACTGACTATCAATAGTTTCTCTTCTTTCGTTCTCCCCTGAATCTATACCAATAAATATTTCACCATGCACCCCAAATCTCAAAGATCTAAGTGAAAATCAACCCTAAATATTCATTGGAAGGCCTGATGCTGAAGCTGAAATTCCAATACTTTGACCACCTGATGCGAAGAGCTAATTCATTGGAAAAGATCCTGATGCTGGGAAAGATTGAGGGCCAGAGTAAAAGGAGGTGACAGAGGATGAGATGGTTGGATGGCATCATCGACATAATGGACATGAGTCTAAGCAAACTCTGAGAGATAGTGAAGGACGGGGAAGATTGGCATGTTGTAGTTTATGGGGTCACAAAGAGCAGGACACGACTTAGAAATGGAACAGCAACTACGAAACTAGTACTATATTGATCGTTGTTACTCACACTGATTCTGTCAAACAGCTCTTATCACGTCCACTCCTGGTCAATTCCCAGCTCTTGTATTCCATGACTAATCAGTGACTTGGACAGAGTTGCTAACTCCTTCCTGCGTGGAGCCCCCTTGTCCCCACCTCCTAGGAAACACCACCTTCTTCCTACTCTTTGATCTCCTTGGGTGGGTCTTCATTTCCCTGGACTCAGAATTGCCCCAGGTTTGTCTTTGGTCCTCTTCTCTATCTCCATTCATTCCTGATGATCCCATCTGGTTCCGTGGCTCAGCCTGTCATCTACATGCTGCGCCTCCCAACTTACACCCCAGCCTCTATGTGCTCTAAGCCACAGACCCATTGATCAGACTACTTGCCACCTCCACGTGGGTATCAAAGGATATCTAACAGCCCCCAGGGTTAACACCTCCAAAAACAAACTGATTTCTACCTAGCCCCAAACAGACTCCTCTTCCAATATTAGTATCCTTGCCTGTTAGTAGAGCATTCCTATTTTCAACTGCTCCATCCTTCAAGCCATTCTTCTGCTCTGCCTCCTTATCTCACACGTTACTCCTGTTCAGTGTAAATAGTGTTGCCTCTGTCTTTCAAATATACCCATCATCTGATTCTCCTTACCAACTCCACCACTGTGAACTGCTCCATACTACCACCATCTCTCTCCTAAGTACTTGTAGGTGACTAGGGTGCAGATAAGGTCAAAAGGCAGATAAGTGACAACAAGGGGGGAAAAAATCAATGCATGGGTTGAGGTCATTGAGAACTAAAGCTAGTTGTGTGGGTTCTTTGGATTGGCAGACCACTAGGATCACAGGAAGTAGACAGGGGTCAGTGCCCCCAAGGAGGATTGTGGGCAGTAGGAAGACATAAGTCATTTGTCTACTGTCAACTATATTATCAGGTTGTTCAGTCTCTAAGCTGTGTCCAACTCTTTGTTACTTCATGGACTTATAGCGTGCCAAGCTTCCCTGTCCTTCACCACCTCCCAGAGTTTGCTCAAACTCACATCCATTGAGTCGATGATGCCATCCAACCATCTCATCCTCTGTCATCCCCTTCACCTCCTCCCCACACTCTTTCTGAGCATCGGAGTCTTCTCCAATGAGTCGGCTCTTCATATCAGGTGCCCAAAGTATTGGAGCTTCAACTTCAGCATTAGTCCTTCTGATGATTGATTTCCTTTAGGATTGACTGGCTTGATCTCCTTGCAGTCCAAGGGACTCTCAAGAGTCTTCTCCTGTATTTCTGTGAAGACTTTTGAACTCTGTGGGAGAAGGTGAGGGTGGGATGTTTCAAAAGAACAGCATGTATACTATCTATGGTGAAACAGATCACCAGCCCAGGTGGGATGCATGAGATAAGTGCTCGGGCCTGGTGCACTGGGAAGACCCAGAGGAATCGGGTGGAGAGGGAGGTGGGAGGGGGGGATCGGGATGGGGAATAAGTGTAAATCTATGGCTGATTCATATCAATGTATGACAAAACCCACTGAAATGTTGTGAAGTAATTAGCCTCCAACTAATAAAAAAATTAAAAAAAAAAAAAAAGAGTCTTCTCCTGCACTACAATTCAAAAGCATCAATTCTTTGGTGCTCAGGTGGTCATGCTGTAATACATATATTTATTTAAATTTTGATAAAGACCAAGATAATAACAGATTCATAATTAGGTCTTTGAGATGTTGGGTTCATGGGTTCTTATTACAGTATTAAGTTATTTAAGTAACTATATGTGTAGAGGTGGACCATGCTTAGACCAATGAAACTAGTGCATCAAAAGTCAAGGACCATTCATGCAAACCTGTGTACCTAAAGTTCAAATATAAGATAAGATGAAAAGGTTTAAGTAAATAGGGCCTTCCTCTTGGAAATAGAATGCCAAGGGGATGAAGCAATTAACAAATACTCAACCAGGCAGGATGTTATCCTCAGGAGGGATATCGGAGCATTTTTGGACAAAACTTGAAGTGTGCGAATGTTGAGTTCTTGCCTTCTTTGTCCCAAGCCTCTGCATACTCTGTCATCATGCTTTCTCCCTCGGCCATCTCTCTATGAAAAACCACTCGGGGAAAGCTCTAACAGTGGCCCACAGGTGCTCTGTGCTTATTAGCTCCGTGTTATATCCCCAAAGGGCTTGGAATGATAAACCTTATAGGAAGCTGTAGACTGAATGTCCATCACTCTTAAATTAACTGCTAGAATATTCATGAAAGTATAGAAGGGAAATATTTTCAGATATGAATTTTTCCCTAGTACAATAAAAGTCATAAAATCATGTGTCTGTACACATATGCATGCACACTTATGACTAGATTTACCTTTGATATGCTGATAATCAGAGATAATAATTCTCTAACTAGTACAGTTCGAACATGAAGAGGAATCTGCCCAGGGTTTTAAATTAGAAGATCCACTCAGTCAGTTCTCTACTTTATTTAGTACTGCCACTCTCTATGATAATCTTTATAATCAAGCCCTACTGTGCTTTTCTTAATAACTTGTTGTTCAGTCACTAAGTCATGTCTGATTCTTTGTGACCCCATGGACTGCAGCATGCCAGGCTTCTCTGTCTTTCACTATCTGCTGGGGTTTGCTCAAATTCATGCCCATTGAGTCATTCATTATTCATATCCATTATTCTTAATAATAAACAACATCTGTTTATTGTGCTCTATGCAGATAATTTATAAACCTTAATTTTAATTCCTTGTGTGGCAGGTATTAATACCCCATTTTTTTCAGATAAGAAAACTTTGACTCAGAAGTGCTAAATGAATTTCACAGAGCTAGTTTGTGGTAGAGCTGAGAAGTGAACTAGTCAGTTCGGAAAACCCTATTTAAATGTCTGTAAGAGAAGAACAAAATGTCCTGGGGGCCGTTGACAGGAGGTAGAGGGCTAGTTAAGAAGGAAGAACTTTCGCAGGACCAGAATGTTCAGGATGCATGTGACCACCACAAAGGGAATGGGAGCATCCTGGTCCAGGGGCCTTTGCAGGAAACATGTTTGGCTGAAGCATGGGCTGTGCCCAGAGGTGATATTTAGCCTGATTATAGAGGACTTTCATCACAAATAAGTTTATATACCTAATTGGATAAGCATGGTAATTGGCCTCACTTATTAAACATTTGCTCCATGCCAGGCAATTACCGTGTTTTTACTCATGTGATGATAATCTAATATGTGTATATCCTGACACAGAGCAACATGAGTGGAACTGTCATTACCCTTGACTCTTTGCAATTTGTGCCACCATTCTGAGGTCAGAACCTATTTACTTCCCCCTCCCAAACTATCACAGTGTGTCTGAAATCACCAGCAATCAGTTTTTATTTTTCATTTTTCATTATTTATTAGAGTGTTATTTATAATCAGGAATTCCACCAAGTTACCAGCAGCAGACAATTATGGCAAAGGCCAGACAGAAACCCACGGACACCAAACGTTAAGAATAAATGTCCAAGTTAGCACTCAGGAGCCCGAGTGGAGTGCAGCAATGTCAAATCAAGTACAAGGGCAACATAAAGACTGGTTGAAGGCACAAGGCTTTCTTACTTTCTAACTTCCTGGGAGGGTGGTACCCCTCCCACTCAGCCCTGCTGGCAGAGCCAGCCCAGGATATGGGGCTGCATAAGCAAAATCTCACAGCTGCCTCAGAATATTAGGAGATAAAAAGACTCTTCCCCTGATGAGACAGTGTCTTAAATTATACCTGTGTTCCTCATGTAGAAATAAGATGGTCTAAATTCAGACATCAACAATTTGTGTGGAGTGATTGTAAAAAGGGCAAAATGCAATGTAATATTTTCATGTTGACCTATACATGTGCAAAAGGTAATTTGGATCTGCTGTAAGCAAACTGACCAGAGCGTCCTGAATGCTGCAGCTGCCATGAAGAGGAGCACTCCTGGTATGCAGGTCTGCCCTTGGATTCCTCTTCCAGCTCCTTGCTGACAATTATTTGCTAAGTATTGCAGTAAGAGCCAGGTGACAAGAGAGCGGCTGAGATACCAGGCAACTATATAACCTTGTCCCAGCCTCATGACTGCTAAAGAGCTCTTGTTGAACTTGTCTTTTTGAAAGGGAAAAAAAAAGCATTATGGAACTGATATGTATACCCAGAACTCATATCAAAGCTGACACATCAGATACACATTCAAACGACTCTGCTGGGCTGTGATGATAATTATTCTGACGGTTGGTATCATTGTGTTCACACTATTACCCAGAAAAATTGCACCTTGAGATTGTGGTGTTGATTCAGATTTGAATCTATTCATATCTAGAGCATAGAGAGATACCAAAATAATTTCAAAATCCTTCCTCCGTAGAAGATATAATATCAGGCACATCTCTAAAACAAGATTGAACTAAAGCATAATTTAGTGACCCAGGAGAAAAGAACTTGAGTTAAACCTGAGAGATTTTCACTAGCAGGCTTTTGAGAAAGTTAACTTCTCTTTCTTCATATCTGTTAAAACATCAATAATAAGAACAATAGACAAAAGAGAATAGATTAGGTACAGTGTAGGTTTCATTCTCCTTAAAAAAAAAGGTTTTCTAACGCTATGAAGCAAATGAGTGTCCAGTATAAGGATGTGTCTATTTTATTATTTATGTATAGAAATGTGAAAAGGTCAAGATTAGAATATTGTTGAAGGAAATTTGGGGGAAATATTTTGACATCTCCCCATAGAAAAGTCAGAATGTTAGACATAATAGAGAACTTAGAGGTCATCCAATTCATTGGTTACTAAAATATGGTCCCTAGACCAGCATCGTCAGTATCATTTGGGAACTGGCTGCTAATGAATCTGCCTGTAATTCAGGAGACACAGGAGACTCGGGTTCTAGCCCTGGGTGGGGAAGATCCCCTGAAGGAGGAAATGGCAACCTACTCCAGTATTCTTGCCTGGGAAATCCTGTGGACAGAGGAGCCTGGGGAGCTATGGTCCATGGGGTCACAAAGAGTCAAGACACAGCTGAACATGCACATGCATGAATGAATTCATGATTCTATGTATTAATATAGTCTTTTTTACTCTCTAAAATTTTAAGTTGCTTGTAATTTTTCTCATATTCTATGCCATTTATACTTTTTTCTCAAATGCAACAAAGCATCATGCCTCCCAGCACCTGAAAGACTAAGTCCAGATGGTTTTTAGAACACATACTAAGAAGATAAACCATTTTTCTTAATTTTTTCACTTTTCAAAATATTTAATGGTGCTCATTGAGTTTTATTGAATCTTCTTTCAGAATTTTAAAGTTATACTTCTAATTTGAGAACTGTAAGCTACTAACCTTTACTTATCATTGGAAATTGAAAAAAAAAATTACTAAATAAGCCTGAAATAAGGGTCATTTAGAATAAAATAATTTTTTTAACATAACAGTCTTTTAAACCATATAACAGAGAATGTAAGATAATTATATTCTATGATTCTGGAAAACATTTATGGCAAGGTTCTATAGATATATACCTGGATTTCTCACCTCTTCAGGCAAGAGGCCATTTAGAACCAGGAAAGCAAAAGAAAAAAGAAAAGCAATTAATTCCAGTTAATGTGGTATTTCCCTGGAGAAGTAAATGGCAACCCATGCAGGATTCTTGACTGGCTAATCCCATGCATAGAGGAGCCTGGCAGACTACAGTCCATGGTGCCGCAAAGAGTCAGACACGACTGAGTGACTCACACCCACACACACACACGCACACACACACAATGCTGTATTTAGGAAAGTGTCAGGTGCTTCAGAGTCAAACACAGCCACCAAGGCTGTAAGACATTGGCTATGTTGCTCAGTTGCTCTGCAAGTTGTCTTTTTCCCACTTGTGGACTGAGGATGATAATAATATCTGCTTCATAGAATTACCATAATGAATAAAAAGACACCACATACTGAGTCCAGCAATGTCATCCATATGATAGCTATTATGTACAGACATCAACTGTAAATATCTATTCAGGTTTAGCTATTAGAGTCACATGCTTCTTTATTCTCATCAAAAGACTACATAATCCTACATGAGT
Source organism: Cervus canadensis (assembly GCF_019320065.1). NCBI lineage: Eukaryota > Metazoa > Chordata > Mammalia > Artiodactyla > Cervidae > Cervus > Cervus canadensis. Next base: position 6,708,316 of record NC_057405.1, read on the forward strand.
GTTCCTAACATATATGGATGTTTTTATATGTAGGTGTATGTGTGTGTGTGCATGTTTTTGTATTTTCGGCACCCTTGACTATCCCCTCATTTTCTCTGATTTGGGGACAGCTTTTATCTTTGTAACTCTATTTATATTTATTAATATTTCCAATATGCTTTTCAAACTGTATCCAAATTGCCATATATTCACTTTTAAATGGTAACTCATCTTCGTAGAATTTATAGACAGTTTATGAGACATTTCATCTAAAAAGTACGCCAGTTCTATCTGCAATTATGGAATGACAGTTATTTACAAGGGAATTGTTCAATTTTAGGTATTGCCTTAGCATATCAGAACACTTATCACCTTGTGAATGTAGCTACTAGGAAAACCTAAGTGTTGTTTGAGGGTATTTATGGGATGTCCTTGAAAGAAAACAGTTATGGGCTAAGCTATTTGAGCTTGATGTTATAAAGAGCCTGACCCTTGGTACTAGTGTGATTGTAAGTTAGCAGATAAAGGATGGATATAAGGGTTAAACTCAAAATAGGCAATGAGTATTCTCCTTATATTTAACCTATTCAAAATTTTTAAGAAAAGAAAGACTCATTAATTAATATCTAGATGGTAGTAATTCACATAGTCTTTCATATTCAAACATTGATATACTTACTCTGAAAACATTTTGGATTTTGCTAATTGTAAATCCATTTATGTAAAAAGAAAGATGCATGTAAATGGCACCAAGTTTTTGGTTAAAAGTAAAATAAAATCAATATGCATTTACATTTCTAAATATCTGGATAGCACATTACACTGGCCAATAACTACTGACTGGATTTTATTTATTTATTTCTTCATTTATTTTTATTAGTTGGAGGCTAATTACTTTATAATAACTGTAGTGGTTTTTGCCATACATTGACATGAATCAGCCATGGATTTACATGTGTTCTCCATCCCGATCCCCCCCCCACCTCCCTCTCCACCCGATCCCTCTGGGTCTTCCCAGTGCACCAGCCCTGAGCACTTGTCTCATGCATCCAACCTGGGCTGGTGATCTGTTTCACCCTTGATAGTATATTTGTTTCAATGCTGTTCTCTCAAAACATCTCACCCTCGCCTTCTCCCACAGAGTCCAAAAGTTTCTTCTGTACATCTGTGTCTCTTTTTCTGTTTTGCATATAGGGTTATCGTTACCATCTTTCTAAATTCCATATATATGTGTTAGTATACTGTATTGGTCTTTATCTTTCTGGCTTACTTCACTTTGTATAATGGGCTCCAGTTTCATCCATCTCATTAGAACTGATTCAAATGAATTCTTTTTAATGGCTGAGTAATATTCCATGGTGTATGTGTACCACAGTTTCCTTATCCATTCGTCTGCTGATGGGCATCTAGGTTGCTTCCATGTCCTGGCTGTTATAAACAGTGCTGCGATGAACATTGGGGTGCATGTGTCTCTATCAGATCTGGTTTCCTCGGTGTGTATGCCCAGGAGTGGGATTGCTGGGTCATATGGCAGTTCTAGTTCCAGCTTTTTAAGGAATCTCCACACTGTTCTCCGTAGCGGCTGTACCAGTTTGCATTCCCACCAACAGTGTAAGAGGGTTCCCTTTTCTCCACACCCTCTCCAGCATTTATTGCTTGTAGACTTTTGGATAGCGGCCATCCTGACTGGCGTGTAATGGTACCTTGTTGTGGTTTTGATTTGCATTTCTCTGATAATGAGTGATGTTGAGCATCTTTTCATGTGTTTGTTAGCCATCTGTAGGTCTAAAAATATGGAACGCTTCACGAATCTGCGTGTCATCCTTGCGCAGGGGCCATGCTAATCTTCTCTGTATCGTTCCGATTTTAGTATATGTGCTGCCGAAGCGAGCACCTGACTGGATTTTAAACTTTTCTTCAGGATGTTTAAATGTCACACACTTGACTAAACTCTGGTGTTAATTTTGTTACATTATAATAAGCATGGATTCTGGAGATAATCAACCTAAGTGTGAATCCTAGCTCTCACAGTTTATATTCTGTGTAACTGAGGGAAATCCACTTAACCTAGGCAACCCCATTTCCACATTTAGGAAGAAAGGATAACAAAATTCTCACCTTACTGAGCTTCAGAAGACTTAATTAAAATAATTCCATACCATGTTTAGCATATTTCTGGCAAACTGTTACCTGCTATTATTACTAACAGTACATTAACTATTATTATTTTTATTACTAAGTATTTAAATATATTTTAAAAAATGTTTAAGAATTGTTAAAGAAAGAAGAATAACAAGCTCTAGAGTTCTTGATGTAGCCAATAAATTAAATTTGCAACATTGATTATGTATATCTAAAGAAGACTTCTAATACTGAAAATATCACAAGTCACTAACCAACATCAGTGCTATGAAATCTCTGGAAATACCTCTTGCCTCATTTTAGCCCATGCAAAAGGGCCCTGAACATATTTATTTAATGCACAAGTGTCCAATAAGAATCAATCAAACCTCATAAGCATTTTCTAAATTTTTCTTGTGAAGATATGACAAAGCACTATTATTACTTGTTTGAAAATTACCATTTATTTTAAAGTCTTGCTGAAGAGATACAGCTGAAAATATTTTCCATGAAGAGGCAAAACCATGATGACTATTATAGAGTTAAATTGATGTACTCATACTGAATCACTGAGAACTCTGAAATAATAGCATTTGGAAAAATAAAAAGCAAAGTCACAGCCTTTAGTATTCTACATGGTATAGAGTGACCCACAGGGAAATATAGTGCATTTCATGAATCTTTTACAAACCCGAAGGATGTATTCAAATTACCTCCAAACAATTTTAAGGCAATGATAAACATATCTCTGTTGATCCAGAGGGATGATCTCAACTTCCCATTTCTTGGCTAAGGAGGATTAACATAATCAAGATGAATATCCTTTCCTGTACATTTCCCTATTGTAGACATGTCTAAAGCTTTATGAAAAATCATGAGATAGAGGCAACCATTTCATTTTTTCCTGGGGTTATGAGGGATGGGGGTGGGAAGGAGACTTGTGAGCAATCATCATTTATTAAAAAAAAATTTAAGTGAGCAAAGAACTAGAAAAGTTTTATTTGGGCCCATCTCAAAGTGTGTAAAAGCTACAGGGCAAGTCAGTTGCCCCCAGAGCTGGGGCACAATTAAATCACTTGGACTTAAGAAAAGAAAGATTATGATGTGATCTACAGATTGTACCCCAGACTAATTATATCAAAACGTTACAGGTAGGAGCAAGGCAAAGACTTCCAGCATATTCTACTGTGTGTCCAAGTTTAAACCGACCACTGATTTAAGTGTGAGCTTAGAGACCTCTGCCCTAGACTCTGCCCTCTTTTCTTATATATAACAATTTGCTAACTAAAGATTTTTACACTAAAGCAAATATTTAGGCAAAACCATCTGGGGTTGGCTCATGTCCAGGAATTTTGGCTTTTCTATGAAGGAGTACTTAAGTACAGCGAGGATTTTTTAAAAAGATACCAGTATATCTGGCAAGATTTCAAACCTTGTGGCACAAGCAGGACCGCTACAAAGGAGGTGGGATGCCAGCAGTGATGGGACCAAAAGATCATTAAAAGAGGGAGTTCAGATTGTGCCTGGGAAAAGCAGCCCTTCCACTGATAGTCATGTAAAATAATTTTAACTTATATCTTATTAAGCAGTGGAAATGCTATTTCCAAATATGCACAAAAGCTATTCCATTCAGATTTCTCTGAAGCAAATTGTTTTCTTGTTTTACATTCCAGTGTCCCTCAAGATTTTTGACAAATGATACCCAATCTGATGAGATTGCGTGAGAAAGTGCTACTTCAGAGAGAAGTTTCTGGTTTTGTTATATTTTTAATTAGAGTACAATTATTTTATAGTGTTATGTTCGTTTCTGCTATTCAACAACGTGCCTCAGCTGTATGGATACATATATCCCCTTCCTTTTGAGTCTCCCTCCCAACACTCATCAGAGAAGTTTGGATCAATCATGCTTCTGTTTATTTCTAAAGACTGATAAGCAATTTTCAAATGTTCCCTGAGAGTGCCATGAAAAGTACATGAGGTAAAATGGAAATGGTACTTCTCTCAAGATGATCTTAGGTTATCATCCGTTGTGTATGCTCAACTGCTCAGTCTGCGACCCCATGGACTGTAGCCCACCGGGCTCCTCTGTCCATGGGATTCTCCAGGCAAGAATACTGGAGTGGGTTGCCATTTCCTTCTGCAGGGGATCTTCCCCAACCAAGAATTGAACCCACATCTCTTGCGTCTCTTACACTGGCAGTTCAGTTCAGTTGCTCAGTCGTGTCTGACTCTTTGCGACCCCATAGACTGCAGCCCGCCAGGCTTCCCTGTCCATCACCAATTCCCGGAGTTCGCTCAAATTCATGTCCATCGAGTCAGTGACAGGTGGATTCTCGACCACTGAGCCACTTGGGAAGCCCCTTAGGTTATCTAACACTATGTAATGTAATTGTTTTGTATGAATGTCTTTTTTTTTTTTAATTAAAACTACAAGATTAGCTTTTCTTTTTTTTTTTCATCTTTAAGATCCCTACAGCTAAATTAGAATGAACATTCCCTGAGAAATATTTAAGACAGACAGTTTTATAAAAATAAATTATTTAAATAAATCATTTCAAGCAAACCTCAATGACTGCCCTCCAAATTAAAGAAAGGAATTAGATAACACGCCATAATGAAAGTTTGATAAATAAGTAAAGTGAAGTGAAAGTCATTCAGCCATGTCCAAATCTTTGTGACCCCAGGGACTATACAGTCCATGGAATTCTCCAGGCCAGAATACTGGAGTGGGTAGTCTTTTCCTTCTCCAGGGGATCTTCCCAACCCAGGGGTTGAACCCAGGTCCCCTGCATTGCAGGTGGATTCTTTACCAGCTGAGCCACAAGGGAAGTCCCAAAACACTAGAGTGGGTAGCCTATCCCTTCTCCAGCAGATCTTTCCAACCCAGGAATCTAACTGGAGTCTCCTGCATTGCAGGTGGATTCTTTGCCAACTGAGCTATCATGCTTCCAAATAAATAGGAACTCCCTTTTAGAATTCTACAATATAGAAGTCATGACAACACTCTGTATCATATTACTTAGTAAAAGCTGAGAAGGCCAAGTATTGGAAGTTGAAAAACAAACTTTAAGCTTTTTCACAATATTTTGCCCAGCACAACATGAGTCTGGCTAGGATTGTAACTTTAATGACTCTTGTGATCAGACTAGAAGTATACTGCTCCCATTTTAAAACATTCATAAAAGGATGGGGTATAGATACTTTCTTGACTTGCATTTTATTGCTTAGCTGTAGCTCTTTGCATAGTTATTCAAATAGATTGCCTTTTATATGCTGAACTGTGCATGAAGGCAAGATATTATTTTTCCCACTGGTGACACAATATAGAATGCATATCAAGATAAAGTAGAAGATTGTGTTTTTCTATAATTTTCATGATTCTGCCTGCAGCTATTTAGAAAATAGGAAAGAAATGGGTTTTGTAAACCTATGCAGTTTTAGAAAGGTAGGCTGCTAGAACAGTTTCTTAAAAATAAAATAACTTTCAGCAGGTTGTGGAAGTGAACAGAAAGGGAATTTGGGTAAAAAAAGGAAATTAAGTTACGAAAATAATAATTAGCTATTTCTTTTTCTTTGGCTTACATTTCTTTACTATTAAATACTGTCAAGTTTTGAGAGATAGTTAAACTATCTTATCCACACTATCTGTGGATCAGTTTATGATTGTAAGCACTGGGCTATCATATGTACCCACAAACGCTCCATTCAATGAGGATTTCTTGTGTAAATGTGTGTGTGTGTGTGTGTGTGTGTGTGTGTACCTCTGTTTCAACAACCAATTAGCTTTTTAATCTTTCACCTTGACTGTTTTTTTTCTCTTTTTCTACATAGATTCTATACATTTGTGGTTTGTGGTGTCAACTGAGTATTAAAATACACTGTTTGTTGGTGTCTAGTTGCTCAGTAGTGTCCGACCCCTTTGCAAGTCCATGGACTATAGCCCCCCCCCAGGCTTCTCTGTCTCTGGGATTTCCCAGGCCGGAATACTGGAGTGGGCTGCCATTTCCTCCTCCAGGGGATCTTCCCAACCCAGGGATCGAACCTGTGCCTCCTGCATCGTGAAGTGTATTCTTTACCACTGCGCCACGAGGGAAGCACTACATTAAGTATTAATTCTGAATAATTCAAATATCTCTACCACATCTTTAAATTTTGGGTAGCCTGATTATACCTCGGGTTTGGGAGCCTTTGGTGGGGACTGGATGTTTTGTCTTCACTTCTCTCCATAAAGAGTTCTGCTAGCCATGACAAAAGTCAAGTACGGTAATTATAAGAGATTTTGCCCTATCACACCTTGGCCACTCCTTAACTAGGAAGGCTAATTTGGGTGGAGATAAACTGAAAACATTTGATCCTTCAGTTTCCTAGGGAAAAAGAGATTAGCCAGAGTTTCTGCACTGTGAAGTCAGACTTACTGCCACAATTTCCTGGGCTACCAGCGTTTTACCCTTGGGGACAGACCCTTGGTAGACCAAGGAAAAGGCATACTCTGTCTCAGAGGGTCCTAGTGAGTCCTTGGCATGGTCAAGCAAAGGGAAGTAAACATTGTCCTATATTATCAGACAGTGTGCTTTTTTTTTCCTTTTTTCTCAGAGCAGTACTTTTATGCAAGTATTTTTTTTCTTGAAGTATAGCTGATTTACAATATTATATTAGTTTCAGGTGTACAACATAGTATTCAATATTTTTATGGATTATACTCCACTTAAAGTTGTTTCAAAGTAATGGCCTGTATTTCCCTGTGCTATACAGTATTTTCTTGATGCTTATGCATTTTATACATAGTAGTTTGTGTCTCTTAAACCCTTCCCTCTCCCCCTTATCTCCCCTCCCTTCTCCCCACTGGTAACCCTTAAACCTAGAGAGTATTAGGCTGTCTAAGTGAAATGAGTCAAAGACAAATACTGTATGATATCTTATAGGTGGAATCTAAAAAATACAACAAACAAATGTATATAACAAAACAGAATTAGACTCACAGATATGAAGGAAGTATTTAGTTTCATTTGACTAGTGATGAAACATATTCAAAAAGCTTGAGAGGTTTCTTCAAAGTCACAATTAGTGAGCAGCCAAGTCAGCATTGCAAGTAAAATGTGTCTTGCTCCCACATCTGTGGAACTGTCTCATCTGCAACTGATTAGGAAGGGATTTAAGAAATCCACAGTCCACATTTGTGCCCTGAGGCAGATCCTAAGCCGGTTTTCTCCCGTTCTTTCTGGAGTTCTTGCTTTGCTCTGGAAATCTGTGTATTCAGGTATAGATCTTTCTTTCAAAACTTCTCTAAAGCTATTTTGAGTTCTTTACATTTTCTCTTCTATAGTCATGGGTTTCAGAGGTCTAGCAAAATGATTGGTATTTAAATTGCTTTCAACAAATCTTTTTATTTATTTTTTCGTATTCTATCTTCCATCTGCTCTGCTAGAGGTGCTCTTTATTGTTCAGAAAATCTTTTTCGAAGTTTCAAATGAGGTAGACCATCCTCCAGTGGGCCTCTGCCACTTAACTTACAAACACAGAGGGGTCTTTCATCACAGAACTTAACGACTGAAATAATAATAGTCAGGTGCTCTTCTAAGATCTTTACATATTGGGTTGACCAATACATAAGATGTTATGGGGAAAAAAAAAAAAAAAACCCAAAAGAACTTTTGGCCAACACAATGTATTAACTTATTTAATTCTAAGTACAACCTGGTGAAACAGGTACTATTTATCATTCCCATTCAACAAGACGTAAAATGAGGCAAAATGTTCTAACTAACCCAAGGTCACACCACTAGTAATTGGTAGAAACGGGATTTTAAGGAAGGAACAAACATTACTCACCTTTTCCTCCAGCCAAGTTCAAGTATTTGTAGATGCCTACCTTGCTCAATGGAGAAGGCAATGGCACCCCACTCCAGTACTCTTGCCTGGAAAATCCCATGGATGGAGGAGCCTGGTAGGCTGCAGTCCATGGGGTCGTGAAGAGTCAGACACGACTGAGCGACTTCACTTTCACTTTTTACTTTCATGCATTGGAGAAGGCAATGGCAACCCACTCCAGTGTTGTTGCCTGGAGACTCCCGGGGACGGGAGAGCCTGGTGGGCTGCCGTCTATGGGGTCACACAGGGTCGGACACGACTGAAGCGACTTAGCAGCAGCAGTACCTTGCTCAAACTTGTAGTTTTCCTAAGGATAAAAGAGACTCAGCTGTCATACGCTGGAATAGCAGGAGGGTAACAACTTTGCACATCTCTTCTGAATTGGAAATGGGGAGTACTCTTACCATTTGCCATCAGATTTTGAAAAGTTAAATTGATAAAAGACCCTGAAACTTGATAACAAAAGGTGTGAGTTTGGGGAACTGAATTACAGGTGATTTGGGAAACAGTAAAATGCAAATCAAGACACAATGTGTCATATATTATAAAAAAATTATATGAATTTACACATGATAGCAGCTGTAATTTTATTGTCAAAGGTGGAGAAAGTCAGAGTTTATTTCAGTAACTCTTTGAAATGTATTTCTTTAGTCTCAATAGCAGTTACATATTAATTTATTCAGTCATAATAGTTTTGAAGTGGTTAGCTTTAAAGCATTGCTATTTATACATATGCATACATATTTCTACCTGTCTGAAATATATTAAAATCAGAAAATACTAATGCAATCTATTTGATTTTAAAGGGAGTGACTCATTTAAAAATCCAAGAATTGTTGCACAGCAGAAATTAACATGTTAAATCAATTATACTGCAATAAAATTTTTTTAAATCCTAAGAACAAAAAAACAGTCTCCAAAATGCCAGTCATCTTCTTATGTTTTTCAAGTCACCTGAAACCTGGTGAGAAAATTCCTGTCTTCCTTGAGTCCATTGTGAATATTTACATCCAACATATAAATCTCTAAAATTACACAGACCCTAACAGCAATGCTGACCCAACCTTAGTCATGTTATTTCAACTCTAGGCCTCTGGCTGACATTCCAAGATGAGTAAACCCTGGATAATAACATTACCCAACACTCTCTACACAGAGCTAAACCAACAAGTGTAATTAGACATTCGTACAAACAAGATTAAAATAAAGAAATCAAAATTTACTATACCCTGGAGCGATACAGGACAAGCAAGCAGGATTTATTCATGCAGAAGCTGCAGGTCTTTAATTCAGGCAGCTTACTCCTGCGCTGAGTAACACCCACCACTTGTAACCTGGGGGCCAACATAGAGAATTCACGGCCATGAAACTCCAGGTGGGGCTGGACAGCAGAAAAATGGTATGTAGTTTAGAGGGTAGGAGATGTGATTTAGAGTTTATGGGATTAAGAGGCCTTGCAGGTTACATGATGCAAGACTGAGGGAAGCTTTAGAAGCTACAAAGAAAAAGTTGAATTTGAGATTGTGCCTGACTGCAGGCCACTGAAGTGAATCAAGCCAAACAGGCAAATTCTTGGACTATGGGCCATGAAGCTTGAAAAACTACCAGGAAGGAACTTCCCTGGCAGTCGGGTGGTTAAGACTGGCTTCCAATGCAGAGGGTGCAGTTCCAATCCCTATTTGGGGAGCTAAGATCCCACATGACTTGTGGCCAAAAAACCAAAACATAACACAGAAGCAAGGTTGTAACAAATTCAATAAAGACTTTTAAAATGGTCTGCATTAAAAAAAAAAAAAAATGACACGGAAGTTAGAAAATATCGGCCCAGATGAGAAGCGCGTATCCCATAATCATTGAAAACAAGAAAGCATCAAATCCTTCCCTACATGCCTATATTTGAATTTTACCAAGTTAAACTGAAGCTACGGAAAAGCATTTGGCAAGAAGATGAATGAAATCTGCAATTTCATTTCAAAGAAAAATAGTTTATGTAATGTTATTTAACATTTGTTCTGTATTTTTAAAATTTCGTTTGTCTGTTTAATTTCATGTGCTCTTCTTAAAGTTACTGTGTATAAAAAGCAAAACAGATATTCCCAATCTGATGAATCAGAAAACTGAGTTTCACAGAGTTAACTTGTTCTCCCAATGTCAAGGAATCAATAAATGGTGGAACCAGGACTAACACTTCTATAACTAAGATCTTCTAATACTGAGAGCTTCTAACTCTTCCCTCTTCCTTAGTTATTTGTAGTTTCTTTTTAAGTGTAAAGATTTTTCTTTGATAGTAAATACATATGGAGATATCCATGATGGTTGTTAAAACTCTGTAGTCAAAACCGAGTCCCTTGTATATGAAAGATTGTATTTCAGTTATCTCTGAAATATATTTTTTTAGCTTCAATTGCAGGCACAATTATTCATTCAGTCAAAATTATAGATTATGTGCCTACCATATGCAAGCCAGCCCAAATGCAGTGCCAGAAAATATATGGAAAGGAAAATTCCTTACAACAACTCCACAGCCATAGCTCACGCATAGAGAACATTTGTACTGCTATAATGGAAAATTGAATATTCATGTAAGGAAAGAAAGTAAAAAACATGGTGATATGTCTTCTACTGAATGATGGAAAAATGCATGTCTTTTTAACACAGATTTTGGCTCCTATTGTTACACACTGAATGTGTGAGGGCAGGGTAACTGAAAGCGGGGCCCAGCTACTTGGCGCTCAAATGCCATTAAAGTGGTGAGGCTGGTAGAAAGGAAAGTTTGCTTTACTCTGGATGCCTACAGTGGTGCAAGGTGGGGAGGCAGACTTCTGCCCAAAGACTGACTATACCCCACCCCACACCACAACCAGTGGGCAAGAGCTTTTATACATGAAGTGAAGAGGCTATATGCAGACATGCATAGTCATCTCTGGCAGTTATCTTGAAATTGGTTACGTGGAGGTCTGACCAGTGTCATCTTGATTGTTTTAAGCACAGTTAATCTTCAGTTCCAGAGTTGGTTTGTTCCCATTTACTTCAAGCCAGTTCTTGGAATTGTGGCAGCTTATGTCACAGCTATAGCCTGGTCCTTATGTAGTTAACTTCTTCCACCTTTTGCAGATTTCAGAATATATAAGCCAGCTCACAGGTTATGGCTCAGAATATTATTTATAGTCCTTAGGAAGAAATTGAAAGTCTTTGACTATGCTTAATGACTAAACTATTATGATTTGGTTTCCTTTGACTGTTATCCTTTGTTTCCAGGTTCTCACTTCTCTGATTAAAGTTATTTTTTCACCAAAGTTTTTCCACAGACAAAAGGCAGGTGGAGGACATGAGATGGGCAAAGACTACAAGGTCTTGCTCCATTTCAGCGATAGATAGGAACCCTCTTCAGCCCTCTTCCCAAACATATTACCCAGGCAAGGAGCAAGTTCTGCCGCTGCTCTGGAAGCAGAGAATAGTGGGAGAGTGAGAATTCTAGGACAGAAATGGTATGGACCTAATAGAAGTAGAAGATGTTAAGAAGAGGTGGCAAGAATACACAGAAAAACTATACAAAAAAGATCTTCATGACCCAGATAATCACGACGGTGTGATCACTCACCTTGAACCAGACATCCTGGAATGTGAAGTCTAGTGGGTCTTAGGAAGCATCACTACAAACAAAGCTAGTGGAGGTGATGGAATTCCAGTTGAGCTATTTCAAATCCTGAAAGATGATGCTGTGAAAGTGCTGCGCTCAATATGCTGGTAAATTAGGAACACTCAGCAGTGGCCACAGGACCAGAAAAGGTCAGTTTTTATTCCAATCCCAAAGAATGGCAATGACAAATAATGCTCAAACTACCGCACAATTGCACTCATCTCACATGCTAGGAAAGTAATGCTCAAAATTCTCCAAGCCAGGCTTCAACAGTACGTGAACCGTGAACTTCCAGATGTTCAAGCTGGATTTAGAAAAGGCAGAGGAACCAGAGATCAAATTGTCAACATCCCCTGGATCATGGAAAAACCAAGAGAGTTCCAGAAAAACATCTACTTATTCTTTATTGACTATGCCAAAGCCTTTGATTGTGTGGATCACAACACACTGTGGAAAATTCTTCAAGAGATGGGAATACCAGACCACCTGACCTGCCTCCTGAGAAATCTATATGCAGGTCAAGAAGCAACCGTTAGAACTGGACATGGAACAACAGACTGGTTCCAAATTAAAAAAGGGGTAAGTCAAGGTTGTATATTGTCACCTGCTTATTTAACTTATATGTGGAGTAGATAAAGAGAAATGCTGGACTGGAAGAAGCACAGGCTGGAATCAAGATTGCCAGGAGAAATATCAATAACCTCAGATATGCAGATGACATCACCCTTATGGCAGAAAGTAAAGAGCAACTAAAGAGCGTCTTGATGAAAGTGAAAGAGGAGAGTGAAAAAGTTGGTTTAAAACTCAACATTCAGAAAAGTAAGATCATGGCATCCGGTCCCATCACTTCATGGCAAATAGATGGGGGAACAATGGAAACAGGGAGAGACTTTATTTTCTTGGGCTCCAAAATCACTGCAAATGGTGACTTCAGCCATGAAATTAAAAGATGTTTACTCCTTGGAAGGAAAGTTATGACCAACCTAGGCAGCATATTAAAAAGCAGAGACATTATTTTGCCAACAAAGATCCATCTAGTAAAAGCTATGGTTTTACCAGTAGTCATGTATCGATATGAGAATTGGACTATAAAGAGAGCTGAGTGCTGAAGAATTGATGCTTTTGAACTGTGATGTTGGAGAAGACTCTTGAGAGTCCCATGAATAGCAAGGAAATCCAACCAGTCCATCCTAAAGGAAATCAGTCCTGAGTATTTATTGGAAGGAGTCATGCTGAAGCTGAAACTCCAATACTTTAGTCACCTGATATGAAGAACTGACTCATTTGAAAAGACCCTGATCCTGGGAAAAATTGAAGGCAGGAGGAGAAGGGGACGACAGAGGATGAGATGGTTGGATGGCATCACCAACACAGTGGACATGATTTTGAGTAAGCTCCAGGAGTTTGTGATGCACAGGGAAGCCTGGCATGCTGCAGTCCATGGGGTTGCAAAGAGTTGGACGTGACTGAGTGACTGAACTGAAATGAACTGAGAATTCCAGAGGGATGTGTTTACCTTACTTAACTTAGCATACCCGCATAAACAAATGATAAAGCATGAAGGTATGCATTTTAAGAATGTTAATGTCAAACATACCATTGTAAAGCAACTATACTCCAATAAAAATTAATTTAAAAAGAATGTTAAAGTCAAGAAAACAGAGTAAATACTAAATATGATATCACCTTGTACTAAGGTCATATAGACCTCTTGCTAAAGGAAAGGTGTAGCTATAAGGCTAGGAAAACATGTACAATTTTTAGTTCAATTCTTTGGAAAAAGATGGGTAGAAGAAGAGATGTATGACAGTGGTGTTATTTTAAATAATCAGGATGGTGTTTCAGAATGATGAAGTTGCAATTCCATGTCTGTGTTTCAGTCAAAGAACTTTGTGAGCAGTTAGTGGAATATAAACATGATGTTTTCTCCAATCAGAAAGTAAGTTGTGTGCATCACTTGCTGATGTTGTTTGGAGTACATGCTGGACAAGGTGTATAGATCATTGTGATCCTGTGGACTGGAGTCTTCAGATGGGGTTACGTATATTTCTCAGGTCAATGAAGATGAAGACTGCATGAGGCATGTCATAGCACAGCATCTGGAAACATCTGTGACATTGAAAAGAGACACTTCAATTGAAGGAGAGTGATTCAGTTTGGTAGAGTGGTTTTCCTGCCTTAGGTAAAGACCTACTGCTAATACACTAGATTCTTTTGAGGCAATGAAGAGCTTGAGAATCACATGACTCTCAACCACTCAACACACACCTGTTAGGAATCTGCAAATTGCGAGGAATTGTGCCAGGCTTTGGAATAGAAATGTGAATTACACAAAAATTCTGCTTCCTATCTGTGAGGCAATATCACTGACAGATAAAGAAACAGTGTAAAATATTATATAACATCATTGGGTAATGGAAAATGAGAGAAGGTTTTCTGACTCCTTGATCAGATGGCAAAATAAAGTCATGAGGACTGCTCCTCACAACTCCTCTAAAAAGCAGTAATGAAAGATAAAATTTAAAGCACATATTTAAGTAAGAGAAAATGTAAATTTTCACATAAACACATAGATATATAACTTTCTATTATAATTCAGAATGCATTGCTTATTAACAACATAATCTGTTTTGTAGATTATAGATGTGTGTTCTGTAGTTTCTAGATGTGTGTTCTGGTCATTAAAGAAGGTGAATAAAAAGTGATGATATTACATTGTGATATCAATTATGAATTGAGGGGGTTTGTGTATTTTTCCTCAAATTTCAATTTTTGCCCAGGATTTGTTTTAAAGATACAGGCATCGAAGCTACCACCAGCTTTTAAATCTGTGCTGGGCTCAGTAGATACTAAGAGGAATAAAATACATTCAGTTGCTTCCTTCAGAAAACTCATAATGACAGGGAATGTGAAAGAACTTTGTATGTCAAAATCACAAGTGGTTTATGAAATCCAGCAGGAGGGATAATGGTGAAGATCAAAAAGGCAGGATCCCAACTGTTGATGCTATGCTATATAGCTGACTTCACTTCTCGGATCAAGGAGGGGCCATTAAAGTCTTTTAAACTGGGGGAAAACATGATCAGATACGTGTTAGAGAAATGACTCTGAAGGTCATAATTAAAAAGGATTAGAGAAAGAAAAACACACTGGAGGATGTAACATTAGTGTAGGTGAGAGATGATGAAAACGTAATTTAGGGCAGTGTCTGTGAAAATGATGCTAGATTCCAGTGATAACGGAAAGCTAAAATCAGTTGGAGGTAGTGAATAATTGTTTATGGCCAGATGAGTGAAGTTTGACTCTTTGAGTACTGATCTGAGAGATATGATCAGTAGTCACCTTTTTTGAAAACTGAGAAAAAAGATAGGGATAAAATTTGAGAGGAAAATATAAAATTAAATTCTAAAATTTATTTGTAAGTGAATTATTTCAGAATTCACAATGGTGTGTTTGTATGTGTGTTAAATAGATAGAAATGTAGACAAAAATACTTCCCAGGGAAATAATAAGAGCTAAATTATACTGAGCGCTTATTCCTGTTATAAGTACTTTCCAAGCATCAGTTAACAGATGTACCAACCCTAGAAGTGGGACATATTAATGTTTAGTACCATTTTACAGGTAACATAGAAGACAGGAAACAGAGAAATTAAATTGTGTCCTTTGCATTACACACAGAGTGACAGAATTAGCCCCCAGTGGCCTGTATTCAAACCCTCTGCCATCACCCACCACACTATCCTGCCTCTTCCAGCTGTAAATGGTAAGTAGACTCACATCGTTGGCCCACAAAATCCCTCTTTATTCTATTTTCATTTAACTATAGAATTACTGGTATAGTCTTGAGTTTGAGAGCTGGAGTGGTGGACTTTTTCATTCCAGAAGAAGAAAAATGTTCTTTTCCCTTGCCTAGGTCTAATCTTAAAATGTCACAATCACAGCTCCTATCTTTCTGCAGATTACTGTTCCTTAACAAACATTCTCACCATGCCTCTGCCTCGTCAAACCAGGTATTGGTAAATAGCCTTTCCTTGTTTCTCACATCAAGTCCAATTTCTTCTACTTGATTTCAAATTCTTCTTTCGCCTTTCTCGGTTATTTACCACAGTGATACCTCCTACTCTTCTCAGCACCAGGAAGGTGATGCTGTTTGGTCTTGTTTGCTAATTATCTCACCCCTGCCTCCGCTTTCCACCCGGGTCCCCGTGGCTGTGCCCTGTTGCTCTGTCTCCTGGGCTTTCCTGCTGCCCTAGCCTATCACAGGAGCATCCATCCGTGCTCAGCAATTAGTTTTCTCCGTCAACACCCGTCTTCCTACCACCTTCACTGTACCCCATTTATCCTTCAGAGCACCTGATCCACACTACCTTTTAAGAAAAAAAAAAACAATTTGAATTAATTTGCACTTCAAGGATTCTAAAATATTTATAGAGTGTCTACCAAGCGGCAGAAACAGCTGAGTCCCAAAGGAGACAAAACAAAGCTTTCCATTTGGCTTCTGCCCTCCAAGAGCACTTGATCTAGTGGGAGAGGCACGCACATCATAATCTGACCGAACACAGTCGGGGAGTCCCAGTGCCACCAGCAGGGGCAAAGCATAGAAGAGAGAATTCTGGCTCTTGGGTGTTCAGTGGAGGCTTGGAAGAAAATAGCTTCTGAGCTGTGTGTTGAAATGAGGGAATTCTCCCAGGTAGGAAAGTGGAGAGGGAATGTGAGAAAGGAGCGAAAAGCCATGGAAGCAAAGAAGTCGATTCTATTGCTCTGACTCAGAAATAGAGCATAATTAATTCATCCTTCAAGCATCATGGCCAGGCCTTGGTTCTCTAAACTCCATTCCCACCACATCCTTTTTTTCTGGTCAGAATTGCCAATAGCTTTTTAAGGTCTCTTCCATTAAACTCAGCTTCTCTGAGCTGACTCTCCCGCTTTCCTGCAGTTCATCCCTTCCTATTTTTTTTTTCTTTTTCTTTTTTAAGGTGAACCATTTTTAAAGTCTTTATTGAGTTTGTTATAATATTTGCTTTTGTTTTATGTTTCAGGTTTTAGACCATGAGGTGTGTAGAATCTTATCTCCCTGATCGGGGATCAGATTCGCTCCCCCTGCATTGGAAGGTGAAGACTTAACCATACAAGACTCCCAGGGAAGGTCCCATCCCTGCATTTATATATATCTTAATACACAATATTACTTGCTCCCTTGCATATCTGAAGGATGATATTCTTTGGTGTTTGCTGGTTTTGTTTTTCGATTAGATCAGAAGAGGTTTAATTGCTCCTCTCTGCTGGCCCTGCATCACACCTAAGCTCACAGGTATTTGCTCCTTTATGAAGAGTGCAGCCACTGAAATAGCCGCAGGAGCCCATGCCTTACCTCCTGCCTGCTTCTCAGGTCAAGCTACATGGGTTTGTTTGTAGAGTCAGATTCCTGTGGTTTCTCTTAAGTTGGGTTCCAGTGAATACACCTGGAGCTGAGCGTGCAAGTGGTGACTATTTAAGTGGAAACACGAAATTACAGTAACACATGACCTGCAGATACCCTGCACAGTAGATCCCTAAAACACTCCATGCAAATATCAGAGCTGAAGAAAGATGCGGGTCTCCTTCGTGTGGGCCTCATATTCCATCTGGTTTTCTCTTAACAGTGCTTATTTCTAGCTAATTGACAGAGGGACACCAGATTAACTTTAGAATTTTCTCTTGTAATTTGCTATAGGTCTTACTATCTGTGTAATAAGTGTCTGCAAATTCATGTCACTTTAAAAAAGTATGTGAGTTTTTTGCCTCCTGTGAATTGCAAAATGTGGAAACTATGATCTGTATGAATGCTAGTTCTACATAAGAAGCTTATTTATCTCTATTTGTTTTTCTCAAGTTTGTTTTCCAGTCATTCATTTTATTTAGTTTTGGTTCTATAGTGAAATGGTGAGACTTGAACAGTGAATGTTTGTCTTTTGAGAATCAGCATTACTTAAAAACAAGTGGTTCTTTTGATTCTTCCTCTGAGCATCTTTAATTAAGATCTATGGTCAATCATTCATTAAAAACATATTGTTTCTTTAGTTATATATAAAATCTACAAATATACTTAATTAAAGTACATGAACTTCAAAGGGAAAACAAAGATAATCTTCGAGTAGTAAAAGCCTGGGATATCTAAAATAATGAAATATATGTTGCAGTGTATATCTTATGGAGCTTTGTTATTCATGGAAGTTAGGGATAGACAACACCTCACTTGTTACTCTCCCCAAATCATCAAATGCCTGCAATTTGAGAATCCCTACTACTGTTCCACACCTAAGGGATTTCTAGTGCTGTCACAGACCCGTGGAATACTAGACTAGAGCTACTTTATTGCTACTTACCAAACTTTGTGAAATAGTCCCAATTAAATTAGATCAAGTAATTACATTTATTTTAACCTCAAGGTCAATCAGAATAGGTCTTTTATTATTTAATTAATTACATTCAATCACTGAACTTGGAAAAAAAAAAAACCCTTACAGCACTTCACTCTAATGAGACTTACAGAAGCATCCTTCTGAAATATTTTATTCTCCTGTTCATAGTCTTCAAGCTGTGCTGCGCTGCATTAGATAATAGGGCAGTTGGGTTGGGGTTATTGAAGGCCACGGCCATAAATCCAAGAACATGCTGGTCCCTTCAGAGCAGCTGGTATGTTTTGCGGTCACCATGCGCTGTCTTTTATCATTTATTAATATCAGTAGCGATAATCTTTTGAATTGAAGAATTTGATCACCTCTTTGATTTCTCTCAGAAATTTCTCTCGAAATTGGTATCAAGTTTTTATTGCAGCTAACAACAGCACGAAACAAAGGGTAACAGGAGGAGATAAATTGCTACTGATTATTGAAAGTATTACAATCTGATTTGTATTTAGCAATAGAACTTGTATATTCATCATAATGGCTTTATTCTTTTGGAGGAAAAGAAGCGTGTTGGTGGAAGAGTGTGTTTTTGTACCACCTATGGATCCAGGACTTTAAGAGATCATTTGATGGCCAGTCAACATTTCAGGCTATGTTATCATCACTGTGTGAACTTAGCAAGCGCATTCTTGCTTGTTGAAGAGTTGGGATAGCCAAGACTTCACGATTATCTTTCAATTTCAGTGTAGCCTACCCTGAGCCTCAGCATCAGGAGCGTGATAACTAGTGATAGCACGTCACCTGGTATCTGCCTAGTCTCATTTTTTGAAATATGTTTGGATATTTGTTCAGTGTTTGTAGACCTTACAGTGGTGATGCTAGAGAAAAGGGGCGATTTAGTTTTCTTCATTTCAGGCACAAGCTGGTCTGATCACTGTCAGTGGCATTGATAAGCAATCAGACAACCAGATTGATTACTTTTCCCATTTTCTCTGGACTCTGTGTTTGTCTCCTGCAGCACCTTAAGTGCAGAGACTCTCCAAGTTGCTGCATGATACTAAATGTATAAGATATTTGTCAGGGTCCCATGACAAAACATTACCTTTCCCATGCAAATATTCTTGTTAGCACCATGCCATTGTAGATTCCAAAAAGAACAAAAGAGCTTTAATTAAAATATTTGATAGTATGGCTCTTTGAAGACATAGTCTTAACTTGTTATTCTGTAATAATTAGAGTGGAATTAAGTCTGTGTGCAGAAGGAGGAGATGCAAAGGATATTAATTTCTTTGTATTCTGATTAGCCCTCTGAAATATTTCAATAAAACCTTTACTCTAAATATCTCCTTTCATGATACTGTGTAAAAACATAAAGAATGCATAAGGGACATAAAGGAATCCACCAATGATTGGAGACAGGATTTTCTTTACATTGTCTAATAGACTCGTTTATTATTGTAAGCTGGTAAAAAGAGACTTATGATTCGTGTTGAAGAAAGAGTTATTTGTGCTTGATACATTGAAGACACTGTTCAAAAGCAGTTTGTCCTTATAAAAGGATGACCCCTGTAGTAATTCTTAGGCAAGGAGGGACAAATTCAACCAACAAAAAGCACATCTCGCCCCGAGTTCCCCATGATTTCTCTACATATAGCAAAAAAATACACACCAGGAATTTATTTGAACATGCACATCAGTGAGTAGCACAGTTCCGGGCTACTCAGGAAACAAAAGGGAGAATATCAGCATTACCTAAATAAAAAAGAGAGGTGAATTACACCATTTTAATTGTCTTTAAAACACGGATAGGAGGAGCAATTAAAATAGCGTCCTAAATAGTACTAGCTAATGTAGATTACATAAGTATACAATATGATCAACTCAGAGTGCTCTGACAAGCATAAACCACCAGTCCTAGAAAACAAGGCCCAGATCAACTGCTGAGAAAATGTTAGATCCAGATGTAGTAAAAGTTACTTTTATTTCAGTCCTGAATGCAAAACACAAGTCACATGTGAAGACAGCATTCTAAAAAAGGTGGCTCTGTTAAAGCAAGGAGGCCGTTTCCTTTTGCATTTTTATAACGTTTGAGTTCTCTTGCCGACATTTGCTTTCTCTACCCTTCCTCCCCTGAGCACTAATTTATCAAAAAAACAAAAAAAAAAGAAGAAAAGATTTCAAGGTGCAAGTTGTACATTCTTATCATTATACCGTTTCATCTCTTTCTGGAAGACAGTATTACAATCAGTATTACAAGGTTAATTATTTTTCTCTGAATATCTGTTTCACATACATGTATTTCAAAATCAAAATGTTGATTGGGAAAAGAAACCTACCAACGAGAGAGTGATGCATCATACCCTTCCTATTGTGCTGTGTCTTTCCCATCCCTTCTCCCTTTCCCTGTAAAGAGCTGTAAAAAATTTAAGGCAGATGAGGTATATTGCTGAAGGAAAAAGTTATTTTTGAAAAAAAAAACTCAAAAAAACTTTTATTCTGCCCTTCTACTCAAGAAAGACGACTCAACTATAAATCTAGTGCTAGAAAAAAGCAGGAAAGACACCGTTTGCATGTACCTACTATGTCTTCTATTTCTAGAATGGCTTTTTGTTAATTTAATACAAAAAATAAGCACCTTAAGCTATGAACAGGAAAAGAACTACATTATTAGTGAGTCTAGAATCCAAATGGAATTAAGAACACTCACTCAAACTCTTTCACTCATTCTCACAAAGGCCAATGCTACTGATTAGAATTGTAAAGTGCTGTACTTAGTATAAACACTGTATACACTGCAGACACTGAAAAATAACCCTCAAGCACATTGTGTTATAGTTCCAAAAATATATTTACAGTCTATTACAAAGATTACAAATGGAAGTGTCTAGGTGACTGTATTACGCTAATTAAAATTATTTTACAGATTATTTTTCCTTAGGGACAAAAAACATTTTAGTGAAATTAAAATGATTTTTTCTAGTCAATCAAAAAATAAATTAAAATATCAAATAACACTGTACAGTGATTTAAAAGGAAGAAAAAGGGGGGTGGGGAGGGGCTTGGGAAGCAATCAGTTTGAGTTTTTCTATAGCCATCTTTGGTCCTAAATGTGGGAAAACACATTATGTAGCACTGAAAATACCTGTTCTTTTGTGATGCTCTGCAAGTAAAATAGAAAAATATAGTGCATTTTCAATGTATTCAGAGCCCACTACCGAGAAATGTGTGTACAAAACAAGATAGTATAAATAAAATTTACAAGTTTTACAAAGGAACATTTACAGGTTTTGTTTCTGTTATTTGTTTGCTTGTGGGTGCCCACATTATCAAACAAGACCAATTATGACCGATCCCTGGGATCTTTCTCTATTAAAATAATTATTATAAACAGCCCAATTCTCTTTGGAAATACAACAGTTCAATTCTGGGGTAGTTCATGATTTTCATAACTTTTGAAAGCATTACTCACAATAGGTATACATTCCTGAAATAGCTATAAAGACACATTTAATTATTGCTTATGAAATTCTAACACAGTAATCAAATAACATGGTTTAATAAATAAAGCTTTAAAAAAAGCCAGATCCTTCACCTCTTCCTGACGTGGTTAAAAGAGTTCTTTCATTAAACAAACGTATCACATCAGTGTTCACAAATAAAAATACTCTTTTTTTTTTTTTAACTGCAATGGTGATATTCTGTGCAGCAAATTTGTTTTTGAAAGGTGAAAATTGTGAACTGCCCCTTTTATCATGCTTCAGAGTTCTAACATAAAACTTAATTCTTCCCTTTAATGTTTGGACTGCATTAAACAGAATAGGATATAAAATATATGCCAACTATTTCTCCTAAATTTCCTAAATGTTTGATATTGAAAAAATTGTGATGTGCTCAGATTAAATTTTAGATAACACTGGATAGTTCTTGCTTTCAGAGATTTGCCTTCACCAACATTCTTTAGATGAAGTGCCTTATCTTTTTTTATATAATCATAAACCTACAATTTGAGTGTTTATTAAATTCTGTCTAGTAAAATCACTCTATAAACAATCTGCTAAAAGTGCCTTATAGTATTTATGGATCATTATTGCTATTTTCATTGAAAAGATAGTGTTGTCAGATCTTTACAAAAAAATTTCTTTTTAAAAAATATCAGAGCGCTTGGCAACTTGCATTTTCTCAACTACCTGCCAATTAGCAAACAATATCAAAACAGCACTGATTAAACAAAATTAAATGACATAAAAGGGATACCAATGTTCTGACAGAGATATATCTTCAATCATGCTATTTCTTTTTAAATTTGAGATTCTTTCAAAGGTACCCAGTGTAGTAATGTGTCATAGATTAACACTAAAAAGGTCCAAGCTATAAACAATTTTCTAAAAGAAAGTCCTTATGAAGAATAAACACAAATGATTTTAAAAAGGAATAGTCTGAAATCACATATTTAAGGAAAATATTTCATTGATTTTAACAATAAGATCATGATTTTATTTGACAAATATATTCTTTCTTAAATTCTTTATGTACATTTTAAAAAGTCTATCAGATAAAAAGGAGGTTAGAGAGCTCAAGGTGTTTGGATGTTTCTCAGGTAGTACTTTGTTTATGGTCACTGCTGTTTTCCTGGCCACCGGTGGTGGATCCCAAATTCCCTTTTTATATATTCTGGTGGCACTTAGGAGTTCAAGTCTGTAGGTGCTTCTTAAACCTTCAGTTCACTGCAGGAAGGACCCAGGACGTCAAGTGTCTGCTAGCAGCATTCTATGCGTACACTGAAGGCCAGTACTGTGGTCTGCATCTCTTGTGGTCCAGCATCTCCCTCGCAAGGGAGAAAGGCTTATCACACTTGGATGCCAGTTCCATGTAGATGGAGCATTTGCGCTCTCATAGTCTGAATGCTGCTCATGATTTTCTTCTGATGGCCCACCAGTGTGATCCCTAAACTCATCACATCCCTGAAAAAGACAAACGCACTTTATTGTTAGTTATCATACAAACATTTTATTTCATACTCAACTGTCATTAACTTTTTAATTAATCTGTTTATCTTAGGGGAACAGGATCTTATCTTAGAGTTCTTGGATATTAGGATTCTATTCCTTCACTTGGTTGGATTGGCAACCTGTATCCACATTCTCCTTTGTAAAAATCTACCGCTCAGGTTCTCAATGTGTCAATGATAAGTTATTTTTAAACTGATTTGACCTTTTATATAAGAAATTATCTTCTATACAGTTTTGATTCTTTTTTTTTTTTTTTTTTACTACAAGTCTGTAGTACTCTTTGGAATAAAAGAGATCAAAAATTAAAAAAAAAAAAAAAGGTGTCATTCTAATTAAAAGATATTCCCTAAGGTTCTGACTGTGGATATCTCAAATACAAGGTAATCCAACATCAGTAAAATCAAATTGATGACAGAAAAGTAGAATTTTACAGTTCTTGAACAGAAAGAAACTGAGGGACCATAAAGTTCAACCTTCACTTTCAATATAAGGAAACTGAGGTCCCACAACAAATTCAAGGTAGAGCTGGGACAAGAATATTTCCCTAAATTCCCTGTCCTTATTTCAAATCTTTATAGAATAATATAAAGCAAAAGTTTCTTTTCTAGTATCCGATATTCCACTTCCCAGGGCCTCTTGGGATGGTATCTTTGTGTGTGTGTGTGTGTGTGTGAACATTTTTTTCTTGTTGTACATAAGCATATATGTATGCACATGTAATATTGTACACAAATAGGGCCATACTGTGTAAATTGTCCTGTAACTTGTGATTTTCACATTACAACATATTTTGGCAGCTTTCAAAAGAAAAGAGAGAAGAGAGTATCAAAGTCCTAAAGTTATTATTAACTTAAGGTAAAGTTATATATATGTGTGTGCTCAGTCGTGTCTGACTCTTTGCGACCCCCGTGGACTGTAGCCCGCCAGGCCCCTCTGTCCATAGGATTTTCCAGGTAAGAATACTGGAGTGGGTTGTCATTCTTCCTGACCCAGGGAACCCACATCTCCTCCATTTCCTGCATTTCAGGCAGATTCTTTACTGCTGAGCCATAAGGTAAGGTCAGGAAATATTATTTGAAATGTAGTATTCTTAAGCCTATGTGAAGTTTAAAATGTTTAATTGTTAAAATAGGATACAGTATGAATGGAAACATTTTTTGGCTCTAGCAGATCAAGAATCATCAATGATCAAGCAAAATATTATCTGAGTTTAATTAGCATGTTGTAATTCTGAGCATATTATTGCTTGTATTCTTACTTTAGTTCAATCACTTGACTACATTTTGGGAAAAAATATTCCTTAAAGTGTACAATACCTGTGTTTGATAGTTTAAATTTGCTATAAGCCAGCTGTATCTGTGTATGGACAATGCTGCAGACCTTTCCTGCTAGGCCAAATGACTGAGCTTAGGTACCTACAAGTAGTTAAAACACAGGAACAGTGGAGTACTGCGGTATTTCCTCGCCAAGGCCTAATAAGACTTTGAGAAGCACAGTTTCTCAGGAAAGTAGACTGCTTTGGAGAGACAGTTGTAAATACATCAGCTCTACCCATGTGGTGCTTAGCAGAAAACCAAGAGAGCAGGCACATGCCAAAATTCATGTACGTGCCATTTCCTTACACGCCAGGAAAGACTACATGATTGCCCGCTTTCTTCTTATATGAAAAATGTGAAACATGCCTCCCAACAGTACATCTATAGCATCCCGCTAAGAGAACCTTCATAACTGTTTCCTATTGTCAAACACACTGGCTCAGAGGGACTGCACTGCCCACACGGTTTACGCTGCAGCCCAGGTAGCTGAGGTCCAGAGACACTAAATGTGTTTCTACATCATCAGTGATGGGGCTGGAAAGAAAAATTTAGTGTTTTCACTTCCACTTCATAGCAATTTCCAATTGTTTTTAATCTTCAGGTTAAACAAATGAGTCAATCAATCACATAACGTTCAAAGCTTAAGTTAAATTCTTATTATGGTTAATTGAATTAAGCTTCCTTGAACTTCTCAGAAAGTGATCATACTGAATTTCATAATGTACTTAGATAATGAAACTTTGAGATTTTTTAGTGTTTGATACAAACATGGTGAAAAAAAATTCTCTTTTGCAATGGAGAACATTTCCCCCAGTGACTAGGAATCTAAATAATAAAAGAGAAAGTCTCACTGGTTGATGTGCAGAATACTGACTATGGAGACAAATTAGACACCACTTACTACTGAGCCAGTTTAGGGCAAATATCTAAATTCTCTGAGCTTTAGCCTTGTTGTGTGTAAAACTACTGACTTCACAAAATTATTGCCATGAAGGTTGAAAAAGATAATGTGTTCAGAAGTCTGATTAGCAAAATGCATCAGACATGGTAGGCACTTAGATAATTTTCTTCCTGCTTTTGGGGTTCCTATGTCCTTAATAGATGGAAGAGGACCTAAAGTATAATGCTTGAATTGACCTGATACATTCTCAAGTATAATTTTAGAAGTTGAAGCTTACTCAATAGTCATCCTGGCCACTGATTCAAGGGAGTTGTAGCCGGCTGCTGTGAAGTTATCTTTATATCTTTCCATCTTAATAGCTTGTAGCCATTCTCCAACTGAGCAGAAGGTAGTGAAGTCAGGAGTGTTTTGATCCAAAAGAGGGCTTATTGGCCTGGGTGAGAATAAAACAGGAAAGCAAATTTTTTCATGAACTACTAAAGAAAGCATGCCTTGGCCCCCAGAAAACTAAGGATATATGAAATAAAATTACATATTTTAATTGATGTTATAGTAACAAATAAACAGATATGCTAATAAAAATCTAATGTGTAAAGGTTGGCCAATAACTACAAACTCCAAATGGATAAGCAACAAAGTCCTACTGTATAGCACAGGGAACTATATTCAATATCCTGTGATAATCATAATGGAAAGGAATATGAAAAAGAATGTATATACATGTATAACTGAGTCACTGTGTTATAAGGCAGAAATGAACACAACACTGTAAATGAACTATACTTCAATGAAATAAATTTTAAAACTACTAACTCCAAAATTTCTATTTTATTTAGATATGATGACTAGCAGATAGTATCTTCCCTGTATTTTTCAAAGTACAGCCAACGACATTTGTAACCAGTAAATATTTGTTAATCTGCTTCTCTGAAACTAACTGGGAGTAAAGAAAGCACAGACTTTCTCAGAGGGTGCTTTTGAGGACATAATGCATCCACTGTACTAATGGGACTCTTGGAAGCACCTGTGAGTTCATGCTCCTTCATAAGGGCCTGACTACACTACAGATACAGTGCAACAGGTTTACCGGACAACTGGAGCTGAATAACTACTAATCCACATTACCATGGAGCAAGCCAAGTGTAAAACATAAATGGGGTGGCTAGGCTCTTTTTAATGAGCATACCTCTTAAATCATATATTGAATTACCTTTATAAACTTTAACTGCATGGAATTATTTTACTATTAAACTGAAACCAAACAATCCAACAGATAATATGGATATAATAATAATAATAATAAAACTAAGGCAACAGCAATAAAAATACATGTAATAGCAATGGTTTGAAAATGCAAAATGCCACTAAATCACACACATCCAGTTGAGAAATTTTTCTAAAATGATGACCAGTGACATTGATTCTAAATTTTTCAAAAAGCAATAATAATTAATAGGTCTCTTTCAAATTGATTTAACTAGGTCAACCATCTGAAAAGAAAAAAATAACTTCTATTAAAATAACAAATTTAATATGAACTTGAATAATTTAACACATATGTCAATATGCTGTTGGGGTGGAGCTGTGGAGATAAATGGTTCATGTGAATTTTTGAATTTCTCCCAGATTTCATTTCCTTGGCTATTTCTTACCTACTACATGTTCCCAGGGGTGTCTTCAGGCTATTTGGGTTTCGAATCATTTTGTCTAGAATTCCGACTATCTGTTCAAACTTTGGCCTTTCAGCACGTTCCTTCTGCCAACAATCCAGCATCAGCTGGTGAAGACCGGCTGGGCAGTCCATGGGTGCTGGCAGACGATAACCTTCTTCTATCGCCTTTATAACCTAATAGCCAAAAGGATATTAAAATATTACTGACTGAGGTTCCACTAGAATAAAATGAACTGCCCAGGAGGCAAAGTGATTTATCCAGATAAGAATAAAGCACACTGCTATGCGAAAGACTTACTTTTTTTTCCCAAAACATCCATGAATATTAAGCATGTTATTAAGGGGTGCATGAAGCTCAGGGTATGATGACATTTCCTAGTTAATTCAGCAATAGGGAGCAGCAATTTAGTTCACCCAGGGTGCAACAGATGGAAAATTTTTTAATGTCATCCCAGAGGTTTTCAAAAGGGAAGATGTTATGGAATGATTTTATTGTATATCACTGTGCATGTACATATTTTTTCCGTACATTTATGAATTCCTCATTGTAAAAAGAAGTTCTGAGTTACCCAGAAGTAGTCCTACCCTGAAAGTTTCACTTTTTGCAGAGTTAAAATGATATTATTTCAATAAGACATCCAAATATGTGAATGTACTATGACGGAGGATGCTCCAAGCACACTATTGTTTTAAATAATATGAAGCTCATACACTGATGGAGTGTATAGTGTTACAAGACACAGTTTTGTTCTAGAACTGATTTGTATTGTTCACAAAGCTATTGTACCACTTCTCAACTCTGAGTCCAGTGACCTCAAACAGGCAGATTGAAACCATCCTTGGGGTATGGAGTAGAGAAAGGGTTATACCAGGAAATAGGGAAAGGTTACAAATCAGAGTTTGCCCACTCAGAGAGCCTGGCTGTTCAACTTCATCAGTACATTACTGTCTATTTATGCCTAATAACAGCTTAAGCAGCTTTGAATGGTAGTGCAAAATAAGCCTTCATAAGCATTGTGCATGGCAATCAGTCCAAAAAGTACTTATTTAGACTTGGGTTTTTTGTTTACATGGAAAGCAAAAGTAGATTTTAAAATCAGAAATTGTTACAAATCTGAGCAGCACAGGGAAAATAATAGGAAGGCAAAAAGAAAAATAAAAACAAAATGAGGACTTGTAAAAAATCAAAATATTATTCAAGGGGGATTAACCAATCTTTCCATGATAATATAACAGTAGAAATGTAGGGGGAAAAAAGACTGAAAAAAAAAAAAAGAGGTAACCCTGAGTTTTTGAAGAAAATAGGACTAAAGTAGGCAGACAAAAGCTGGCTTTAAGAAATTTTGATGAACTTATTGTTTGCAGGGAAATATATCCTTCAGATGCTTGCTGACATTCAAAATTAGCACATTTAAACATAAGAGGTTTTAAGATGGAATAAGCAAAGTAGCTAGCATCAACAATTTTTCGAGAAAATTCTTAGTATAAGAACCACAGTGTTCACTTTTCTTTAAGGGAAATTTATACATGTAAACTGATAAAGTTTAAAAGTTAAAGAGATAAACTTACAGTAATTTTTGAAAGTTTTCATAAATATAAAATCCTCAGCCCAAACTCTCCCCTGATCACTAGGTAGTAGATCCACCAGTTTATTAGACATCTTCCCTTGGACTTTCCATAGTAACCTCATACTTTATTTAAAATTGATTTTTTTTTTTTTTACCTTTTCCCCAAAACTCAGTCTTTCAATTAATGACACTTCCAGTCATCCCAGTTGGAAAAGCTGAAGTGAGAACAATCTAGACTTTCTTATATGTATAGTCAATTAGTGACCACTTCCTAAATACAATATATTCAAATGAGAGAAGCATTTTTTCATATATGTATATGGATCTCTCTGCAACCTTTTGGGGGTTCCTTGGTGGCTCAGTGGTAAACAATTTGCCTGCAGGAGACATGGGTTCGGTCCCTGGGTCAGGAAGATCCCCTGGAGAAGGAAATGGCAACCCACTCCATTTCTCTTACCTGGAGAAGAATCCCATGGACGGAGGAGCCTGGTGGCCTACAGTCCATGGAGTCTCAAAGAGTCGGACACTACTTGGCAACTAAACAACAATATGGATCTCGTACAGCGCTGTAATTGGAAATGGCTTTATTCTGAAAATTAGGT
The DNA here is from genome assembly GCF_019320065.1 of Cervus canadensis. Lineage (NCBI taxonomy): Eukaryota > Metazoa > Chordata > Mammalia > Artiodactyla > Cervidae > Cervus > Cervus canadensis. Next base: position 6,737,384 of record NC_057405.1, read on the forward strand.
TAGTGGGCTAGTGTAAATGAATTCTGCTTATGTATTTTTGTTTTAAATATGATTTACCCTAAAGATTACTAATTTTGCAAACAGCAATTTTTTAAATGTTACCTTATATTTGTTTCATTAAATTGGTATTGGAGGGATAGGAGGAAGTATTGTAGAAAATACCACAAATGTAATAGATTAACATAGAACACACAGAAAAGATATACATATATATATATTCTTGTAGCAAAGGAGCCATTATCCCATAGTCATGTGGTGCTCTTTACAAAATCTCACATTATGGGATTTTTCCATCAGTGCTTTATTTTGAATAAAAGCTATGGAGAAAACACCTTGGCCTTTAGTCACTTTAATCAGTATTGATACTGAATGCTAACGAAAGTCATATGACTGAATTTAAAATTTTTTCCTGTTTATGACTCTATAACTACAAATGCTGGATATCATTGCAAAAATTCCTATAAAATATCCTTTTAAAAAGCACACTAGAAAACATACACACATGGGAACTCCGCAAAGATCACAAATATTTAACTGTAGGAAGAATTCAATTAAAAAAAAACTTTTAAATGCAAAGAATTTCATGTGGCTTTGTATAACACTCCAGAGACATTACTGTTCTAGGATTCAAAACTGCTCTATGTTAAACAAGTTAGATAAAAGTAAAAGTAACGTGCTTTGGAAAGCTGGATTAAGTTATTTAAACAGTGGCTCAAGTTGTGAATAAGTGAATAACTAGCAAAACTTGATATATTTAAAATGACCAACTAACAAACAGCTGGGAGGGACATTTTTTTTTAACTGGGAAAAGAGTGGCTTTCCTCATATTTGAGGTTGCTTGTATTTGAATATATACAGTATTTTGCTGAATTCACAGGACTTTATCCCCAGACTCATAAGATTGGAGCAGTGTTTATCATTTTCTACCACCGCCTATTTCCCACTTGTAGATTTTTCTCAGAAGTCCTGAAAAGAACAAAGCAAGTAGAAAAATCTTTCCTTTCTCATTTCCCTCTAATTAATCTTTTAAAAGTACATCTAAACCTTACCATGATTCTCCTAACATAATACTCTTCAATAGCTCTCCAATTAGAATTCTTTGGCTTTGAGCACAATATAGTCTCAAAATCTTTGTGCCAATGACTAATGTAGAGTACTATTAAATAACTCCTACAGGAATGAAAGAGTTAATGAGCTTCTATAGTTATCCTACTGCATTACAGAAATTTGACAATGCCTATTATTATAACAGAGAACATTTATCAATACAAAATGACACTTCTAGCTCTCCAAAATACAGTGGTTTACACATTTTTAAAGGAGCAGCAGCAAAATAGAACATTTAAAATAAGAGATGCTCTCAACTGGCAATAGATTTAGGGACCCTAAAGTTCCTAAAACAATCATGCTCCTCCCTACAGAGGCACCAGAGATGTGTGCTGGGAACCTTGGCCTCTACACAGCAGGGTGTTGCTGTCCAGTCAGTGAGTTGGATCTGACTCTTTTGAGACCCCATGGACTGTAGCCTGCCAAGCTTTTCTGTCCATGCGATTTCCCAGGCAAGAATACTGGATTGGGTTGCCATCGCCATTTCCTTCTCCAGGGGATTTTCCTGACTCAGAGATTGAACCCGCGTCTCCTGCATTGGAAGGCAGATTCCTTATCACTGAACCAGTGGGAAGGCAGTTTTATCATAACTCAAGGCAAGCCTGTTGAAGATAAACCCACCTCATGGGATGATGATTCAGGCAGGACTGAAGCTTTGAGGCTCTGCAGGTTTTATTTGGTTAGCCTGCCAGAAAAACAACTTATCTTTTTAAGGATACAAGAATTATAGTAAATATTTATTGAATACTTACTATATGATTAACACTGTCTTAATTATCTCATTCAATCTTTACAGAAACCTTATTAGGCAAGTATTATTATATTGATTCCAGAGACAAAGAATTAGAGGCGCTGAGAAGTTAAGCACGGAAAACATCATAGAGCTGTTAATAGAAGGGACAGAATTTGACATAGGCTGTCTGACCAGAGCCGATGCTGTTAGGAGCTGCTTATATTTCCAATTGGGAAGACAAAAAGTGCACTGTTGCAAACAGCTACATATTCTCGGAAACAGCAAAACACACACACTAACATCCCTGATCCTTCACTTCTTAAAGCATTATGTAATTATCCATGGAATTCATTTGAAACAACTTTTTTGTAAAATTACTAGAACCCCCTTGGATTTGTCTGTCTAGATCTTGTTTTAGTATTCTAATAAGAGTCAAAGAACAAAAGAAACACATTGACAGCAATTTCTAATTCTAGATCATTCCTAGGAGAAAATGAAGTGACCAGGGTAAATGACGTTGTAAGGGACACTTATTTATCCATAAGGGGATACTCCTTTACTAGAGATATAAAGAAATATTCAGAAAACAAACTCATTTGCTTGCCAAGATGTATTTCAGTATTATTACTAAAATATAACCATTGTAATTAAGGGGAAAAGGAGCATGGACAGACCCCATGATAATGGGAATGTAATAACTCAACGTATGATATAACATGATTGGCTTCTGTTCTCCTGTTGTACCAATTTTCATCTCATTAACCTCATACAAACATGACCCATTTTTATGCAATTAAATATTTGGACCCCACATACAGAAGTATAACAAAGTTTTACCAAAAAACCTACAATTCTTTTCTATCATAATATAAAAGAAATCAAAGTAATAAATCAGTCATAACTTTTAAAAGGAAAAGTTGAGGGCTCACAATTTAGTTGAGAATAAATTTAGTTATAAGCATATTATGTTTTCAAAGCTTTCAAATGTCTTTTCATGGACCATTTTAAGGAATTACCTTTATGTCTCCTATCTTTATGAAAGCTTAATCTTTTATTATCCTTATGACTACCAACTAGTGAAACTAATGATGTATTGGCCTACCTTGAAATAAGAAGAAACAACTTTGTGGAAAATGATAAACAGAAAAAAAAAAGTAATCCATAGAATAAGAATTTTAAAATTTCATAATTTGACTATGAAAATTACATTTGGACTAACTAAGACATAAAAGTGAAGTGAAAGTCGCTCAATCGTGTCCAACTCTTTGCGACCCCATGGACTATATAGTCTACGAAATTCTCCAGGCCAGAATACCGGAGTTGGTAGCCATTCCCTTCTCCAGGGGATCTTCCCAACCCAAGGATCAGACTGAGATCTCCCGCATTTCAGGCAGATCTATACCAGCTAAGCTACCAGGGAAACCCAAGAACTGGAGTGGGTAACCCATCCCTTCGCCAGCGGATCTTCCCGACACAGGAATCCAACTGGGGTCTCCTGCATTGCAGGCGGATTCTTTACCAGCTGAGCTACCAGGGAAGCCCATGTGAACTAAGACATAAAATCAATTAAAAGCTTCTGTGAATACCAAGTGTAAGTATTTTCAATTTGTGTATTACTTTTTCTATTTGACTGCATTTATACACATATGGTTGCTCTTTGGAAAGTCATTAATGAAAAGGGCTAACCACCTACGAATTTTAAAGAATGAAAGCTGGAGATGTATGGGAGAGCCTACTCTCCTGGCTTTAATCGCAACTGCCTAGATTCTAACTGTTTTTATTGCAGTGAAAACTCATGGATGTTATGGGCACAGGAAAAACAATGAGCAGTAATCCTGGGATAAATCTTTTTGGGTGTAGGTATCTTCATACATAAGAATATCATTTTTTCTTGAGACGGTCTTGTTCATTCCCCTCTGTAGATTGTGGCCAAAGCCCCCTGGCAACTGTCTGCCTCATTGATTTTACAATACATTCGCCCTCCATATCCTGAGACTGCATCTTCAGATTCTGCATCCATGGATAAAAATACTCAAAAAGAAAAAGGAAAATCAGAACATTCCAGAAGGCAAAACGTGAATCTGCCACATGCCAGTTACTATTTGCACAGAATTTACATTGTATTTATACCTATTTATATAATATTTGTATTGTATTAGGCATCGTAAGTAATCTGGAGATAATTTAAAGTATACAGGAGGGTGTTCACAAGTTTAGTGCAAAAACAATGTCATTTTATCCAAGGGACTTGAGTATTCGCAGATTTAGTGTCTGCCAGGGTCCTGGATCCAACGTCCTATGGAAACTAAGGGACTGCATGCTCAGTCACTTTATTTATGTCGGACTCTCTGCGACCCCATGGACTGTAGCCTGCCAGGCTCCTCTGTCCACACGCATGCAAGCCCTCCTCCAGGGGATCTTCCCGACCCAGGGATCGAACCCGTATCTCTTGCATCTCCTGCATTGGCAGGTGGATTCTTTACCACTAGTGTCTCCTGGGAAGCCCCCTATTAATAAGGAGCACCCCTTTTTGATTTCTTCAGAGTAACCACAGAAACCTCACTTTATTTAGTTTTCAGCCCAGAGTTTTGTGGAGTTCCTGACAAACTTAACTATTAACTTAGGTCTTGATTTATCTTGTTTCACATGTCTTCAGAAAAGTCTCTTATAATCCAAGGTATTTGAAAATGTGAGGGTTTTATAAAATCCTTGACAAATTTCTAGCAACTAAATTTAAATCATATAAAGTGATTTGATTCTTTCAATTGAATCTTTAAAATATTAATATCTCTGAAGAATTGATAAAAGCATAATTTTCAGAAAAACAAAATATAGTCACATAAACAGAGGATTTCCAGAGACATCAGGGAGTTGGTAGATCATTTAAGTCTCTCCATAGTCTCCTACCTGAAGACTCCAAGTAAAAAAGCTTTCTCTAGAGAATTATTTTTACTACAGTAGAATTCATTATTTTAAATTCCAGTTTTTTCCACCATTTGCATATTGAAAATGAAATATATAATTGCTCAAATAACAGTTTCACATAAGTATAAAATAATGAATATTATCCTTTAAGAAGAATGTTAATATCAATGTCACTATAAAACCTGAACTGTGTAGGTAATCTCTTGCATTTAAATTTAATAATTTAATAATTCAGACCTCTGCAGTTGAAAAGAAAGAAGAAAGATGGTACTTAATGTTTTAGGTCAGAATTAAACACTGTGCTCTTAAAATTTCATTTGATCAGTAAAAATATTAACACTTGACAGATAAAATATATATTTATGATATTTAATTTTCAAGAAAAACAAATGGGAATTCTAAAAACTAAAATAGAAGATATTTATTTTTTTCTTAACCATTTCTATTATTTGTTTTTAGAAGTTAAGTGAACTTTAAATTTAAAGTTATCTTATATTCCTGTCATTCCTTTATGTTTGAATCTAGTACAGAAGGAAGGTGTCAAAAGAAATGAAACTCTACCGAGTGTCTAGGGAATGTAAATATTTCTCTTTCTCTGCCCCAAGGATTTGTTTGCCCACATTTTGACAGTCCATGAAATCTTTGACACTGAGACCTGTCAAATATTAACAACTTTGCCTCTGTCAAACGGACTCATCATTCAGACTTTTATCTTCAAAAAACCAAAACCAGAAAAAAAAAAAAAAAAAAAGAAACCTCCCAATAAAAATGTGTTATGTCATTATTCAACTCGAAATAGTAAATGACTTTTTCAAACCTCTCCTTCTTTTGGCTATAATTTTTTTAGTCAATGCAGAAATTTGTTTTAAAAAGTACTGAAAATCACCTTTCCAACAAACAATCTGATTTTAGTTGTCTAAAAATAACTTACTAGTTTTAAGAAACATAGGAACTTGATAGAGAAAATTCTAAAATAAAAAAAACCAAAAATACTAATTTTATATAACAATGATTATGATCCTTTTTTGAAAAATAACTCAGTTTTAACCTTAGTCAGCTTCTATTGTTATGCATGCTTATAATACCTCAAGAATTCAGTACTTCAAACTGGTTTGCTTGTCACATGCTTCTTCTCAATGGTAATATAGACTTTCTTCAAGCACCACTTTTTTTTTTTTTTTTACTCTATTCTTCAAGAGCATGCATGTTTACCATTTCCAAACTCCTTAAAACACTTTTTTCATCAATTTGCCCCAACCTAATCTTCATTTCAGGGGCTTCCCAGGTGGAGCCCGAGGTAAAGAACCTGCCTGAAAATGCAGGACATTCGAGAGACGCAAGTCCAACCTCTGGATTGGAAAGATCCCTGGACGAGGGCATGGCAACCCACTCTGTATTCTTGCCTGGAGAATTCCATGGACAGAGTTCACAGGGTCGTAGAGGTGGACATGACTGAAGCGACTTAGCACACACATATACTCTTCATTTCAGATCAGTAATAATGTACGGATCTCTGTCATAGGACAGTGACTCAGTTGGTCCACATACACTTCACTAAGCCTTTGTTTCTGCACTTTCCAAAGTGTTCCCGTGGTGAATTCTCTTCTCAGCTATGAAGCAAGGTCTTTTCCATATTTCCAGTTCAATGCAGGGTGCCTTCCTAGATTTTACACTTACTCTACTTCTATCTAAATTTCACTCACATTTTCAATAAAGGCACATGAACCTGACAGGATTTGTAAGTTTCTGCCTTACAAAAATGTTAATTGTATAAAATCCAACTTATAGAAGTAAATGTTTAGTTGCACTTATGCTACTGTTATGCTCGTCGTTCAGTCGTGTCTGACTCTCTGTGACCCCAGGAGCTGTAGCCCGCCAGGCTCCTCTGTCCCTGGATTCCCAAGGCAAGAATACTGGAGTGGGTTGCCATTCTCTTCATCAGGGGATCTTCCTGACTCAGGGATTGAACCCAAGTCTACCTGCATTGCAGGCAGATTCTTTACCGTCTGAGCCACCAGGAAGCCCTTATGCTATATTGTTTTATAAACGGTCTCTTGGAGTGAGCGGTACACACCAGAGAGCTATCATCAGTTTCTTTTCTCAAAGGTTAACAATGTACTTGTTGCCTTAGTAACAGAACACACATTTAATAAGTTGCATTTTTAAAAGAAATTTCCCAAGATGTTCCCATTGTGATTATATTCTAAAATATTTCTATGAAACACATATTGGTTGTTAAATTTAGGTTATCTCAGGAAATTAAAATTTAACTAAACCAACCAACAACATAATTTAAACAGATTTTATCAGGAAATTAAAAGCAAAAGAAAGATAAGCTTCAAAGACAAAATAAAACACAGCCTTCCTTCTCTCCCCTCCATAAATGAATCTTTTACTCAGGTGATTCTCCCACTATAGCTGTTACTTTTATTAATAATCAGCTTCATTACTTTTATTAAAGAAATATCTTCTTCCGGCTTCTATTACATCCAGAGAATTTAAATGAAAAAGATAAAGCAATTCTTCAAAATGAAGACAAAAGAAAATTAGTTGAACCACTAATTTACAGTAATTATTGTGATAATTTGTGGTAATAATCATGAAAACTCAGCAACCATGATTTTTAGATCTGTAAAAGTTTCTTCTTATGAGCCATTACCTATAAGTTCCCATAAAATGAATATTAATGTATTAAATCCTTTTTGTTTAAGTAGTATAACACCTACATCTTGATTTGACATGTCCCAATAAGGTCTCTCTCCATAAGACATAACTTCCCACATGACTATTCCATAGCTCCATACGTCACTGGCTGATGTGAATTTCCGGTATTGGATGGCTTCAGGTGCTGTCCACCTTACTGGAATTTTTCCACCCTGTATTAAAAGAAATTGACATTTTAGGTATGTATAATGACACATAAATCATTTATAGTAGAACCATAAAGCTAAGCTAAATGCCTGTGTATTTGGTTGACAGTTCAGCAGTATCGGGTCTATTCATCTTGAATTTCTCCAAGTGTAGTTAAAGTTACTAACTTGCTTTTTAAATGTCATGGTCAAGTTTTCAATTCTAAGGCAAATCAATTAGGACTTACGTGGCTGTAGGGCCAGAGTCTAGTCAAAACGACAATAACAAATCGGGTAAAATAACTACCAAAATGGAAAGAAATATTGGAGTAACCGTATACAAGTAACTCCTCATGTATTTCCCTTTTTTCTAATCTTGGAAACTTACAAGAATTAGCATAGCTAATATTTTCTTAAAATCTTGAGTAAAAAGTGGGATTATATTTTTCTGCTACAACTATAACCACTAGTAACCAAAAGTTGTATATGCATATTATATACATATAAGCATCCTAGTATGAAATAAGCCACTGATATTCTTATCATTACTTCTCCTCTTAGTCTATGTAAAAGTGATGATGATTCTTCCAAAAGGAAAAAAAGCCACAACAACAAAAGGTAGAGATCAGTTTGTCTCTTTTCTCCTGTTTCGTTTTGTATTATTAAGCCCTGCTTTCTTGGTAGGAAAATTGGCAGGAATATGAAGAGGTGCAGTAATAGACTTTTTCTTACAGTCGTTGTATAGACAGCTTCGGGATCGTCCTCTATAACCCGGGACAGGCCAAAATCTGACACTTTACAAACAAGATTGCTGTTGACAAGAATATTGCGAGCTGCAAGGTCCCTGTGAACATATCCCATATCAGCCAAATATCTCATTCCAGCAGCAATTCCTCTCAGCATTCCTACTAACTGAATGACTGTAAACTGCCCATCGTGTTTCTACAGGAAGACAAAAATGAAAGTCCAGTTAACCATACTTTGAAAAGAGAAAAAAATTACCATGAAAAATGTCTGCACATAAGTGATTTTCTGTCATGTAAGAGGAATTACTACTTAATTTTCTACACAATATAGACATTTGTGAAAAACAACAGGTGATGGTTTAACTTGATAGTCAAATAATATAAAAGAGTTCTAGTAATCATTTATTTATATTGATATGTAACTGGTATTAATTAATAATAGCTTCAGAGCACGCAAATCCAAAAGTATATGCTAATTTTTAAGTCAAAGTTAGGGAAAGTGAAAGTGAAATTCGCTCAGTCCTGTCCGACTCTTTGTGACCCCACAGACTATACAGTCTATAGAATTCTCCAGGCCAGGATACTGGAGTGGGTAGCCTTTCCCTTCTCTGGAGGATCTTTCCAACCCAAGGATCGAATCCAGGTCTCCCACATTGCAGGCAGAGTCTTTACCAGCTGAGCCACAAGGGAAGCCCAAGAATACTGGAGTGGGTAGCCTATCTCTTCTCCAGCAGAAACCCAGGAATCGAACCAGGGTCTCCTGCATTGCAGACAGAGTCTTTACCAACTGGGCTGTCAGGGAAGCCCCAGAATAAAAGCACAGATCGTCAGGAGGTTAGGGAATAGAATATTAAAAAAAAATCCCTGACAGCTAAGCATTTTACCAACTTGCTAAAAATTTATATAAATAGTCTAAAAATATATAAAAGGATGAAGACATATATATTAGATTTTTTTCTCCAAATGGTAAAAAAAGGAAGGGTGAAAAAATTTTTGAGTAAAAATGGAGAGAAATTAAGAGGTAAAAGGGATTGTACCGGCTGACTGTTTTCATCTTCTACTTTTCATTGTTGTGCTGTAGGTTGGAATATTACTTGCCACAAAGATTCCCTGAGGTAGATGTGCTAATAAATGGGATTGAGAACTCTTTGCAACCAACTGGCCACCATGTATTTCCAACCTATTTTTAACCCACAGATTTCTCCAGTTGAATTCCAAATACGATGCAAGCCGACAGCGGTCTGAATAGACGAATTTGCTAAGTGATGCTTTCTTCTAGAAAGTTGACAGCTATGCATATTAACAAGACATAGCACGCACATCAAAATCCTCTAAATGCTTATTAATCTGGATTGAATGTTCCATTCTAGATCATGTATGACCTCTGCATGTTCTCTTCCTCTTACTATTTTCTCTTCGCCCTTTGAAAAAGGTTAACACCTCTCACATTCTGAGATGAAAAGTCTGAACATAAAAATATGTATGTTCAGAACTTATTATTTATAAAAATAACATACTTTAAAATGTTAATAATTCATCATTTTAAGCTTGATGTTCATATAACACTATAGTAGAAATGGTTCCACAGAACAGAGTCCTACCAACATTGAGTGGTTATCTCACTTTTTCTCTATATTACCTCTGTATTTCATTTATAATTGTAAATTTGAAAAAGTCAAATGCTATCTACAACAAGTATTCCAATTACAGGGCTTCCAGTATCCTCAATATTTGTGGTAATATATCAATGGAAACTATTTTTAAAATGACATTATGTTGCTTAAATGCTCAAAAAATCTTTCTCAATCCAGTCTTAAGACTTTTTAAAGCTGCTTTTCAAAGACAATTTTGTGACCTGTTCAAGTTTCTACCGTTCACATTTTACACTGCAAAGAAAAGTTCAGAAAATTACATTGGTAACAGGTATAGTATATTTAGAATGGCAGAATAATTTTGTTACCTACCCTGAGAAATGCATCTAGGGCTCCATTTTCCATAAATTCTATTACAATCATGACTGGCTTCCCTAAAATTAAAAAAAAAAGATATATATATATATATATAAGGGAAAAAAAAGTGTTGCTTCCAAAGCTGTAACGTAAACTTCAGATTTATTCTGTTTCTCACCTCAGATAAAATACCTAGTGCTCTTTTGAAAGACTGACTGGGTGAGTGGTGAGTATTTCTAACATTTCTAGTGCTGCTGCTAAATGCAGAATCATTAACTGTCTGTTTGGAACATAGTCATGATTGATAAAATTAAACAATAAAAGTTAATGTGTTTTTCTGACTCTTGTTTTGTGAACAAAAGTCAGAGAAAATGACACTTTACAGAAAATGGAAAGACTAAACTGTACTCCATTTATGACTTTTGAAGCTAAATGAAAATATCTGTCACTCCATCTATCAGATTTATTCTTTAATTCTCAACCAGTATTCATTTATCCACTTTTTGCCTGAGAGGGGAGCACAAAAGAAAATTATTTTAGTCAGCTACACATCCAAGGAAAAATTCATGAAAAATATGCAGTGTATTTACAATTTGATTTTTTAGTATCTGTGAAATAACACTGACTTCTGACAAGTCCATCTGGTGAATGAAATATATTGTCAATATGTACCTCTTGTAACAACCCCTTCCAAATGGACAACATTTGGGTGGTCAAATTGCCCCATGATGCTGGCTTCACATAGAAAGTCTCTCCTCTGCTTCTCCGTGTAACCGACTTTCAGGGTCTTTATGGCTACTGCAACGTCTCTTTTCCCTGGGAGTTTCAAACGGCCACTGCAGACCTCTCCAAATTCTCCTAGAGTAACAGAACAGGCAGGTGTGTTTTAATTACTGAAATATCTCCTCTCTCAGAGTAACTGCATTAAATTCTTTAAAAGCACTTTTAAACTTTTTTAAACTGTTACACAAACTGCTAATTTTTTAACTGGCTTAACAAAAACTCTTTCAGAAACAACAATTAGGTTTGAAATACACTGCAAAATGTACATTGTTTATGGGAGTATAAGGGCACATTAGCAAATTCTGCATACTGCTATTGTCTTCAGGACTTGAAATACCAATACTTCTGAAAGATTTAAACATCTGGAATTCTTATGTACTTAGGTTTGCTAGATGTAAGGGACTTTATCCAAAAATGTATAATTACTGTGAAGATACATTGTACACATAGAAAATAATTTTCCTTTTAAATAATTAATACATATTAATTTTCTACATGAAATTAAATAGTACAACAGCTACAAATATAACAAAAAATAATAAAAATGAACGCTTAGCAGGAAGATGATAAATCAAGTCAGAGGATGTATATTCCAGCAATATTCACAACTTTCTAATTATTTTAAATATAAATTCATATCTTGGATGGGCCAGAACTATTATGAAATAGCTTACAATAGAACAATATCTTAAAAATCCAAACAGAGACAAAAGATACACAATTCTCTGCACCACATGCTTCTTTTTCACTTTTTTTCTTAAGATTTCATAAACAAGTACAGGCTCATTGCTTCCAACATTTCAGGTAAATGCAAAGGTTCTATACTTGAGGTATAATTATTTGCCTGTCATTATGATGTATGACTTTCGATCTTGGCTAAATGGAACAGCTGAACAAGGAAGCTACAACAGCCTTACCTGCGCCAATCACACGCTCAATTTTAATACAGGAGGCATCTAGCTCCTTGGCGAATTGATGGACAGCTCTATTTGGGTCCTCATAGGTTTCAGGGTCAATGTAGGTTTTGGTGCCTGGAAATTTAACTGTAATGATGTAAGAAAGCATGACTGTGATGAAGCAAAGCACTTATTGTGCAGTCAGCCCAGGAATTTCATTATGCAGAGTGCTCCTTGGAACAGTGAACTTGCTTCCACATCACCTGATTCACAGCAGTTTTAACAGACTACTTCAGTCTGCAGGCGTATAGGTATTATCTGCAAGCTTCTATAGGTAACATAGGATCCAGCTCATAGGTGACTAACTGACTTGCTTTTCCAGTAAATCAACAAAAGACAGCACCAAAATTCTCTGACATGACTCTTATCAGACTGGAGGTTTAATTAAATTCACTGCTAGCATGGCATAGTTCAAGCCATATTGAGGTTTGTAATGGACTTGGAAACACATTTGTAAATCTATCAGTCAGTCAATCAATCAAATTAATACACTGGGAAAAGAAGACATTTCATTTACAGGTAGCCTACTACACTGACAGTAATATTAAAAACATTTAGACATCTTACTTATTCTTTTGATTTATTTTTTTAAAGACCAACCACCGTTGACATATACATAAAATTAATACAAGCTGTGAGGGACTGCTATCACAAAACCAGAGAGAAATCTACTAAAGACACAGTTTCTTCTTCACCTTGAAGGGCAATAGAAGCCAAATGTACAAAATGCAGAATAAAGTTAGAAAATTTACAATATTCCTGGGATCTGCTAACCATGTATGACAGCAATTTGAAAGAGGAATGGTTTATATGAACTTTCAATTATAAGGCTCTGGAAGTTCTTAACTGCTATGAGGAGGTAGTCAATACACCTCAGAAAAGGTAGTCAAGATTCAAACAACATAGAATCATCTTAAAAGTTAAAATTGTCTTAAAACGCACCCAGAAGCATGCAGGTAACAGATAATGCTATGTCAACTTTAAATCAATTACAATAATGTATTCCAAATCTGATCATTTGGTTAAAGACAAAGATAAGATAGATAGGCATATATTTGGTTATATTAATGCAATGAAAATAATTACACTATATCCTCAAACAAAAACTTTATTGTTTTTTAACAAAGCCACTGAACAATCTTTTCATTAAATCTTACTATTTGGAGAACAATATATTTCTTTATGTATTACACTGCAGCCTAACTGTGCTTATGTCATCACATCAACTTGAAATTATATTTTTAAAATAAACACATAACAAACAAAAAGAAGCAGAATGTATAAAGGAAAAATGGGATTTAAAAATCTTGATTTATTCTGTTGTAGTTGATTGTTTATCCAAAATTGATTGTCTTAAACAATTACTGTTGCAGTTTATAAAACTGACAGATGCTCATTTGTTACTAAAGCTGAACATGAGAAAAAAAACACAAGAAGAAAAGAGAGAGGGGATAGAAAGAGAAAAGAGAGAAAAAGGAGTACAGGAAAGAGGGGGGGAAGAGAAAAAGAGAGAAGGGAAGAAAACAATAGGTTAACCTCCTAGATTGGCAGGCAGATGGAGAATGAGCCATCTTCTCCTTTTTATTCTTTCTTTCATTTTTTTTTTTTTGTTTGATTTTGCGATAAGGGAGCTAGATTGGAGGTAACCTTCTGCATCTCAAACGGGTCTCTGATGGTTCTTTATTCAAGTTGTCACAAAACATTTTGACAGGCCAGAGCAATTTTGGCATAAAAACATGAAATACTGCCCAGCTTGGATTCGAAGACATTGTTAGAAGAAATGGTAGGAGGAAACAAAATGTAAATTGGAATTGGTTCACTAAACTCCTCCACTGTGTTTATATCTTTAAATGTAGCACTTGGGGCCATGGAGAGTGGAGGGCACCTGATACAAACGACTGGATATTCTATTAAATTCAGTGCTCTAAAAGCTAGTTAAATGGTTGCTTTCATGTTTCTGTAAAAATTCAATCTGGTGTCTTAGCACCCAAGAAAATTGTCTGTATACTAAAAGAATAAAAGGACACCAACTTGTAAATAGCTGGTGACCACAGTGTTGTACTTTATGTACTGTAAATACAGTCATAAAATCAAATAAAATGCCTGGTTCTCATCAAATGACAAAAGATATCCTTGTAAAAAGGGGGATTCAAAAATATCAAGGATTTACCAAGATAGGATATCTTAAGTGTATTTCTTTCATTATTCGTTTAAAAATGGATGTTTTAAAATAACAATTTTGACACAGTTTCTGAATATTTTGGTTTGTTGCTTATCTTGATTTAAGAGTGTGAGCTTTTTGTGTTTTAATATCTCATTTACATCTCTCATGAATGCTGAACATCTTAAAACCACCACTGATATTTTGCTCTAGAGATGAAAACTGTTTATATATACAACAAGTTCCAGTTTATCTTTTCTATGTTAGCAGGTAAAACACGCAGCTTTATTTTTTCTAGTTACAAACTGGATGTCAAGTGTGAAAAAAGGGAATGACATCAAAATATTAAAACTGAATGATGATAGTTTAGCAGAAAGCTATACAACGTGTTTTAGGCAAGCCATGTTTTAATTTACCTTCAGCATGAACTTGCAAGCTAAAAGCAAATTAACTAAGAGGCAGTATTTGATCATTTGGGGATGTCTTGGATATCCTCAATAAGCAAAGAAAAGTGACATACTGATTAAAGTATTATTAAATGATTCTTCCATCAAATTATTCACATATGGGTAGAATCTGGGATTCCAGGAACTACAGTCTTATGTTACTCTCTTCTATACATGTTTACTGTCATCTATATACAAACGACACAAAAATTAAGGCATTCAAGTTTTGATCCTCTCCTTCCTGTCTGGGGAAGTGTTAAAAGCATTCTCTCATGTCAAGAAAGAGAAAAAAATATAACTTCCACTTTTTCTGCATATCCTTTAGCTATAAATAGCCTATGATACTCTCATCACTGGGACTTGTCACAAAATCACTGCCTGTTAGCAAGAGGAAGCACCAACATTAGGAGTATGTCAATAATCCCAGGAGAGGGGTCATAGAATCACATGTGTTCAGTCATAATGAGGGGTAGATTTAAGTTCAGTGAGGCTTAAACCTTCTACAATTTGGGATATTCTCTTTAAGAAAAAAGATTCTACACATAACTTGTTAGGACTCTTCCAGGGCCTTGAAAGGAGTCTGCAAAAGTGAGGGGTCCTGACACTTAATCATCATGATAAAGCCCCCTCTGGTCATAACTTTTACTATAATTTTTAGAGTCCTAACACCCTCCCTGCCTTCAGCGGTTTGAATTCTACAGTTTCATCATTGATTTGAATATGTATTATGTAAAGACACTTCTCTTTTGAAAACTAAAGTCAAGGGAATTATTGGTTCAACAATTAATAACATGCTGAAGAAACTTAGGAATGGTAATAATGGTGTTCACATTGTGTTTTTTCAACCACACACTTTCTTGATTGATGCTACATCATCCCATGACTTAAGAAGCGGAACGCGACAGTATCTTCTTAGATACTGACACAAGAATTTGATGACTAACATAAAAATAGATGTCATTCTTATGCTATTTATAGGAAATTTATCTACCCATGAGAAATTTTAGTGAAGAGTATGGTTACTAAGAAAAATTATACATAAAATTATTTTCAATGTTTTCAAGGATTAAAAATAGGAATACTGGATTTGGATAAGAGCATCATCCACTGGATTTTACTTTGGCTGCAACAAGTCAGCGTATACTCTCAAAGCTCTCAGGGTCTCACTTGCCATCCATGTGCAACAACAATAAGATTAATGCAGTTGAGCATCTATTTTTTTGGTTCCCTGAGCTATGCTCTGATATAATTTCTAAAATGAACTTTAAGAATCAGGCAGCTCAAATCCACAGGAAAACATCAGAGGACTGAATCCTCTGATATTTTGTGTCTCAAAATATCCACCTGTGATGGCAAGTTTATAGCAGATGGACAGAGAGAGGCTCCTTAGTCTAGTCTTTCATTATAGCATCACTCATTGGGTAGAAAAAAGGGCCTATCCTTCTAACTTGAAATGAATTCCTGAGCTAGAACATGGGCACATGCAACATTTAATGAATCGTTATTAGGATGATATGAAACACTTGGGCAGAGATTGCAAAAGGAATAATTGTGACATAAAAGCTGCTGAACATCATTTCAGTTATATTAAAACTTCTTATGAGAGATTACATTTCTGAATATATTTTTAAAGAATTCACATTATATTTTCATTCTACATATTTGTTCAAGTGCTTTAAAGCAACATTTTGAGCTCATGGTATATTTTCAAGCCTGATGCATCAGGAATTTATTCATGCCAATACTGACAACCAGATTTCTGTATTAACTGGGGTAAATAAATAAAGAAAAGCCAAACACTTACAATGAAAGTAAAGCTCTTCATCCCCTTCTTGGTCAGCTTTGCTATAACCACAGTGCCTGGAAAAAAATAAAATTTTTGATGATCTCAATCAATAATCTAGCTTTGTGTATTTAAAATTCATATGATATATCTTAGTTACTTAAGAACTTGCTAGTTAGAGCTATAAACAAAAAACATAAACTTTCTGTCCATAGTTCTGAACTCAATAAAAATATAGCAATTCACATGATTTGAAAAATGCAAAGAATATAAAGTATGAGACACTGTAGAAGGGACCTATTTCACAGATTTGTATTTACCAATGAGTGAATATTTGCTTATATTTTTCCCTGAAAAACAGCAACAACAGGTTTTAAATGGCTTCCACAAACCATTAACTAAAAGAGTAAATCTTTCCCCAGGTCTCTCCTATATTTATTATAAAAATCGAACTCTGAAAATAACTAATAAAAAGTCACCCAATAGAAATGACACAACTCATTCCTCTTCTGACCTTGGGAGAATGAAAATTTATTGACCTTTAGTGTTTCATATGAGACAAAAGAATAACTGCTTTTACTAGTTAACATTCTAAACTAAACTATAAGTAATAGGCTGACACAATTCTGAAAAATCAATACACTTTATGTTAGAGATTAGAACAAATTTGTGTTCTACCTTCTTCCAATGATGAAGCCAAAGACCATGAACACCAGAATGATAGTCCCGGCCACTGCGACCACGGCAATTATAATCACAGGATTCTGTTCGCTTGAGACGGCCGTAGCTGTAAACAGAAAAAAATAAGGCTCAATAAAATACTCCATACTATTCAAGAACTTGACAGATTAGACAAAATCTTACAAGCAAGATATCTATGCTATTAAATTCACCTTTAACCTAAATAAATGTATTCTACTGTAACAAATTTAAATAAACGTTTATTTTGTTACATTTTAAGTAAGTGGTAAGCACAATACTTTCATCTATTTTATATTCTTCAGCTAGAAAAGATCCCTGCAAAATGCCTTATCGAATGGTGATCCCCTGCTTGGTTGTTGGATACTTAGTTATGATCCAAGAGATAAAGATTTTTCATTTACAATTGCTAGTAAATCCCCATTTTTCCCCTCAGTAAGGTACTTGATCCCTCTGTATCTGCTTTCCTGGTGTGTGAAGGAAAAAAAAAAGAACCCAAATAACATACTCTCACCATTTTCAAAATACCTTAAATGATTTATCTCTCACATCATCAATATAGAATAAAAATCATGATGTAATCATAGCAAATCAATATGAATTTATAAGTCTCCTTAATTCAGGAAAACAAACAGAATTACTTATATTAATTTGACAAATTATGCAATGCACACATTTGAGAGTTTAAGATTACAGAGGAGCTAGGCTGTTTATGGAAGAGCCAACTTTCTGCAAGTACTGTAAAAAACATTCTAGCATTATCTAATTGTAGACACTTCCTGTACAATGCTAAGTGATTCTTCTACGCTCATTAAGGCAAGCCCAGCTGAACCTTTCTGAGAGTCTCTCTGGGAGCAGTATATGTTTACATGTCCTTTAAAGCAGCCTCTGATTCTTATTCTTCATCAAGTCACATGGCCTTCTCACTTGTATTTTTCCAAATTAGTGAAGTTTTACTTATCTGGCAATTCACAATTGTCATATTTTCCCCAGAATATTCTATTTTCAATACTAGTATAAACCTAATAAAATAACCAAATGGATGCAGAACAATGAAAATGTATATTCCAATAGATGATTCAGTTACAGATTAATATCTAATATAATGAAAACTAATACAGTTTGTTTATTTCTGAAACAATCAACATCTGTAAACTTTAAGGTAAGATGGAAAATACTACTCATCCTTAGTGGCGGCAAGGGACTTGCTTGGTCTCTAGAGCAGTAAATTATATGTAGGCAGAATGAGTCTTGCCACAACAGGCAGCATAAAGTTGTTATTGTTTTTTTATTGGTCTTTCTCTCTCTATCTATGTCTCCCTCCTTTTGACAACCTGTCTCTTAATTTTGTATACTTATGCTAACTATAGATAGCTCTTATGTTGAAAAGACAGTAAAAATAGCTCCAGTGTAATAAGTTTCTGAAAAGAGATATTATACACACTCCCTGAGTCCGGACCTGCTGATTTGCTCCCCGAGAGAATGAAACAAGGGAAAAGGAGAAAGAAGAAAAAGAAAACAACTTTAAGGCTTTAATTTCTGAATTACAGCCTATTAGTCAACAGAGAAAAGATGACTTCAAGTAATTGTGTTGGTTTGGTTTGGTTGTTTTTTGTTTTTATCTTTCTTTTAATACATATTCAGAGAGGAAAAAGAAGGGAGCAGTTTTCCTCATGAGGAAGGAAAAAATTAAACACGTATGTGTTGAAATCATTTCCATTCAGTTTGTCCCGTGGGTCTAATTCTTTGCTTGTCTTAGACTCCCTTCTGCCCCTAGCTTCAGAAACACAACTCCAGTGAGAAAACTGGTCAGGTGAATGGTGAGTTAGAAGCTGTGAATATTTACTTGTATGTTTCTATAGATATAGTTAGGATCACACTTTAATCTTATGATAGTCACAATTTATGATTCATATTTTCATCTATTACATGGATAATACATTTAAAAATAATTTATATGTCGTAATCACTACACCACAGTTTAAAACTTGTAAAATTGGTGGCAGTGGTTCTGTGTAGAAGGGGATTTTAGGACATAGCAAAATGGAATAATAAGTTTAAATTCCCTTTCCAATCAGTGCTCAAGTAACTTCTTTTGGGTGGCTGCTCTTCCCAGCCCTCCTCACAGCACAAGAGTCACTGTTTCCTGACACTACGGGAGCAGCGGGCCGTGCCCTCCGCCAGTGCCTACCTGTTTGGCCAGAACTTGTGGACAGTCTCTCTCACTAACTGAGCACATCAGATGTGCTATGTGTCTGTGCATCCCTAATCCCTAGCACAGGAACCTGTGTGCTACATCAGTAGTTCTTAAAGCATGTCTGGGAAACCTCAGAAGCTTTCCGAAGAATCTGCAAGGTCAACTCTTTTCACATAATAAAATGTTATTTGCCTCTTCCACTTAATCTCACATGCTTACAAGTGCACAGTTGAGTTTTCCAGAACTTAGATGACAAGCGATAATGTCATCATTCTGACGGCTAATGAAATGTGTGTCGTGAATACCTGTGTTTTAAAAATGTCTCAGTTTTCATTTCTAAAATGGTGAATATCAATTTATATAACCCAAATAATCAAAATCTATTTGGGGATATTCAGTATTTTTTAATAGCTTGTAAGGCTTCCCAAGACCAAAACACTGGAGAATAGTTGTACTAAAGAATGAAAGCTGACATTCAAAGCTGTCTGTGTGCCAGGCACTGTACTTGGCACTTTGTGTACATCAACTTATTCAGTCTTCACAATCGCTCTGAGAGTTGGCTGTCACTCTCTTAGCAACTTGGGCACAGAGAAATAGCTCATCCAAAGTCCCACAGCCAGACATGGCAGAGCTGAAATGTGAAACCAAGGATATTTCTACTAGCTTCAACTTATACTGGTAATTTGGTTTTTTTGATTAATGTGAAGTATTCATTTCTTGCCTACTTAATGAGTGTGTTCTATGTGTCAAGCACTATATTAGGCACTTGTAAGACTAAAGTAAGAAATGGGAGATATGGATTGCTCTTTCATCAAACTTTACCTTCCAGTGGAGAAAATATTCTGATGATAAAAATCACCAAATCCTTTCTAACGCAAAATTCATTTTTAGCATTAGTTTC
The DNA here is from genome assembly GCF_019320065.1 of Cervus canadensis. NCBI lineage: Eukaryota > Metazoa > Chordata > Mammalia > Artiodactyla > Cervidae > Cervus > Cervus canadensis. The sequence goes on from NC_057405.1 coordinate 6,757,619, forward strand.
ATGTGCTCATTTGGGTTCTACTACTTCATGTCAATCTCTATGAGTGTTAGTTTCATTTTTAAATAACGAAACAAGATCTATGAATCTCAGTAGGTAATAGGTAATAGTTTGGCCCAATAATCTTAATTTACAAAGTCAGGAAAATACACAAACTCATTTTTTAAAGTTTTTAAACTCAAGCTTTAACTGATACAGAATGTTTGGGTAAGTATAACTGACTGGTGTTTCTTTAAGTTTGAACTAATCATTAGAATATGAAAAAATAATTTAAGTTGTTTAATTATATTAGAAACTACAAAGTCAAATATCAGAAGATCAGTCTAAGTGGAAAACTACTAGAACACATTTAACAGAAGACCACTCAAATGTTTAAATGTTGATAGAGTAAAAGACTAATGTTTTGGAGGCCACTGAACTTAGATATTCTCATTTTTAATCTTACATACTCCATTTTAAAAAGATAATAAAGAATACTGATATTAAGTTTATCACACCAAGTTATATGAAATCTTTTTCAATGGATGACTTTTGTGTTTATAATTCTATATAACTGATTTGCATTTAAAATATATTTCGACATATGTTTTATTATTTGAGGTTGCCAGAGTTACTGCTCAATTAAAAATATAACAAAATATTTTGAAAAAAGACTACTGTTAGCAAACTTACTAAGCATGAAGTAATGTAAAATAATACCAATTTATTCTAACTTTTAGAATATCTAGAAAAATATTCTCCCCAAATCAAAATAACTCTTTAACCAAAATTCGATTGATTTAATTTACTAAAAAAAGTTCCTATTAAAAATTGAAAAAAGGAAATCATATAATATTTTAAGTTAATTTTTGTGCAGAGTTCCATGAAAAATTAGATTGGCAAGGAGAGAAGGAGGTAACAGCTAGGTGAACCTTGTATGTGAATAACATTGAGAGAAATAAAAAGCTTTCAAAATACAGAAACATACCCTGAGGCTTCAACCTAGCTGAAGAACAACCAGCAGTGGTAGTCAAGCTGTTCTAAGCTTGTCCTCTGACAGCAAACTGGAACGTGCAGCCTAAGATACATCTGTTTATTTGTGATACACTCTAGTTACGTGTATTTTTTGTTATGATCCTATGTTGCATTATAAAACACCAAATGGTAAAGGGGACTTGAGATTTTGGTGAGGTACTCTTTTTAAGCTTGAGTGGCATATACAGAGATATTTAATTATTCTTCTTAATATTTCATATATTCTTTAAATACATTATTTACTATGCTTGAAATATTTCATAAAACTGAAAAAAGAGATGACGAAAGTAAAAATAAATACAAAGTCTTCCTCCTGAATGGCAAGTTTTGAAATCATTGCTAAAATTCAAGTAGCTTCAATTAACCCTGATTTTTACAAATTATCTTTCTCTGGCCCATCTTGGTATACATTCTGGTTTCATTTAGGGGTATCTATGATGCGGCAGCTTTGACTGAAAACTAGAATAAGATCATTTGAGGGTCTATGAAGACAGCTTGTGTCAGTACACATTTGAGCAAGCCTTGCTTCTGCTTCTGACTTAATCTTTTCAAAATAAACCCAGTACGTATTAAAGAAACTAGATCAAAGTTTATAATGTCACTAAATAGCAAGTTTTAAATTATTATTCTGAATAACCTTTACAAAGTACATAGATATATATTTATATGTGTATATACATTCAAGGCCTCCCTGATTAGCTCAGCTGGTAAAGAATCTGCCTGCAACGCCGGAGACCTGGGTTCAATCCCTGCGTTGGGAAGATCCCCTGGAGGAGGGCATGGCAACTCACTCCAGTATTCCTGCCTGGAGAACGCCATGGACAGATGAGCCTGGTGGGCTAAAATCCATGGGGTCGCAAAAAGTCCGACACAACGGAGACTGAGCCCAGCACAGCACATACATTCACCTTTAAATGTAAAAATCACCTTGAACTAAATCATGACACTCAGTATCACAATAAAAATTACGCCAGCATTATAGACATAAGAATCCAAACCAAAGGTGGTAATTACCTTCAAACATTTTACCTGTAGCTTCCTCTAGTGTAGCAACGTCAAGTCTGGGACTGTAATTTCCATAACCAGCAGCAGTAAAAGCCCGAATCTGGAAAACATACACTGTTCCTGGCTTCAAGTTATTAATGGAGGCTGAAGTGGACTTGGTTTTTAATGTCGAGTAGGTCCGTTCCCTTTGATCCTGGAAACAATATATACAGGGAATATTTAATTATGATTACAACCAGACAATTTGACAGCCAATTCTTGCAATTTATTTCAATTTGCTGCATTGTTTTTATAAAGGCTACATTGTACCCTGTGGAATATTGGAACACTGAGCCGTTTCTCAGATAATATAAAATGTAAACGTGAGCACATGCCTTTGTTCTACAAATTTCAAAGAGAAATAATTTTGTTAAAACACTTATGATGTTTTGAGTCTTTGCTTTGTTGGTAGAGGGCACAGTGGCAAGAACTATTTAGCCATAAATATAATCAAATAGCCTTCTGACCAAAATATAACTCCACTTGTAAAATCTATGGTTCAGTAGAAATCTTCACTTCATAATATAGTTCTCTTAATATCATTCCTGAATGTTATTCAGCAAGCAAAAAGCCATATATTAAAAATTAACAAAGGTATTAACTAAAAAAATTTAGTTAACCACCACCAGCATAGTGACACATCAATTGTTTTCATTAAAACCTACACTTCTCACAGGATAAAACCACTTTTGCAAAATAGCATTTAATGGAATATTTGAAGTTATCAATGTAAGACTTATTGTTTTAAACCTAAAACAAAGTATTAGGTACTTTATGGTTCAGCACTATTTTAAATAGTTTAGTTTCTCCATTTTTCAGATATGAAAACTGAGACTTGCAGACTTTAAAAATATGTTTATCATGTTATATATGAAAAGTTTAAGAATGAAATAATATAAAAATTCAAAGGATATAAAACTCCATAAAACAATATTTAAATGAATAAAAATCTAAAACAGTTGATATGATTCTAATGTGCTCTTTATAAAAAAAAGTTATAAAAACTACTCATCAAAATATACGATTCTAGATAGGTTCTTGTTCAATAATAAAATCTGCACTCAACTGTGTCTGGTGATAAAACTATTCAGTGAAATTAAAAAATGTCAAACTGGTTGTTTGAGTTATAATATTTGCAAAACTGTAAATAAATGTATACATAAACTGGATTTAGTAAAGCTGATTTATACTGTCTTCATTATAACCATTTATAAAAAGTTATATATATATAAAAATATATAAAATATGATAAATATATATTTATCTAAAATAAAAGAATGAGGAAAAACTGATATTAGATGACATAGTTATATATATACATATATCTCACAGGCTTACATATATTATAAAGCAATAGTATTACTTGTAATATTATTTTGTAATTTGCAAATTCAGTAAACAGATATTCTGTTTCTGTCCTGCAGAAGAGGTAACTATTTGATCAAATTTATTCCAGATTTGTAAAATATTGTGTTGCACTGTGAGAAACTTTACTCTCACTTACCACCTAACATATTTTTAAAACACATTTCATTGCTTTTGAAATCTGATGAAATTTCAGAAGAAACTGTAACTGTCAGAGCTCACTGGAAAACAGACATAACAAAACCAAAACTTTAAAATCAAGGATCCCCTTAGAAATACATTTGATAGGATAAGAAATGTATCCTCAGGTACAAAAATGAAGTATTTAAAATGCAACTCTGGCCATGGAAGTTATGTATTCATAAGGTAAAAAATATAACAAACTTAAAAACTCTGTTTTTCCATTAAAGTGAAAAAAAAGTATCCATTGCCAAGGGTTAGCACTGTATGCATTTAAATGATTCAATCAAGTCAATTCAGACCTCAAATATTTACAGAACTTTATGTTTCTATTGTGAAATTCTATCTAAATGGTTAAAATGGTTATGTATATTAGAGCACTTTAGCTAATTAAGTCAATAATAATAAAAATGCATTATTACTATCACTACTAGTAAAAAGAACAGTTCCATGTTTCAAACCTTGAATCAGGTTTTCGGTGAGACGGAGCCTAGAATATTTGTGAACAAGGGTGTGTCAGTCTTTCCGTCTTTCTCTAGATGGGTCAGAAGTAAATAAACTCAAACACGGAGTTACATTACTATTTACTAAAATTTAGCCATTACAGGGGATTGAAGGAGCAGCACTTGAGTTTTAGCCACACTACTTTTTCACGGAGAGAGGAGTGTGAAGAAAGGATAGACCCAATTAGCATGATTTGTATAACTTCAGGAGGAATTTAACAGAGTGAAATATAATCACCTGACTACACGTTTATTACAGAAAAGAGTCTTATTTTTTTCAAATTACTAAATTATTTGAGGCCACCATCATTATCAACGAAACGACATACACAAAATGAGTCATGAAGGGCTCAAACAGATAACCTCAAAGAAACATTTTCAAAGACACACTGGGTTCTGAGGTTTCTGTGGTACTAAACATCCTACATCTAATAATCAGGATATCAAAACTTGAATGCCTAAACACACTACTAGTGGAATATTTTCACTGGTGTAACACAAAAACTTAATTCACAGAAACCATCATTATATTAATGAGCCAGAGATTCAGGCAGAGGGTTATTAAGATTGGCTGGCATTAACTATCCATTTGGAAGTAGCTCCAAACAGTGGGTATCATAATGACCAGCTTTAGCCGACAGCGGAGCAGGGTGACAAGAGACACAGCTCGCATCACGCGTGGTGTACGTTTCGGCAGTTCTCAGCACTTACTTTCTCGTAATACTTGATTTCATACTCGGTGATGACTCCATTGGGATGCTCGGGTTCCTGCCAGGAAAGCTCCACACTCCGCTGCAGCACTCTCTCCTTCATTACCCCGCTCACTTGCGAGGGAGCTGTTTGGACAAGATGTGTCAATAAACAATGAGAAAATTCACTGGATGCCTCAAATCAAATGTCACAACTGATCAGTCCCATGCTGTGCCAGTTTCATTAAGGTAAAAGAAAGCACCTTTTCAGAGCTCACAATTCAAAAGCTAATGAATATTCAAACAGGACCTTATTACTGTTCATAAACCTTAATAGAAATTTAAATTAAAGTGCAAACAGCAGAAGATAGCATTGTTCAAGTTAGTGAAAAATGGAAACGATGGGGTTGAGAACGACAATTAAGCAAATAAATGCTAATTAAGGCTACAAAATATGATTTCAGATTAATCTCCAGTGATAAACTAAGTCCAAATATTTATTTCATATACAATGCCAATACACTTTTTAAAAGAAAAAATAATTTAACACTGTGCCAGGTAAAGTATACGGAATGGCTACTTTCATCTTTAATGAAAGGAATCACACTTTAAAAGAAATGGTTTTATGTTTGACATGTGTGTGTGAGTGTGTTCCCAAAGAATTCTAATTAACCTTGAAAAAAATTTTATACTTCATTAGGTCAAGATGCAAGAAAATGCTAAGGCTTCTGTTTCTTAAATATCAATATGTAAGTGTGAACACATATACACACACACAAATGCTTGCACACGTAATTTATACCTACGTAACCTAGGCTTCGAGCTTTAATAGAAGTAATTCAAGCTACAATTTTGCTTTCTCTTTCTATACAGATAATAATACGCTTAGAATTCTTTCATCCTAATTAGTGGCATACACTCTTTGGTAGCTAAGACTGTGGAGTGTAGGAAGCTAATTTGCTCTGTCTAATTTGCTCAGTGATGATTAACTAGTTCTCTTCTCTGTCTAAGTGAGTAGTCACACTGGCTTGGCTGAATTTCAGTGGGGTCATTATGTTTCATGTATCATGCTCTATCTCATTCTGTAAAATATTTTCAGGCTGTTAATTCAATTTTCAGATGTCCAAAATTGTTAATAATCCTGCTGACAGAAAAGCAATTAAATGGGGCTAAAGCTGTTTAAGCAAGCTTCTGATGTTTATCCCTTTGGCTTTATTTTGTTTCTGCTACTTCTTAATATTTTCTTATATCAGTGTCGAGAAAAAAACATTTGTCATTGCTTTCTGGCTTGGCGATTTTGAGGGAAGGACCCGGAAGATGCATGACTCCCATTTCCTCTCAGATTACTAACAGAAGCATAACTAGGGCAGATTAAGTGGAACAACTTTCCCTTTAGGGGCATGCAGCTGAAGTACTCAACAGACTGTGTTTACAGACTAACTGTGTTTCTGATATGTTTCCAATAAAGCCAATTTCTAATAAGAAATCTTATTTTTTTTCCCATGACTTTTAAAACTTTAATATATGCAGTGAAGAAATATTTGTTTCTAAAGTGATTTATCTCTCCACCCAAAACATTTTTAGCATCTCAGCAACTGTGTGGTTCAAAAAGTTGCATCCCCAAACCACAGCCTTGGGAAACAAAAACCCCAACTAGTGGTGAGACAAGATCTTATTGATACGTAGCCAGTAATCTCTGATAGCCTAATTTACTTAAAATCACTCATAAAATCTGTGCGTGCTGCATGCTAAATTGCTTCAGTCATTTCCGACTCTTTGCGACCCTGTGGACTGTGGCCAGCAGGCTCCTCTGTCCATGGGATGGTCCAGGCAAGAATACTGGAGTGGGTCGCCATGCCCTCCTCTAGGGGATCTTCTCGACCCAGGAGTCCCACCACTATCTCTTGGTTCTTTTCACCTGGGAAGCCCCATAAAACCTCTGTTTTACTTTCTATCAGTTAAAAAACAGAAAGCGGCACAGCTGAGAACACTGGAACAGTCAAAACATAAACCACTCAAGGCTGCCGGGCCTGCCACCAGGGTGCATGGCGTGGTGTGTGCCATTTGGAAGTAGGTTAGATGGAGATTGGTTACGGCTAATTTCTAGGTCTCTTTTAGGAACACACGCAGCTTCATGTGATTTGGAAGTGTCAGTCAAGCTAAAACATTTTGCTTCGTTTCTATTCCTAAACAGTAAAATGAGGGAGACTAGACACTGAATTCTGCAAGCTACCGTGGAGACTTCAGATATGAATGCACCTGACTTAGTTTCTGACATGTTGTAGCAAGATATAAGCACAGAATGAGGCTTGATTTCTGCAAGTTATACATTAACATTATGCTCATTATTTCACCCTGAAAAAGAATTTACCAATAAAATGATGATAATTGAGGATTGAGGGGGAAAGACGCCAAAAAATGCACTTGAAATACATAGTATTTTGAAGCTTATGTCACTTCTGTATGAGGAGCCATATCTGTCAGTGACTGTACTCCTGATTTCCTGTGTATTTCTTATTTTAAATAATTTATCCCTTGCTGATACTATATCAAGTCACACATTTAAGAGTCAGAGACAGAAGTACTAGCACATAGCCCTTGAGAATAGATAAACTGCATGATAGGAAAAATCTTTCCCTATCTTATGTCCTTCAAATACAACACTTTGGTACATAAAAATTGATAATATTTTCCCTTGTGTTTCAAAATCTCAGGCATAGAGAATATACAACTCACAAGATGTACAGTTTATAAACAAAATTATCTCTAAGCTAATCAGATTCTAACAGTCATTCTTTTCAGATAAAGTTATACATAGAAGCAAAATTGAAGAAAGAAATCTTAAAACACATTCACTTCTATGGTTAATATATTTTATCTAATAAATTAATCACACTGTGACAGTTTCACTAAGAATATGCTCTTACACCAAAATAGTCAATTAACTACAATCTGAAGTTCATTTTGAAAAGAATATGCATACAACTAACCAAATTATATCCATACTTAAGAACCAAAATGGCATTATGACATTTACATTATAATTTTCAAAATAAAGTGAAATCAAATCATTCATAATTGGAATTAATATGAAGCTAATAAATATTAAATAGCAATAATAAATTTCCTTCATTGGAAAATGTAGGAAAACAGGCGAGATTTTAAACATGAGTTTGAGTAGGATTTCCAAAAAATGATTAACAGATTAATTTCTCACCTAAGTTTCTAGAAGTATTCAAATATAAAAATTCATTTCAACTGAAGGAACAGATGGAACATTTTGCCCTTAATTATTTTCAAGACTTATTGGGGACATATTTGGAGTCCATAAAATGACAGTGAATGATGATCTTGGAAAATACAGAAATGGTTTCTGTGTTTTAAAGTGGCAAATCTCAACAGCATAAAAACAAAGTTGATAAAGTTGATGCCACAGAAAAGCACAAGCTGAATAACATGCCAAAAGGTAAATTTGTGGGCAATGGGATCATTAGTATGAGTCTTTGAATTGAAAATAATCATTAAGAATGGTGGGTTTATTTATGTACAGACCTGAACCAATCAATATTTTAGAGATTTTAGATGCAAGCACTTATGCATGATCTTTGATCTCAATTTTCAATTAAAATCCAAGTACTAAAAAATGTTTAAATTACAAGATGGAATGTACACATAGGGTTTTCTAGATGGCCCAGTGGTAAAGAATCTGCCTGACAAGCAGGAGACTTGGGTTCAATCCCTGGGTTGGGAAGATCCCCTGGAGAAGGAAATGGAAACCCGCTGCAGTATGCTTGCCTGGAAAACCCCGTGGACAGGGGAGCCTGGAGGGTAACAGTCCGTGGATTTGAAGAGAGTCAGACCCAACTTAGCGACTAAATCATCACCATCTGTGGACTTATAAGCGCTCCATTTCCCCCCAACCCCCACCGAAATATTAAGCTTACCTATACTTACGGAAACATTTCCTAGCACAAAGTGAGGAGAAAGACAATTTTAAAACATAATGTAGTCAGCCAATGGCACTCCAAAGTCCATACTCTATAATCTCTGGACTGTGTAAATTTGCAACATTCTGGGCAAAAGGGACACTCCAGATATAATTATAGGCCACACAATAAATATATTTTCTTGGACTTTTTCCAGTGGGCCCAATCTAATCACACCAGCCCTTATGAACAGAGAGATTTTTCCACCCAGGGTTAGATAAATGTTGCAAAAGATGACGCCAAAGAGACGTGAAGAATGAGAAGGACTCAGCCTGCCATCGCTGGAGGGGATGCATGGGAAACCCAAGATATGAGGGCAATCTTTGAGGATCAAAGTCATGCCACAGGTGTCAGAGGCAGAGAAATAGAAACCATGATAGAGGCGCACAGACTTGGAATTCTGACATCATCAATGAGAAGATCTGGTGGATCTTCACCAGTGTCTTCAGGTAAGCCCCCAACCCATCTGATAACTTGATTTCCACCCATTAGGCTGGCAGTTGAGGCTTCAGCGGAGCCCCACAGTCCCACTGGGCACAGACTTCTGACCCACAGAACTTGGAGATAAGAAATGTGTCTTGTTAAGTTTCTGTGGTAACTATGTATGGTAACAGCAGAAAATTAATATACACAGTAAAGGAAAAATAGACTTAGCTGGATTTTAACAAAACTGATGAAAAAAGTTTAGTGATAGGGTAGTTTACTACTGTGATGTACCAAAATTTACACTGAAATAACATGGAGTCAGGGAATGTTGATCTTGATTAGGACTCAAAACATATCTTATAGAAAAGAAATCTCCATCATACACTTGGAAGAAACTTTCTTTTTGTGATTAGAACTTCAATGAAGCTCATAAATTTGATTTTGGACTTAAGTAATTTGTGGATACTTGTTATTTTCACTACATTTAAATGCTCTCAATGAATTTCAGCAAAGAATGGTGAGTGGAAAATAATATTTGTATTTCTAAACAATACAACCAGGTAAGATGGGTCAACAAGTACTTCAACAGGTATGACGTTGTGTAGAAATCTTTTGCTACACAACTTAAGTTGTTGCATCTATTGACATTTCTTAGATTCCCATTGCGAGCATGCATGCTGTCTTTTTAGTCTTGTCTGACTCTTTGTGTCCCTGTGAACCATAGCCTGCAGGCTCCTCTGACCGTGGGGATTCTCCAGGCACCAGCACTGGAGTGGGTTACCATGCCCTCCTCCAGAGGATATGCCTGACCCAGGGAACGCCTCTCTTACGTCTCCTGCATTGGCAGCCAGGTTCTTTACCATGAGCTCCACTTGGGAAGCCCATCAGCCAAGTGAATAAAGTTAATATCATTCCAGTAGGGTAATAAAACACTTCACAGGAACAACAAAAGTCACTCCTCAGCTATTGGATCAACTAAAAAGAGCCTTGTTCTTTAAGTAACAGTCAATATCTTCGTAAAAATGATCTACTAATACAGCTTTCTGAAATCTTTTTCTGTCATCAGCTGACTAGTAACCAATTATTTGGATGTATAATTAACTACTGTAGGAATTAGTAAGCCTAATTACTAATTAGAATAGCAATTCTCTATTAAAATGCTTTAAAGGGCAAGGACCTGAGGGTTATCATGAAAGCTACTGTGGCCATTAGTCCGAAACATGAATCCGGACCCCTCTCATCTGTGGTTAAGTGCTGACTAAAATATTAATTGCTGAGGGAGTTAATTTGTAACTCTAGGTGCATTTGTATTTTCATAGAATTACAATGTAATTGTAACTATTAACAAAAATAAAATAAACTACTGTAAAAATAGGTAGGTACAAATTAGGCAGGTGTCCAGAACTAAGTGTACTATTCACACCAGTCCTACCCAGAAAAGAATAACTAAATTATAACCTAATATGGCTCAGCTGGCAAAGAATCTGCCTGCAATGCCGGAGACCTGGGTTCGATCCCTGGGTTGGGAAGATCCCCTGGAGAAGGAAAAGGCTACCCACTCCAGTATTCTGGCCTGGAGAATTCCATAGACTGTATAGTCCATGGGGTCGCAAACAGTTGGACACAACTGAGTGACTTTCACTTTCAATCTGTGACAATTCAGCAAGGTTCAGGAGGTCTTGATATTGAGTCATACATGTCACCTACCTTTTCAATCAACAATTAATATTTTTTGCTAGTTCATTTCTAGTCAATAAATATTTGGCATTTAGTCTGTGCAGGGCATGGTGGCGTTTCTACATACATTTACAGTTTGCTGTGCTATACTCTGCTATACTTGACGGTTCAGTCATGTCCGACTCTTTGCAACCCTATGGACTGTAGCCCGCCAGGCTCCTCTGTCCATGGGATTCTCCAGGCAAGAATACTGGAGTGGGTTGCCATGCCCTCCTCCAGGGGAATCTTCCCAACCCTGGGTATGAACCCACATGGCAGCTGGATTCTTTTCTATCTGAGCCATGATATATCACCTCCTTTCTTCCTTACTATAACTGTGAAGGTAGGTACCATTGTTCTATTTTATTGATGGAAAAGCTGAGGGTTATGGAAATTACATAGCATCCACTCAGAAAGGGGAAGATTTTGGAATCAATCACATTTTAAAATTCTAATCCCATATCTTTTTTCAACTATACTGCAATAATTCTAGGTGCTGGCACTTCTTGAGAGCAGGTACTAGAAGCAGAAAAGCTGTTATGCCTCACACTTAACGCTGGTTGAGAATCCAGGAGGGGCCATAATGATGAAAAGACGCTTAGGGGATGCATTTTAGAAGACAGGGATGATATCATTCTAATAGTTCAAAACCTTGATAGTTTTCATTTGTGCTATATTTTATAACTTGTATCATTTAACACATACAGATATGCACTGCTCTTTAACCAGCTGTGTTATATTCCAGTCTGTGGATGTAATATTGATATATTTGACCAGACACTTATAAATATAAGCATGTTCCCCTCCCATCTCTTTCTCTTATAAATTATGCTTCAATAAAACTGCTGGCAAATTGGTATTTAATATGAATCATAAGGAGGATAAAACATTTCAGAGTGGTTTAGTGCCTGCAGGTGAAAAGAGGTAGGTGAGGTTATACGGATTGAACAGGTAAAACATGCCATTATTAAAACTCACTTAGAATCATTGCTTTATCAAAGAAAATTGGGGCTAAATAAAGTTACTATTACGTAAAATGTTTTAGACAGTGCCACTCAAAGTGCAGACTGGCTACTCCAATTGCAGAAGCAAATCTTTGGCCTATGAGGAGATGATGAAGTTATGTGAGAGGTACACCTAAGTCAGCAAGCAATTTTTTGTTCTTGCTCAGATGACATTCTTTTCTTAGCAGAACTTTCCTAAAGAAGAAGCATTTAAAAAAAAAAAAGAAGCATTTATTTTTCTTTACAGGCTCTTTGATCATGTTTTTTCTGGTGTAAGCTACTTGTCACATACAAGCATTTTTAGTAGCAATGACTTTTAAAAGTATTTTAGCATTAGTCTGAAGTACACTTCACTGTTACACTAAAATGCCAAGAAGGTAAGATCACTATAACAATATTTTTATTGATTTCTGATGTTTCATTAATTTTAAAATTTAACATATAATTTTTTCACTACTGATAATAGTATAACTAAAGTATTGTATGGGCTCTACCACCCTGGCGGCTTAGACGGTAAAGAATCCACTTGAGACAGAAGATATAGGTTCTATCCCTGGGTTGGGAAGATCCCCTGGAAGAGGGCATGGCAATCCATTCCAGTGCTCTGGCCTGGAGAATCCCCATGGACAGAGGAGCCTGGTGGGCTACAGTCCATGGGGTCACAAAGAGGGGGACATGACTGAGCGTCTACGCCTGGCACAAACTACTGTACAGATTACAAGGATGACGAGACCCATCTTCAAGGAGATTTTAGTGTAAGAAGCAATTTAGAACATGAATATGCAAAATTTGAATTCATAATTTAATACCAGAGCATAGATGAAATATGTACCAAGTGCTAGCAAATTACTGGGAGGCAGTAAAGAGTAAAACACATAAAACTTTCATTATTTCCAAAAAACATCTGTAATTCAGTGTTTGATTGGTATAAGTCTGTGTATTCAGTTGCATCTGACTCTTTGCAGCCCCATGGACTGTAGCCCACCAGGTTTCTCTGTCCAGGGAATTTTCCAGGCAAGAATACTGGAGCTATTTGCATTTCCTACTTCAAGGAATCTTCCTGACAAGGAATTGAACATGGGTCTCGCGTCTCCTGCGTTGGCAGGTGGATTCTTTACCACTAGTGCCACCTGGAAAGCCCATCTGACTGGTATAACTACATAAGTTAATTATCAAGAATGCTTATATTGTGTCTATAACCTGCATGAGATAACTTTCTATCACAAATAGTAACAGAGACAGGTTCAAGACTGGACCCATGATTTTTTTTTCTCTGGTGGCCTCCACAGATAAGTTACAATTCATTATATCATTCTTCATCTGCTTCAGCTAATAGAGATCTTTTTTTCTAAAACCTTATTTCCCTCGTGGATAGTACTACACAATATAACAATTAATTTATAGCTATTTATCTCCTCAGTTGTTCTGATGCTCCTTGAAGTCAGGAAATGTGGCGAAGCAGTAGAGGGAAGGAATGAAGAGTGCGGGATAGTGAGTTAGTCTATTGTGTGTGCCCCTGTTTTCCAGCACCTATTTGCAAATTATGCAATCGTGAACAATGAACCAAACTTCTTGAGCATCGGTTTTCTCAGCTTTAAAACAACTATAATCAGAGTACATACTTTATAAATAGAGCTGTCCTGGAAAATCAGTACCTGACTACATGTTAAATATTTCAAACCATTCCTGTGACACGGTAATAAATATATACATATATGTATATTTATTATTATTCTACATTTATTTTGTTTATGTTAGACTTACTGATGCCTGGGACCCATTCCAGAATACACTGATCTTGGGGTCAGATTCAGGCATAATTATTTCAAATGGTCCTCAGATGAAGCTGATGAACAGCTAAGTTTGAGAACAATTGCTCTGAAGCTTTGGCAGGAAAATAAACTGTCAATTCAATGTAGAATTTCAGGGTTGTCTATAACAAATGCTGGCAAATGTGAGGTTTTTCAATATTGACAGGTTTTATTCAATTTCAGTAATTTAGAAATGACCAATTTCTATAATTTATACTTTCTATTTTATACATGCCAACTAAACAGAAAAACATTGAGGTTAAGTCATTTAGAAGGAACTTATCACTGTAAAAAAATCAAACGACTGCCAAAATGAAAAGAGGACAAACACATGTTCTTTTCAAAATATTATATATTAAGTTGATAGAAAAATACAAATGAAGCAATCTCTTCTATTTTGGGTGGTGGGGAAACTATTAATTTGATCACTTAAAAAAAATCCATATACTGTTGCTTGTGGTCCATCAAGTAATATGACTCCATCTAATTTTCCATGAATCCAGAGTTAAAAGCTACCTTATTTATAAGGTCAACTATGTGACTACTCTTACTTTAATGATGAACTAGTTATAAAAATGACTTATAAGGAAGTATGGGATAGCTATAGCCTACAAGAGGCCTTTTCAATAATGAAAATAAATGCTTAAACAGAATAAAATATATGGGCATGTATGTACACACATTTGTTAATGGCCAAAACCTCCTTTACAAGTCGACAGGATAACCTTTTCAGTTGTGTACATTTTCTTTGACCTTGGGACATATTTAATTATAAATAGAGAATAACATTGTATTTTAATGACAGAAATATTGTAATGACAGTCAGCAATTTTTGAAACATTAATATACTACATTAATATACTACAAATATACTACAAATCTTGTTATGGGTATCTTTAATTATAATTTTCACATCCATCTATTTATACTCTTGATAACATGAATATACTTTCTTTCAGCTTATATTAAAAATAGACTTCTAAATTATTTTTTATTTGATATGCTGTAACTTTATTTCCTTACAATATGACAAAAATTATATATATAATAAAACTATATAAATGATTCTTAAGTTATGTAATAATATATACTAATATTTACATATATAACTGCGGCTAAGTAAGCTCATTTGTTCCTCTTCCTAAATAGGTACATAATATTTAAAATATTGTTCTGTACATTATAACAACATTCTGCAAATCTGAAGATTCAGTTTACTTTTCACAGGCATTATAACATTTATTTAAGTAACATGTAGGTTGTTTAAGAGGAACATTGTCAATAGAAAGAATATTAAATAAAGAGGAGATGTGAGATTTGCCTTAAAGCAGTGCATTAATAATATACATGCAGAATAAATCATATTATTCCATTAGAATAAAACTTACACTACTGAATGCAAGCTGCGTGCTTGCAATGTGACCACACTGAATTTTTAATCCCCAAATCCTTTTCCAGTACACCACCATTTCTCATCATCACAAAATGAGTATAATGTATTACAACCAAAAGTTCAAAAAGTGAAACCATAAAAACCGAGTTCTCTACATATAGTGATACAGTTTCATCAAATGTTTGTTTCACATAGATGAGTGTTTATGTATGAATATTGTTGTTTAGTTGCTAAGTTGTGTCTGACTCTTCTTGCAACACCATGGACTATAGCCTGCCAAGCTCCTCTGTCCATGGGATTCTCCAGGCAAGAATACTGGAGTGGGTTGCCATTTCCTCCTCCAGGGAACTTTCCCAACCTAGGGATCAGAACCATGTCTCTGGGATTAGCAGGCAGACTCTTTACCACTGAGATTCCAGGGAAGCCCATGTATAAATATATCGAAGTATATTTATATGTATATTTATATAAATATATGTATAAACAATGTGCATCTATGAATTACTTTTAATAAATACATTTAAAACATTTAAAAAATCATTTATACTTGAAATTCATATTTCTAATTGAGGGCAAATCTATTTACAAAGAGGTATGCATGTGTTAAAGTGATATAACACAAAATAGAATACAGCAAAAGTAAGTATGAGAGTTTCCTATTAAACACCATTCTTTTACTCTATCCCAAGTTCTTGATAATAGTTAAAAGAGAACAGCAAATGTCATTAAATTCTGGCTGCCATCAATTTCATACTTTTCCACTATACAGTTTATTTTTTCTGCCTGTGTCTTTCTAGGCCTAAAACTCACATGTATCCAAATCAATATATTTTCTTAAATATTATCTAACAATATTATTTTTGCAGCTATTGTTCCTCATTAGTGGTTTTGTCACTTTTTTAAACATTTTTTTCCAGAAATCATCACTCTAGTGCTTTTTACAACTAATTCAATTTTAATTCTCCATTCAAAGTTTGATTATTCAAGAAGGAAAAGAAGAAAGGAAGAAGATGAAAGTAAAAGGAGGAAGAGGAAGACAAAAAGGAGGAGGAGATGGAGGGGCAGAAAAAGAAGGAAACCTAAAGTGTCTCAAAACTCACTAAAATTATCTCACCTAAAATGTGCAATTAAAAAATGTTATAATCCCAAATGCTCCAGGTACGCTGAATATGTTTCATCTCCAAAGTGCATAAACTTAAGAGATTCATATTGCTTAATAATAAGTTCTCAACACCAGTCAAGATTTATTACTTTATTTCAAGAACCTACTACAAACTAAGCACTTAGTTTAATAGAGTCTGCTAAATACATTTCAACTAGCATTGAGGCTTGTATTTTAAAGTTGTTGCTGCTGCCTAGGAAGTCAGGAATAAATGAAAGCTGCATTAAATATCCTAAACCTGTATAATGCCAACGGTGCCATGTGGTATTAATTCAGTAAATAATATTTTAGTACCAAAACAAAATTAATGCAATTTCATATAGCAGCCAATTAATACTCAAAGAGTCACTTTTATGCACTGGGAAAATCTGGTTTATAATGAATAGCTATATATAGGGAGATTTACCAATTTAGCAATAAGTTTGGTTTCAGAGGTTAATTTATAGTTTAGTTGTTTATAATTTAGACTTCATTTTCCATGGAAATCAGTATCATAAACAGCATTTAAATTGCCAGGATAGCCAACAAACACCTTTGACCCAGAATGTTGCTAAAATATTGTACATTTGTATAGAAAACAAGTTAAAAACAATTCTGCTTTAATCTAGTGAATATGCAAAACAGAAAATGGGTTTGCCCATTTTTATCAAATGCCCATCTATATTCTGATTACCACTGAATACAGATACTTCAATATAGGAATCAAAATCTTCCAGAATCCTCCCAAAATACTGATGTCTCTTAGCCAGAAACAGAAACTGATCAATATTTGCTTAGCTTCTGCCCCTGCCCTCATCTTTCATATACGGAGATTTGCCTTTCTTCCTAAATAGTCTCCTGCCACCATTCCTTCTCAGTGACTAACTAGAACCCAAGCACAGGACAATAATGTCCCCAGCTTCACCCTCATCCGTTAGAGCAGAAGTCTATGGCTCCGGGCCGAATCTGGCTAGCTACCTGTTTTTACAAGTAAAATTTCACCAGAACACAGCTGCATCCACCTGCTTACCTACGGTTTATGGGTGCCATTTGTGCTAAAATACAAGAAGTGTGGCATTATAACAGAAAATATGGCCTATAAAGCATGAAATTTTTATTATCTCATCCTTTTCAGAAAGTTTGCTCACTTCTAAGTTGGAGCTTGTTTGGTTGCAAGTAAGAAAACCCAAACAGTGGTTTAATTTTTTTTTTTTCTTTATTTTTCTCATTCAAAAATGAATATACTTCACAGATAGGCCGTTGCTCTATTGGGTTCAGAGGCTCAAGGGTGGAGAGAGATTCTCCTGACCTTTCCCTCAGTGTTGCAATGTGCTAAGGTTGCTGCTACTATAGAAATAACATCCACGTTGCAGGCATGCGATGAAAACGCAGTGTGGAATGCTCAGGGTCTAAATAAGGAAAAGCAACTTTTTCAGCAAGCTCTAGCAATCTTCTGTTTATGTCTCATTCATCTTCTTTCCTAGGCTGGACATGGATTTCTATAATTTAAGCAGGGTATACTGCTGTTCTGAAAAAAGGATGGTAAATAAGAAGAAAGGACTTGATAATAGGGGGGAAACTGGAGGTGTCTGTCAGCCTTGTCTTCCCAACAGCAAGAGAAAGGGAGATCAATCACTCGATTCCTATCCTCTCAGCCTCCTCAATTAATTTCTCTTCTGAATATAGAACAGAACAGATCAAGGAAAGTGATTCAGATTCCTAACTGAAGGCATTAGATGATGCATAAAAAAAGAAGGTTATGTAAACTGGGGCTTAGAGAGATATTTATGATATCACTAAATCTTTATTTTGCCAACAAAGGTCCATCTAGTCAAGGCTGTGGTTTTTCCAGTGGTCATGTATGGATCTGAGAGTTGGATTGTGAAGAAAGCTGAGTGCAGAAGACTTGATGCTTTTGAACTGTGGTGTTGGAGAAGACTCTTGAGAGTCCCTTGGACTGCAAGGAGATCCAACCAGTCCATCCTAAAGGAGATCAGTCCTGGGTGTTCATTGGAAGGACTGATGCTGAAGCTGAAACTCCAATACTTTGGCCACCTCACGCGAAGAGTTGACTCATGGGAAAAGACCCTGATGCTGGGAGGGATTGGGGGCAGGAGGAGAAGGGGACGACAGAGGATGAGATGGCTGGATGGCATCACTGACTCGATGGGCATGAGTTTGAGTAAACTCCGGGAGTTGGTGATGGACAGGGAGGCCTGGCGTGCTGCGATTCATGGGGTCTCAGAGAGTTGGACACGACTGAGCGACTGAACTGAACTGAACTTAAAGGTAAGATGGGCTTTCCAGGGGGGCACTTGTGGTAAAGAACCCGCCTGTCAATGCTGGAGAAGTTAAGAGACCTGGGATCAGTTCCTGGGTCGGAAAGATCTCCTAGAGTAGGAAACGGCAACTCACTCCAATATTCTTACCCAGAGAATGCCATGAACAGAATAGTCTGGCGGGCAGTATTCCATAGGTTTGCAAAGAGTTGTACATGACTGAAGTAACTTAGCATTCACGCAGACAAGAGTAAAGTGAGAAAAAAAAATTTTTTTTTCCTTGTTTGGCTGTATCAGGGAGTTATTTGAAGTAAGACTTTTTCTTGAAGGACCAGACAGTTGTAGAAAACATGAAGAGTGCAACAATCAGGTCTGAAAAGGTTTTATCAGGTGATTTAAACAGTTTTTCTTTTGAGAGAAACCATTTATTACACATCATGAATAGCACGTTAACTAACAGAGAACATTTTGTAAGAACACCTTTAAATGATATTATTTCACTTAACCATTTGACATGAGAAATTCCTATGTGCAATAGAGTCTCAAATTGATTGACAGTTCTAGCAAGGGACATACTACCATGCATATTTTAGCCACTTAGTACATGCTAAGTACATGGATACATTTATCACATACCAGTTACCCTTTCTCTTTTATGTAAACAATTGCTTCCTCTTTATTGGATTTGGCCTAATAGATTTTACAGGTTTCCCCTGTGAAAATTAAATTATTTCTCAAACCTATACCCCCGTCCATCTCCCAAGGAATTACTCTTCTTCCCTTTATGGCTGAAGCTGCCAAAAAGTTGTCTAGATTCTTTTTCTCCCTTTCTTTAAAACTCATTCATGCTCCAACCTTCTTCAGTCTGGCTTCAGTCTACCTCATCCATCCAGCTGGTGGGATAAGCCACCAACGCCCTCAGTCTAACCACATGGAAGGACTTTCTCAATCCTCATCTTTCTGGTGTCCTCAACAGCATCAATATTGTTAACTTTTTCTTATTTTATCCTTGGCTCCCAAGACACATGATTCTAGTTTTTCCTATCTGTGTGGTTAATTCCTTTGTTTCCTTTGCAAGCCCTTTCTCCTCAAGCAATAGTCAAATTTCCGGAAGGTTGTATAAAAAGATGCTTATGTTCATTAGTCATTAAAGAAATGCAAATTGAAACCATATTAAAATACTGCTTGATACCAACTAGAATGGCTACAACCAACAAGACAGGTAATTACAAGTCTTAGCAAAGATGTGAAAAAACCAGAACTCTCATACATTGTTGGTGGGAAATGTAAAATACAACAGCTATTTTCAAAAAGCAGTTTGGCAAATTTTTAAATAGTTAGATATAAAGTTACCATATAACACAGTAATTAAACTCTTAGTAGTCTATCCTGGAGAAATGAAAACATAGATCCACGTGAAGACTTAAACGAGAATGTTTATAGCAATTTTATTCATGCAGCCCCAAAACTGCAAACAACCTAGAGCTCCATCAACTGTTGACTAATAAAATGAAATACTATACGAGGGAAATATATGCTAGGGAACAGTACATGTTCATTCCATAAAAATGAATGGATGTGCTATACGGTGCAAGATGAATGATCCTCAAAAAATTATGCTAACTG
Source organism: Cervus canadensis (assembly GCF_019320065.1). Lineage (NCBI taxonomy): Eukaryota > Metazoa > Chordata > Mammalia > Artiodactyla > Cervidae > Cervus > Cervus canadensis. The sequence goes on from NC_057405.1 coordinate 6,777,793, forward strand.
AAAGACTCAGATGCATAAGACCCACATTGTATGATTCTATTTATATAAAATGTTTAGAAAGAAAACCCTATAGAGACAAAAATTAGATTAGTAGTTGGCTAGGTCTAGGGGTAGATGGTAGATATGGGGATAGGCCAAAAATGGGCAGGAGATGCCTTCCTAAGGTAATGGTAATACTTTAATATTTTATTGTAGTGATGATTACACAACTCTTCACATTACCAAAACCATTGAATGATACACTTAAATACACTTAAAGGGGTGAATTTTACAGTATGCAAATTATATCTAAAGAAAGCTGTTTAAAATGGGTTTTCCATGACTTTAGAATAAGGATCAAAACTAACAAGACTTACTGTTTGACCTCCAACTTTCCAGCCTCACCATGTGTAAATATCCCCACATTCTGTGTGTCCTATACTTTTGTTCTTCAGCTGTGACAAATTCCCATTCACACGCAGATAAAACCTCCTTCTGAGTGCTCCTCTTAGAGTATCTTTTCCAGCTTCTCTGACTGAATACAACCCAACCTATTTTTTATGCTCATTCCCAGGGGGCACTAGTGGCAAAGAACCCGGTTTGACCCCTTGGTTGGGAAGATCCCCTGGAGGAGGAAATGGCAACCTACTCCAGAATTCTTGCCTGGACAATCCCATGGACAGAGGAGCCCATAGTGTCACAAAGAGTCGGACAGGACTGAAGCAACTTTGCATGCACGGAATTAAAAATTTCCCTTTACAGCACTTCAGAGCTGGAAATTGACATATGTTTGTATAATTATTTGATGAATATCTGTTTTCCCCACTAGACTGTATGCTCCATAAGGCTGGGGGAACACGCTTGGCTTTGACAACAAAATGTCCCCACTGTTTATCGTAGTTGCCAGCCTTTAGGTACATGTTAACTTCTGATTTAATGAACAAATTAGAGTTCTTAATTATCTAAAAATCTCCTCTAGGATGCAAATCTGTTTTTTTCTTTGTTCTAGTTTAATTATTCTCTCAAATTAAAGTGTGAAAATACCTTGCAGAACTTTGCAAAGTTAAATATGTACTTAAGATCAGATTTTTTTTTTCTGACTACTACTTGCCATGTCTATTGCAATTCTCTAAGAGAGAGACATCACAAAATGCCAAATGATTAAAAAAAAAAGAGAGAAATAAATTGGTGAAACCATCCTATACTAGAGCTACTTAAAAGTTGGTGATTAATTTTTGGTATTTTTCAATATATCAGTAAGACAAATTTTAATACTAATACATTCAAACTATTTATTCAAATAAGCATAATTTTGCTTATGGTTTATGAGTGTCCTTTTATTTTATTAAAATATTTCCAATGCAATCAAGTTCCCTCATTATGTCTTGTTCTGTGTGTCTGCACAGGATTAGGAAGATACATATATAAAGTCAAAATTTTGGTTATAAATAATATACTTGTTAATAAAACAAAGCCATCAAAATTTTAGCTTCAATTCCCCCAATTTTTATTTCAATGGTCATTATCATGAAGGATTTTAGTTAATACTTGTTATCCTGGCCTTAAACCATTTGGGATAAAAAAGCAAAATGTTCTCAAATTATAAAAGAAAATTATTTTTATTCAAATTGATACATATTTATATAATATAAAAAATATATCAATATTCTAAGTAATTTTTCATGTAAGAAAATACTATAGTTCTTCATCTACAGTATCTAACTATAAAGTCATGTATCCTATAAATGAACATGTGATACATATACAGATATATATAACTATATTCATATACAAACTTTTCATATCTGTAATTAAAAGCACTTTATGACCAATATGTTGATAATTTTATTGCTACTGATTTGCAAATATACTAACTACAGAATGGTATTGTGAAATAAATGACTCATACATTAAAGATATTTCTCATTGCTTTATGGCAATCTCAGAAATTTTATTGGTGCATATTCTCTTAAAAATAAACTCCATATTTAGTAAAGGCAGGCAATTGATAACTCTTCAGTTTCTAGTCAAACAAACACCAGTATGAGAGAAATAGTATTAGATGTCTCTTCAACTCTGAGAGTCAATTTGTCAGGTCTAATTTTGAGAGACTAACGTCCCCATAGTTCCTTTTGCTCACAAAACTCTGATAACAAAATTCTGACCTAAAATTTTCCTCTGAAACAGAAAAAAAAAATTTATTCTTTTCTCTCTCTCCCCTCTATCTCTTAGTTTTAGGTTAGTTACTCAGTTTTAGATAAATTCGGCCTTAAATCAATAGACTACGCACAAATACAGATGACCCAGATTACCAGGAGAAGGACAGGGAAGCCTGGCATGCTGCAGTCCATGGGGTCGCAAAGAGTCGGACACGACAGAACAACAACAAAACAACAAACCCACACATGAGCACCGAGGCTCAGCATCAGCTTCTGTTTCTGAGAGGTGAAGCGATGCAGAGTTCTGAGCTCCTTCCATTACCCACTCACAGAACAGCCTTACCTCACTCAGCACCAGAGCAAGCTCTTCAGAATGCCCAGTGACCAGTATATTATGACTAGGAAAGTCATATGAATAATTCATTTAAGGTAATTCTACTTCCTGGTTAATACAAATCTTCTTTTTCCTCATCATAAAACAAAAGAAAACAAAAAATACAACTGCACGCAATTAATATAATATTGAAATGTCTTCTAACTGTCTTTGTGGCAAGCATTAACCTGCTGATGTTCACTTAATATTTGCAATTCACTGACCAACAAATGCTTAATTGCTCTTTAAAATGAGAACATTTCTCTTTTGTCCAGTAATAAAATTTGACCAGTGGTACACTTCTCTGCAAAACTCCTTCATATTTCTGAACACATCCTTTATTTCTGCTGTAAATTGGCTTGGATGACAAACAAAAGCAATTGTGTAACATATTTTGTGTTACATATCAATGAAAAATGAAAGGTGGATTCTGTACAGTTTGCACTTTTTAAGAATTCATTTTGATTGGAAAGTTTCTTTTACGGTATTTTAAAATAAGAACATTTGAATCAATCAGAGTTCTAGTATTTTTTGTTATTTTTTAAAGTTAAGGACAAAAAAGAATTACCAGTGAGCATCTAACAACATGGCCATATAAAGTATTTGCAGAATAGATTAATTCACCACTAAATATCAGACAAGGGATAATTTTCTGGTATCAGATTACCAAATTGTGTGTTCAAGGAACAAGAAGCCATTTGTTAGCAGCCGACCATTAATCCATTGGAAAAACTGGACATTATTCCTTAGATAAGGTGCAAAAGGACACCTGGAGACTGAGGACATACATACACACACTTAAACACACACACTTAAACACACACACACACATGCCATGTGAATTCATTACGACCCAGAATTAGAAGGAAAAATATTTTCAAATCAGTCTGAATTTGATTTCTCATGCTTTAAATTAACTCCTGCCTTCACCAAACATATGATTGGGCATTGTTTTGTTTTCATAAATGATAATTTATAATTTCATAATAGGATAAATGGAAAATATATTAATAAAGATGTGCCCCCCACTCAACTTTCACAAGCTTTGAAGTTACACAGGAAATATTTGATCCAAGCTCTGTTATTTTGTCAAGTTGCTAAACTGCTCCAAAGCACATAATCTTTCATCTGCAAAACTGAAATGGTAAGGATACTGCAGAGATTTTAATAGATAATAAATGCGAATCACATACACAATGTTTAGCAACTAGCAATCATTCAGTAAATGTTAATATTAAGAAAGAAAGAAATTAAAGAAAAAATAAACATGCCAAATTGACTTTACAAAATGACATGAGTAGAAATATTTCTATTCAATTCATTGACATTATTTTCTTCTAATGCAAACTGGCATCTTGTAATATAAATATTCCAAATACAATATATTTGAAACCTTGAGTATTTTACTTTGGATCCACAGGGATATACTATGTTCAGGTCTCAGATGCAGAGATGTACTAACTTATTCAATTTTTATATCCTATTTCGTTTCTTTTTGTTATTTGTGTTAATAGAGAACGTGATTTGATAAATGCTCTATATAATGTGAAACCATCCATGCAAATTCTAATGTAAGAATGATATTTACTAAATAAATTATTACATGTTAAGTTCTGTATATTAATTATAATGTAGTGTTTTCTGATAAGATAAAATTGTCTTTGTTAATATTTGCTATTCTTTTAAATTATTTGAAAAGATGGCCTTAACATTTCTTTATAACACCTACTGTAAGCTTTGATTTTATCTCATTGTGCCTCAGTTTTCTCATCTGTCCAAAGGAATAATGTCATTTTAAGGAGGCAGTAAAAGCATTAAATGAGAAAAGATAAGAAGTGCTTAGCAAACTGAATATAGAAAAAATGATAGCTGTCTTAAAATGAGCAAGCATACAAGGTCTGTCCTCGCTGGCCTCTGCTTACTTCGCCAGCATCACGTATCGGTCATTTCATTCTCATATCTATCTGTCAGGATTGCAAAATGCCTTTCAATTAGTTTAACAGGGACATCTCTGCCTTATTTAACAGTTCATGCTATTTCATGAATCCATAGTTATGACTGTTCAATTTGTTCTGTATGGAAATCCTCATCTTAGCCTGCTGGGAGGCTCCCGTCCATAACTTAAGACAACTGAAAGCTCAACTTCTCTGTATTTTGTATGGTGGTTCAGAAGATAAAAAATCGACTTGCCATGCAGGAAACCCAGGTTGGATCCCTGGATCAGGAAGATCCCCTGGAGAAGGGAATGGCTCCCCACTCCAATATTCTTGCCTGGAGAATTCCATAGACAGAGGAACCTGGTAGGCTACATTCCATGGGACCATAAAGAGTCAGACACGACTGAGCAACTAAGACTTTCTTGGAGGGGAATGACCTGTTTATACACCTTCTTCCCTTACAGAATATGAGCTTCACTGGGGTAGTAACTGTATTTGTTCATGGTTACATCCCGTGACCCTGTACAGAACAAACACAAAGCAGGAACTTCATACATGTTTGTGGAACAAACTGAAAGCCTTTTCTGACATTTGGACAAGCAATGCATCTACTTAAAGAAGTTTTAAAAATAAACCAGCAACAGTACCCACATTTCTATTTTCCATGCTGCCTAGTATTGTTGATATTGCCTTAGTATTTTAAATATCTATGTCCAGACCGATACACTCAATAGATAAAAATAGGAGATAAACTTGTTATTGGAAAACTGCTGAGAAAAGGCAGGTAAAATGCCTTACTCGTGTTGAAAGGTTTTTCTTTTTTTCTCTGGTTAAGTTGCCAAATGACAAAGTTGACCCTGATAAAGAGCTATGGAGTACCACAGTATTACGCTATAACTACCTATTGCTTTAGATCAATATCCAAGTAATTCCCCACTGTGTTTACAAGACCAGAATAGTAAAGTAGGCATACATAAATCTTTTATTTTATACTAACAATAAACTATGGAGAAGCAACTTGCTCACTCAAACTTTCATTTTGCAGTACAAAAATAACAGAATGCTAATAGTTTCTTTAAACACTAGATATATAGGCAAACAACCCTTTGAACCATAGGTGATAGGAGCTGATAATGGAGAGGTATCAAGTTAAAGCTATGCTCTGCAATTGCTCCACTTCCAATCTTTTGCTTTTATTTTAGAAGAAATAAACTTTATATTGTGCTGATCTGTGGGAACAAAGAGAATGATGAAGTTGTTATCCTTTTAAGCTAGAATATATATATATATATATATTTTTAAGTTAGAATATATTTGTAAACTATAAAGTGAAAGAAATAATTCTGGATCTTGCAAAACTCAAAAGAAATGATAAATTCTTTGTTCTTAAAAACAAGTTGTAGATTTTTAAAACTATTGATGAAATTTTATACACTAAAGAATTATTAAAATGTCAGGTAATATGTAGAAAAGACTGTCAAAACCATACATGATGCATAAATAGTGATTTTTGTTTTTTATAATTTAGTTGGTAAAATATTTGCTCTGTGATTTATTTGCACTTGTGGTTATATTTTTTAATAAAATTTTGGTGATAATTTGAGAACGGTTTTTTAGAATATTCACATATTTTAATACCAAGAGATTATTAATAAATTATAAAATACTTTTTCTGTTGTTTTAAAATACGAGTATTTCACAATACGAGATAAGATTCAGAAAGAAATGTAAAATTAAATTAGCCATTTAGGAAAATTAGATACAAAGGTTTATCTGTTATATATTTACAGTTAGAGCTTGCTCCCAAGATCATCTTTATAAATCCCCTGTTTCTTTCTTTTACATTTGAAAGAAAACATTGTTATTCCTATGTCTTTTTTAAACCAATCTGTCGACACCGGTATCAAACAACTTTGAACTGATGTTGAGTTGTGTAACAAGTGACAATATCAACTCCCAAGACAGCCGAAATGCTTGCTTCATGAATGCATTTGACAGGTCAGACACCAACCTGATATTTACAAATGTGTAGCGGCAATACATGAGCATCACAAATAGCCAAGAAATGCTTCTATTTTCTTGGGAAGACAAGTTTATGTACCCTGGAAAAATGTTATATATTAATTATCATCCCTTTGTTCTTGTCTGCACTGTGATTCAGCTCAGGAATTGCATTTTTCAGTTGCAAAATATTTGCCACCTGCTTGAGGATAAAAACTCTGGCCCGTAGGTACTGCTGTTTGTAAATGACTCCCAAAGGCAACAAGACATCGTTTTCCCCGGTGGGCTACTCATTTACTTTCTGTTTTCCTTCTCACACTATTCATCTATGGTGACAAGTGTCAATTATGGACAGGAGATTTATGGGATGGGAAAGATAAAGCCCAATTTACAAATCATTTCCTGCGCAAGCAGACAGGTGCAATGACAGAGCCGGCTTGCTGTAATTGAATTTCTTGCTGCTATCTACTCAGTCACAAGAAGATGTCAACCTCAAGGATGCTAGCTGTAGAAAAAGTCTTAATACACTATGATTTTGAATGTGGAGATGACAATATAGTCTGGGTTTTAACTTTGGACTCTAAATAGAATATACTAAAATTTCCCCCATGTAATTATAAGGATTTTCCTTACCTTCTTAAATGGGCAATGCATCAGGAACAATGCACTAACATAGGCTAACTTTAAATCAAATGACAACTATAGGTAAGAAAATAAACTCAATTCTGATGTATCAGAAATTATATATATCTATCAATAAGCTAAAACTGAAGAAGAATAAGAATGTGCGTTGAAGAAATGTATATTTTTTTCATAAGTAACTAGTTTGACGTTTATGATTAAGAGGACTGTTTTCCAACATATACAAACTTTTAAAAATAAATTTTGATGTTATAAATTTAAATGTTGCTTTGTTTCAAAGAATATATAAATATAGCATATATCATCTTGGGTTACCATTTATGATTATATTAATTACACTTTCCCAGCCTGAAAAACCTATATACCTCTAACAATTATTTGTACATGCTTAGTTTAAATCCAACTTTGCAAGGTGTATGCTAATAGGTGAAGACCCCCATTTGACACTGAAAATAAGTGAAAGTTTTGGAGGTCTACAGAAACTAGAATACAAACATATCTTTGTTTACACATATTTCATTGAATTTTACCTGAAAAATTTAAAACTCCTTTGGCTAATTTGATGGTCTTTTCTAAGTTTAAGATTTAAAAGTTTTTTAATTACTTTTTTTTTGTGGGAAAAAACTTTCCAAATAAGTGTAATTCCATTCAGAAATTGAGAGACAGAGACAGAGAAAGAGAGATGAAACAAACTTTGGACAAAATCTGATTACATTTTTTAAAATCCCACAAGTTCTAAAAGTAGAAAAAATGTTATTCAACAGCCATTATTTCCTACAGACATTAAGTTAATGTCCATTTTTGTTTGTAATTAATTTGACAATAATACATTGAACCATTTTGAACTTCTGTGTGTACTAAAATTTCAAAAATAAGATAATTTTCATTTTGATAAATATTGCTATGTTATTTTAAGCCATTTTATAAATTTCTACTAGGAATTTATCAAATTTTCCATTTTTTATGTTCTATACAACACAATATTCTGTTATATTTTAACTAATATCTTATTCTACTTATGTATCAAATGTTCTGTTGCTATTCACTTTTGCATTTCTCTAATTTAATTGACTTATGAACCATTTCTGATTCTTCAGCTTCATATTTTTGATTAGGTTGCTTTATTATTATTTTGCAATTTTTCTTTTTTAAAAATAAACATGGGACACCAGCCTTCTCCAGATATATATAACATTTCCTTCCACTGTGTGGCTTGTATTTTCACTTTTATAGTAATTTTATCAGTCTCTTCTTTATGGACCGAGCTTACTGGAAATTCCTTTGCTAATCAAGGGTCATAAAGACAGCCATCTATATTTTCTTCAAAATTGTCTGTTATATTCTTCTCTTCACAATTTTCTTTATTCTATGGAAATATTTATTATTTACAGTACAATAAATGCTTTGATAGCACTATTTACTTAATCCTATCACTGCTGTTACATATGTGTCTGAAATATTTGTTCTATTTTATTAGGCTACTTAGTCTTTTGCTGATAGCATACTTTTAAATTCCACAGCTTTATAAAATATCTCCACATATTTTCTTTAAAATTGTTTTATTCTATTTCTATTCATTTTCCCATTAACAGATTAAGTATTACACACACAAACATGCACACTATTGGAAATTTGATTATAATCACATTGAATGTAAAAATTCATTTAACAAATCTTGATATATTTATGTCATGAAGACTTCCAAATGATAAATATTGTTGGCTTTTTCTATACTTTGAGTGAGGTCTTTTCCATGTCATTTGAAAATGCTGTGCAGTTTTCTCTATAAAACCTTTCATTACACATGGTCACATACAGATTTTTGTGTTTGTTTTTACAACTGTCAACTGCATTTTTAAAATTATGCTTTTGTTGGATTTAGTCACACAGTAATGATATCATGTTTCTAATTTTATTTTATACTGCAGTACGGTTGATTAAAAATGTTGTGTTAGTTTCATGTGTAAAGCAAAGTGCTTCTGTTATATATATCTATATTTGTTCTTTTTCAAACTCTTTTCTTATTTAGGCTATTTCAGAGTATTGAGCAGAGTTCCCTGTGCTATACAGAAGGCCCTTGTTGACTGTCTATTTTAAATAAAGCAGTGTGTACATGTCAATCCCATACTCCCAATCCATCCCTCTTCTTCCCCCTTCCCCCTTGGTAACCGTAACTTTGTTCTCTAAATCTGTAAATCTGTTTCTGCTTTGTAAATATAATATATTTTATAATTATAAATTATAATTTTTTTTTAGATTTCACGTATGTGCACTCTCACATGGCAATTTTCTTTCTCTGACTTACTTCACTTAGTGTGATAATCTCCAAGTCCATCCATATTGCTGCAAATAAAGACAAAATTCTGCTTTCTTACTGGCCATTATTCACTTCTCAACTACTGTATGCTCTTCACTGAAACAGGTGTGCTATATAATTACTAATTTAATCATGAAAAGTCCTTGCAGAAGGCTTTTTTCACCATTTTACAGATAGGAAGTAGATTTTTCTAAAATTTAAGTAATTTTCCCAAGGTCACTATACCTACAACACTAAGAGCTGACAACTATAATATAGATTCTACATGAACTAGGTCTAACTAATTTTTTTTTCCTGAGGAAACTGAGCCTAATTATTTGCAGGTTATTGAATATGGATCTTAAGAAAAGCATTTTATTCAATGCGGCCATAAAGACCACAAATCACATTTTATAAGAACAAGCCTTGGGGCTCTGTTCCTACTCAAAAATCTCCTTTTCTTTGATGTCCCGTTTGTTCTTGTGTTAATACTTGGGTTAGGTCTACTATTCCTGAGGTGACTGCAATCTGTATAGCTATCCGGAACCAAAGAAGGGTTTTGAGAAATGGAAGGTTCTTTCTAAGTGCAAAGCTGCCGCTGGTTATTAAAATAAAAGCTTTCTCATATACAACCTTGTCAGGAATAGCACTTAGTGACCTACAGGGCAACTATTTACTAAAAACAGAAACTCGGTAATTGAGGCCCCTATATACTGGATCTCCAAATCTACACCAAAACATACTATGAAGGCTTGAGCTAAATGCCTTTTAAGCCACTAAATTTTCTACTTCAGCATACGTCTCTGCCAAAAATACCCTGGTTGACCCTTATTTCCATTATGATATTTCATATCCAATTTCTCACTTATTAGAGTTGGAATTATCTTTAGTTTGGATGGGAACAAAATTAGCTTTAGCTTTTAGATCTGTGTCGTTTCAGAAATTCTTCCAGGAAGCGTTTGGTAGATCAGCATGTTGTTAAACAGAAAAGCTGCTTCTGTGACTTACACATCCTGTTTTTGACCTACTGTGATCTTTACATTGACCTCAACCTAATATAATTCACAGGTGAAGAAAAGTTCCAATTTCAGAGTATGTTGAACAGGGACAAAAATTAAGATTTGTTGAACACAGTTTTTTTTAATGCTTTATATTAAAATGTTTCCATATATTATTTCATTCTCTCCACAAAATAAACCATCGAGGTGGCTATTATTGTAGTCTGTAAAAATGAGCATTTTGATGTTTGGAAAGGAAAAGGTGAGGAAGCTGGTCCATAGACACATGCAGAAGCCGGTTGGACTGAATTTAAATAAAAATATGCATGTTATAAAGGCAGTACATTACAGGATTGTATTTCCTGGGCTTCTTGGGTTTGGTGATAGTCAACAGAGAATTTAGTGTACAGTCGTTTCTTGGTACCCATGGGCGATTGATTCCAGGATCCCCAAGGATACCAAAATCTGCAATGATCAAGTCCCTTATATAAAATGAGATAGCATTTCATATAACTTACACATATCATATACTTTTAATCATTTTTACATTACCTATAAAAACCTAGTACAATGTAAATGCAATATAGTTGTTTTATATATATATATACATATATACATATATAGCGCAGAGAGCATTAGAATTAGAACTGTTCTAGGTTCACAAGAATCTGATTTCCATGGGGACAGGGACTTTGCTTTATTCACTGAAGCAGAGCCAGCAAGCAAAATAGTAGTAGGGTGTCAGTGGGAACAGAATCAATAAATTACAGTATCTTTCCCAGTTCAGTTCTTGAATTTTATAGCTGAGGACACTGAGACTCCAAGAGAAGTGACTGGTAAATGGTAATTTAGCAGATCAGTAGATTAGAATTCAGTTTTTCTTGTATTATGATCAGTGGGTTTTCCAGTAAGTCAAATAGTTACTAACTGGGCAGCCACAAGACAATACTTCTCTCATCTCTATCTTAGAACCACAAAGAAGAGAAACAAAGACCATTCACGCTTTTAGGTACCTTTTTGCTACAGAATTTAAAGAGGTGGATCACTGGGTATGGTGTGAAGCACTTTCTAGAAATGCTCAGTTGAGGGAATTGACTGAGTGCATGATCAATTATTCATAGTGTACTGTTTCATAACCTTCAAAATGCAGCACATATTTGTAAATTTTATGAATTGAGAAGCTGTCTTTCTTACTGTAGACTTAGTTTTACAAATCTGAAAGTCAATAGCAATTTTATTTTCCTTCAGGAATAAAAATTCATTAAGAATAATCACCTAGGAATAAACCTAAGAAGTCAACAGAACTTATATGAAGAAAATAATAATCCTTTACTCAGCTACATAGATATTTATGTAATTAAATAAAGGAATAGACTATGTTCTTGAGATGGGAAGACACAGTGTTATTAGATCTTCATTTTATTCAAATTAATTCACAAATTCAATAAAATGACAACTCAGTGAAAACTCTAACAGGCTTTAAAAACTAAAAGTTAGCTGGACAAGTATCAATAAATACTTTAAAATGAATAAAATTAAGATAATTATAATTAAGTGGCAAGAATGACATAATATAAACATCTAAATATGTATTAAGTAAAATAATGTCATATTAGCCAACAAAATAAATAATAAAGAACTAAATAAGATTGGGAAGTCTAGAACAGGCCCTAGGGTCTACATGACCTTGGTATAAAATGTTAAAACACCATGAGAAGGATGAATTTTACAGTAAATAGTATCAAAGCAAGTGAAAAGATTAATGGGAGGAGAAAGTTAAAACACACCTTTACATTGCATATGAAATATATTCTTGATAGTTAACAATTTTAATATTAATATAAAATCAAAGCCACTTAATAAAAGAATAGTGAAGAAGTATTTTTGTAAATTCGCTATGGAGAAGGTTTTTCAAAGCATAATAGTAGTGATATCAACCATTAAGCAAAAGATAGACATAAAAAGGTAAACTTCTCTGTGTCAAAGAGTGGTATATATAAAATCAGAAACAACTTGAAACAATTGGTGTGTGCATATACAAACATATATGTATACATATGTATCAAATTATATATATAATTTGTAATTACAATTATTTCATTCACTCAGCAAATATTTTAGTGTCTAATGTATTTTAGGCACTCTTTTACTTCTGTTTATTAAGCAATGAATAAAATAGATCATAAAACTATATACATCTATATTTCCAAGGAGCTTATATCCTAATGCAGGTGGGAAGCAGATATATAGGAAACAACATGAGTAAGTAAAATATATACACGTATGTGTATGATAACAGTGAGAAGTGCTAAGAAGGAAAAATAAGGCAGGGTAGAAAGATGAGAAATATTACTGATGGCTGTGATTTTAGATCCAGCATGCAGATTACCTTGAGTAGCAAAACCTGACCATTTATTCCTTTTTAAGAAATAGAATGGAAGTAAATGGAGGCAAATGCATATACATAATTATATGAATCAGCAGAGTATCTACTTTGCATTTTAAAATGAAATTAAATAAGCTTTTACTGGAGATTTTTAATTTTATCAGTAGATATCTGATTTCTGATTCTGTAAAAATGAGAGATGAAGTTGCATTCCTGGAGAATGAAGAAGCAAGGCAAAGGGCCACTCTTTATTCTGCGAATGTCCACAGGAACTCCACCTATCTGTCTGTCACTTGCTTTCCATGAATTGTTCCTCCTGATTTTCTTTGATTGAATTGTCAGGCATTATCTGTGGAAACCTTTCTACTACTACCTAACTGCCACTTAATATGCTTCTCACATGCTGCAAGACATAAATGTCTGAGAAATGAATAGGAGAAAGATGGTTCTGCATCTGTTGCTAAAGACAGCCTTCACTGCACTCAAAGGAAAAGAACACTGGAAAAATTTCTGATTAAATCACAGGATCCACTAAGAAAAAGGTGTAAAGACTTAATTGGCATTCTAAGATGGAGGGGTTGTTATATACAAGTCCTATATTGTGGATACTTGTTCAAATTATGTGTTTTGCAGGGCAATATAGAGGTACCCTGAGGGTTTGTAATTTATTTTGTGTTCTAGATTGCAGATAGAAAAACACTTTCTATTGGACTGCTTGTATTTACAAGGTAAACTAACAAATCTGTGTAGAAATGATTTCCAGGGCTTCCACTGCTTGTTGTAATGCTTATTTTATCTATTCTGCTTCAGCTTTCCAAATCGGATCAATGCCACATCCCTTACTGACTGCCACTATACCATCTGGGGCTTCCCAGGTATCTCCGTGGGTAAAAGAATCCACCTGCAATATAGGAGATGCAGGTTTGATCCCCAGCTTGGGAAGATCCCCTGGAGAAGAGCATGGCAACCCGGGCCAGTCTTCTTGCCTGGAGAATCCCAGGGACAGAGGAGCCTGGCGGGCTACAGTCCAAGGGTTGCAAAGAGTCTGACATGACTTAGCAACTGAGCACATTCACATGTATAAATTAGGTAACTAACGAGAAACTTCAGTGCAGCACAGGAAACTCTACTTAGTGCCCTGCAGTAACCTAAACGAGGAGGACATTCAAAAAAGAGGGTATCTACGTATATACATAGCTGATTCACTTCACTGTAGCAGAGACTAATACAGCACTGCAAGGCCACTGCACCCCAATCAAAACATAAATAAAAAATAAAATCCTAATTCAGATTTTGTCATTCCTCTGCTGAAATTCTCCAGTGGTTTCCCAGCTTCATCAGTAAAAACAGCTCCAGTGTTCAGAGTAACTAGGTACCTTCACTGCCTACCACTTTCTCCCTTGCTGTTTAGTTACAGTCTTGTGTCCAGAATTCACCAGGCAAGCTCCAGCTTCATGGCCTCACATATGGTGTTCCATCTGTCTGGAACATTCTTCCCGCCCATGGTTTGCTCCCTTTCCTCCTTCATATTAGTAATGTTACCCTAACTGTTATTTAAACTTGTCAATCAACCTCTGCCTTACCTCCCCGTTCCTACTCCCTATTCCAATTTATTACCATCTAAATCATCATATAGTTTATTAATTTTCTTGGTTATCCCCCCACCATGTCTCTAGAAGTTTAAAATAAATTTTAAAATTTTATTTTCAAACATATTTAAAACATAAACTGCACCTCCAATGAAGGTTTCAATTTTTGCATTTTACACAACTATTTCTATAGTTTCTATTTCTACACTATTTCTATTATTTCCTGATATAAAATACATTATGTATGGAATCAATGAACAACTGAAAGAGTTTATGGAAGAAAAGCATAAGCTGGACCTTAAGTATTTGGGAGAAGATTTAAGTAAGCAGGGAAAAAGAAATGTAAATGTGATGATAGTGAAAAGAGAAATTATGCAAGTAAACGTTCAAGGAATCACACGAGAGGGTGAAGCAGTTCAGGCTGCACAGAAGGTAGGGGATTGAAATCTCCTGAAAATAATCCCCTGATGCCCTGTGATGGTTACAAACCACTTTCTGTAAGGAATATTGCCTCCTTCAGTTTCTCTATAACCATCAAAAGCCACATGGATGATTCCAAACTAAAATGTCCATGTAAGAGAGAAATACTTCTATGGCTAAATAAATGAAAATCAAAGAGTGCAATATACAACACCAAGCAATTAAGTGACCAATAACTACTGATTCTGAAAGTGGCTTTCCTTCTAATTCTTCATAAATTTTAATGCTAATTTAGGCTTACTGGATATATTTAAGTTACTGGTGAAAAATACAGACTGTAAACTACCAAGGCAGATGAAAGTCAAAGTCATTCATTTATTCTGTTTCTTACGGGAATAAATACTGGAAACTAAATAAATCTTTCTCCCTGTTGTCAATATCTCCAATAGTGTCATCTTTGCAAACTTGAAGAAGGGTTTAAAAAAATATACTGCTCCCATATACCCTGAATGTTTACACAGATGTAATGGTATTTAAAACAGTTACCATTACACACATTAACAGATATCCAAAAGAAAAACTACGTGGTAATCACTATTTATGCTAGAATCATACTTATTTCAACTAAATAATTTCAAACTTCTAACTTTAATAGAACTTTTAAAAACATGATTTGATTAGAGAATTGTGGAGGCAGTCTACAGTTCTTCTCTAGTCTCATAAATTCTTCCAGCAATCCCAGTTGGAAGACTCTTTATTGTGCTGACATGCCAGAGATTGAAAACTTTATATTTCATCTCATTTAATGGGATAATGAAACTGTAAATGTTGACTTCTGTGGGAATGAAAATATAAAAAAATGTCTTCAGAGAGTTTGCCAAGTATTAGGTTCCTACAAAGTACCCAAAAGCTTTAGGAATATACTTCTCAACTACTCAAATCAATTTAATTAAAGTAAAGAGCAATTCCTGATGATATATCCAATGCCCTAAAAGTGTGCATGGCACAGAACTATGGACTTAAAAACGATAAAACCAGAGGCATTAGAGTAAAACAGAGACCTAAAGCGAACCTATGTACTGAACTGAATGTAGTCTTTTTCTGTGGAATTAATTCTAGTGTTTAATAACCCTCACTGTTAAATAAGTTGCCTTTTCTTTCCCTGATTCCTAAGGTAAATTCCATGCACAGCTCAAGTCAGTTCACATATTCATGAAATATGTAAATAACACAGACTCCCTATAAGTCTAACGACATTTTCTTTTTTTTTTTTTTTTATTAGTTGGAGGCTAATTACTTCACAACATTTCAGTGGGTTTTGTCATACATTGATATGAATCAGCCATAGATTTACACGTATTCCCCATCCCGATCCCCCCTCCCACCTCCCTCTCCACCCGATTCCTCTGGGTCTTCCCAGTGCACCAGGCCCGAGCACTTGTCTCATGCATCCCACCTGGGCTGGTGATCTGTTTCACCATAGATAGTATACATGCTGTTCTTTTGAAACATCCCACCCTCACCTTCTCCCACAGAGTTCAAAAGTCTGTTCTGTATTTCTGTGTCTCTTTTTCTGTTTTGCATATAGGGTTATCGTTACCATCTTTCTAAATTCCATATATATGTGTTAGTATGCTGTAATGTTCTTTATCTTTCTGGCTTACTTCACTCTGTATAAGGGGCTCCAGTTTCATCCATCTCATTAGGACTGGTTCAAATGAATTCTTTTTAACGGCTGAGTAATATTCCATGGTGTATATGTACCACAGCTTCCTTATCCATTCATCTGCTGATGGGCATCTAGGTTGCTTCCATGTCCTGGCTATTATAAACAGTGCTGCGATGAACATTGGGGTGCACGTGTCTCTTTCAGATCTGGTTTCCTCAGTGTGTATGCCCAGAAGTGGGATTGCTGGGTCATATGGCAGTTCTATTTCCAGTTTTTTAAGAATCTCCACACTGTTTTCCATAGCGGCTGTACTAGTTTGCATTCCCACCAACAGTGTAAGAGGGTTCCCTTTTCTCCACACCCTCTCCAGCATTTATTGCTTGTAGACTTTTGGATAGCAGCCATCCTGACTGGCGTGTAATGGTACCTCATTGTGGTTTTGATTTGCATTTCTCTGATAATGAGTGATGTTGAGCATCTTTTCATGTGTTTGTTAGCCATCTGTATGTCTTCTTTGGAGAAATGTCTGTTTAGTTCTTTGGCCCATTTTTTGATTGGGTCATTTATTTTTCTGGAATTGAGCTGCAGGAGTTGCTTGTATATTTTTGAGATTAATCCTTTGTCTGTTTCTTCATTTGCTATTATTTTCTCCCAATCTGAGGGCTGTCTTTTCACCTTACTTATAGTTTCCTTTGTAGTGCAAAAGCTTTTAAGTTTCATTAGGTCCCATTTGTTTAGTTTTGCTTTTATTTCCAATATTCTGGGAGGTGGGTCATAGAGGATCTTGCTGTGATTTATGTCGGAGAGTGTTTTGCCTATGTTCTCCTCTAGGAGTTTTATAGTTTCTGGTCTTACATTTAGATCTTTAATCCATTTTGAGTTTATTTTTGTGTATGGTGTTAGAAAGTGTTCTAGTTTCATTCTTTTACAAGTGGTTGACCAGTTTTCCCAGCACCACTTGTTAAAGAGGTTGTCTTTTTTCCATTGTATATCCTTGCCTCCTTTGTCAAAGATAAGGTGTCCATAGGTTCGTGGATTTATCTCTGGGCTTTCTATTCTGTTCCATTGATCTATATTTCTGTCTTTGTGCCAGTACCATACTGTCTTGATGACTGTGGCTTTGTAGTAGAGTCTGAAGTCAGGCAGGTTGATTCCTCCAGTTCCATTCTTCTTTCTCAAGATTACTTTGGCTATTCGAGGTTTTTTGTATTTCCATACAAATTGTGAAATTATTTGTCTAGTTCTGTGAAAAATACCGTTGGTAGCTTGATAGGGATTGCATTGAATCTATAGATTGCTTTGGGTAGAATAGCCATTTTTGACAATATTGATTCTTCCAATCCATGAACACGGTATGTTTCTCCATCTGTTTGTGTCCTCTTTGATTTCTTTCATCAGTGTTTTATAGTTTTCTATGTATAGGTCTTTTGTTTCTTTAGGTAGATATACTCCTAAGTATTTTATTCTTTTTGTTGCAATGGTGAATGGTATTGTTTCCTTAATTTCTCTTTCTGTTTTCTCATTGTTAGTGTATAGGAATGCAAGGGATTTCTGTGTGTTAATTTTATATCCTGCAACTTTACTATATTCATTGATTAGCTCTAGTAATTTTCTGGTAGAGTCTTTAGGGTTTTCTATGTAGAGGATCATGTCATCTGCAAACAGCGAGAGTTTCACTTCTTCTTTTCCTATCTGGATTCCTTTTACTTCTTTTTCTGCTCTGATTGCTGTGGCCAAAACTTCAACACTATGTTGAATAGTAGTGGTGAGAGTGGGCACCCTTGTCTTGTTCCTGATTTTAGGGGAAATGCTTTCAATTTTTCACCATTGAGGATAATGTTTGCTGTGGGTTTGTCATATATAGCTTTTATTATGTTGAGGTATGTTCCTTCTATTCCTGCTTTCTGGAGAGTTTTAATCATAAATGAGTGTTGAATTTTGTCAAAGGCTTTCTCTGCATCTATTGAGATAATCATATGGTTTTTATCTTTCAATTTGTTAATGTGGTGTATTACATTGATTGATTTGCGGATATTAAAGAATCCTTGCATTCCTGGGATAAAGCCCACTTGGTCATGGTGTATGATTTTTTTTAATATGTTGTTGGATTCTGTTTGCTAGAATTTTGTTAAGGATTTTTGCATCTATGTTCATCAGTGATATTGGCCTGTAGTTTTCTTTTTTTGTGGCATCTTTGTCTGGTTTTGGAATTAGGGTGATGGTGGCCTCATAGAATGAGTTTGGAAGCTTACCTTCATCTGCAATTTTCTGGAAGAGTTTGAGTAAGATAGGTGTTAGCTCTTCTCTAAATTTTTGGTAGAATTCAGCTGTGAATTCTGGGCTTTCATCTGGTCCTGGGCTTTTGTTTGCTGGAAGATTTTTGATTACAGTTTTGATTTCCTTGCTTGTGATGGGTCTGTTAAGATCTTCTATTTCTTCCTGGTTCAGTTTTGGAAAGTTATACTTTTCTAAGAATTTGTCCATTTCATCCAAGTTGTCCATTTTATTGGCATAGAGCTGCTGGTAGTAGTCTCTTATGATCCTTTGTATTTCAGTGTTGTCTGTTGTGATCTCTCCATTTTCATTTCTAATTTTGTTAATTTGGTTCTTCTCTCTTTGTTTCTTAATGAGTCTTGCTAATGGTTTGTCAATTTTGTTTATTTTTTCAAAAAACCAGCTTTTAGCTTTGTTGATTTTTGCTATGGTCTCTTTAGTTTCTTTTGCATTTATTTCTGCCCTGATTTTTAAGATTTCTTTCCTTCTGCTAACCCTGGGGTTCTTCATTTCTTCCTTTTCTAGTTGCTTTAGGTGTAGAGTTAGGTTATTTATTTGGTTTTTTTCTTGTTTTCTTGATGTAAGCCTGTAATGCTATGAACCTTCCCCTTAGCACTGCTTTTACAGTGTCCCATAGGTTTTGGGTTGTTGTGTTTTCATTTTTATTCATTTCTATACATATTTTGATTTCTTTTTTGATTTCTTCTATGATTTGTTGGTTATTCAGAAGCGTGTTATTTAGCCTCCATATGTTTGAATTTTTAACAATTTTTTTCCCTGTAATTGAGATCTAATCTTACTGCACTGTGGTCAGAAAAGATGACTGGAATGATTTCAATTTTTTTGAATTTTCCAAGACCAGATTTATGGCCCAGGATGTGATCTATTCTGGAGAAGGTTCCGTGTGCACTTGAGAAAAAGGTGAAGTTGATTGTTTTGGGGTGAAATGTCCTATAGATATCAATTAGGTCTAGCTGGTCCATTGTGTCATTTAAGGTTTGTGATTCCTTGTTAATTTTCTGTTTAGTTGATCTATCCATAGTTGTGAGTGGGGTATTAAATTCTCCTACTATTATTGTGTTACTATTAATTTCCTCTTTCATACTCTAACGACATTTTCTAAAGCATGAGATCATCAGCCCTTGGTTTATTTCTAGTTGGGATAAGAGTTGAACTGAATTCTATGAACTATAGCGGAAATCCTAGGTTTTAGTTCATTAGGTGAGAGAAATCAATTCCTTCATGAAGGAATGAAAAGTTTCTCTATAAAAATAAAGCAAATCATTTAACTCTTTTCATAGCAATTATTATTATTATTTTAATTGGAACATAATTGTTTTACAATGCTGTGTTAACTTCTGCTGTAGAAAATGTGAATCAACTACATGTATACATATATCCCCTCTCTCTTGAGACTTATTTTAACAGAAAATATCATAGTGGATAAACATGCTTAGAACTGTTCATATCTCAATTTAACCTTAACAGAATAATATAGCATATGCTTCTTTTTTAGCATAATGATAAATAATAATATATTTGAACACAGGACTTTAATGGAACTACTAGAAAAATTAAATTGGACTATAAATTATCAAGCCTATCTAAATTTTATCTCCTTACAAAGACAATACTTGATGACACTACCATTGTACCAACCAAATGTTATACTTCTCTGTATTTTCCATGTTAGAAAACCAACCACTGTGACAATATGTAGTACAGAAAAAAAATTCACCATGATGATAAGTTCAGTTCAGTTACTCAGTCGTGTCTGACTCTTTGGGACCCCATGAACTGCAGCACGCCAGGCCTCCCTGTCCATCACCAACTCCCAGAGTCTACCTAAACTCGTGTCCATTGAGTCGGTGATGCCATCCAACCTTTCATCCTCAGTCGTCCCCATCTCCTCCTGCCCTCAATCTTTCCTGGCATCAGGGTCTTTTCAAATGAGTCATTTCTTTGCATCAGGTGGCCAAAGTATTGGAGTTTCAGCTTCAGCATCAGTCCTTCCAATGAACACCCAGGACTGATCTCCTTTAGGGTGGACTGGTTGGATCTCCTTGCAGTCCAAGGGACTCTCAAGAGTCTTCTCCAACACCACAGTTCAAAAGCATTAATTCTTCAGTGCTCAGCTCTCTTTATAGTCCAATTCTCACATGAATACATGACTACTGGAAAAACCATAGCCTTGACCAGATGGGCCTTTGTGGACAAAGTAATGTCTCTGCTTTTTAATATGCTGTCTAGGTTGGTCATAACTTTCCTTCCAAGGAATAAGTATCTTTTAATTTCATGGCTGCAGTCACCATCTGCAGTGATTTTGGAGCCCAGAAAAATAAAGTCAGTCACTGTTCCCACCGTTTCCCCATCTATTTGTCATGAAGTGATGGGACCAGATGCCATGACCTTAGTTTTCTGAATGTTGAGCTTTAAGCCAACTATTTCAGTCTCCTCTTTCACTTTAATCAAGAGGCCCTTTAGTTCCTCTTCACTTTCTGCCATAAGGGTGGTGTCATCTGCATATCTGAGGTTATTGATATTTCTCCCGGCGATCTTGATTCCAGCTTGTGCTTCCTCCAGCCCAGCATTTCTCATGATGTACTATGCATATAAGTTAAATAAGCAGGGTGACAATATACAGCCTTGACGTACTCCTTTTCTGATTTGGAACCAGTCTGTTGTTCCATGTCCAGTTCTAACTTTTGCTTCCTGACCTGCATACAGAGGCAGGTCAGGTGGTCTGGCCTGCCTTTTTCAGAATTTTCCACAGTTTATAGTGATCCACACAGTCAAAGGCTTTGGCATAGTCAATAAAGCAGAAATAGATGTTTTTCTGGAACTCTGTTGCTTTTTAAAAGATTCAGCGGATGTTGGCAATTTCATCTCTGGTTCCTCTGCCTTTTCTAAAACCAGCTTGAACATCTGGAAGTCCACAGTTCACGTATTGCTGAAGCCTGGCTTGGAGAATTTTGAGCATTACTTTACTAGTGTGTGAGATGAGTGCAATTGTGCGGTAGTTTGAGCATTCTTTGGGATTGCCTTTCTTTGGGATTGGAATGAAAACTGACCTTTTCCAGTCCTGTGGCCACTGCTGAGTTTTCCAAATTTGCTGGCATATTGAGTGCAGCACTTTCACAGCATCATCTTTCAGGATCTGAAATAGCTCAACTGGAATTCCATCACCTCCACTAGCTTTGTTCATAGTGATGCTTCCTAAGACCCACTAGATTTCACAGTCCAGGATGTCTGGCTCTAGGTGAGTGTGAGTGATTACACCATCATGATTATCTGGGTCATGAAGATCGTTTTTGTATAGTTCTTCTGTGTATTCTTACCACCTCTTCTTAATATCTTCTGCTTCTGCTAGGTCCAAATGATTCCTGTCCTTTATTGAGCCCATCTTTGCATGAAATGTTCTGTTGGTATCTCTAATTTTCTTGAAGACATCTCTAGTCTTTCCCATTCTATTGTTTTCCTCTATTTCTTTGCATTGATCGCTGAGGAAGGCTTTCTTATCTCTCCTTGCTATTCTTTGGAACTGCATTCAGATGGGAATATCTTTCCTTTTCTCCTTTGCTTTTCGCTTCTCTTCTTTTCACAGCTATTTGTAAGGCCTCCTCAGACAACCACTTTGCTTTTTTGCATGTCTTTTTCTTGGGGATGGTCTTGATCCCTGTCTCCTGTACAATGTCATGAACCTCCGTTCATAGTTCATCAGGGACTCTGTCTATGAGATTTAGTCCCTTAAATCTATTTCTCACTTCCACTGTATAGTCATGATGATAAACATAATAAGCACAAATTCCCAGTTAAACACTCTCTACGCCATATAGTAGAAAAAGTGAAAATAATAAAGTTTTAAATCTATTCAGGTAAAGAATTGTTCTGACTCTGATAACAAATGTTAAGTAACTTTTTTTGCTACCACTTTCAACTCTGCTTCCCTGGTGGCTCAGACCGTAAAGCGTCTGCCTCCAGTGCAGGAGACCCAGGTTCAACACCTGGGTCAGGAGATCCCCTGGAGACGGAAATGGCAACCCACTCCAGTATTCTCGCCTGGAAAATCCCATGGACAGAGGAGCCTGGTAGGCTACATTCCCTACAGTCGCAAAAAGAGTCGGACACTACTGAATGACTTCACTTTCTTTCTTTCAGCTCTGTCTGGACTAAATCACATCCACAATACCATACCAAATAGGTATTATGGAAGGAATGGTACTTAACCTCACCATTTTTTTTTTCTTCCTAAAATAGAAACTTTAAGGAGCTGAATTTTTTAATGAAAGTTAAAAAATTATTTTTAAATTTCATGCTGTAAAGTATACAATATTTGAATCAAACTTGTTTGTACTCCCCTTAGTCTGATTAGTACAAACAGAATTTCACAGCATTCAGATCAAGCAGTTAGCAGACAGTGGAAAAGTAAGAACAATTCTGGTAAAATATGTGTGCATTTATGCTACATTTTAATGCAGACCAGTCTTTATAACTGTGTTGGCTTATCCCCTGAGGGTGTCTAATTCCATCTTGTTCTCTTCATTCCAGGGAAAGCTCTCATCTAGGCTTCAAGTCTGGATGAAACCAGGAAGATTTACTAATAACAAAAGCACCTTCTATGGTAACCTGAAAGTAGGGAAAGTAGTAAATAACTTCTACTTAGTTCTAAAATATCAATATTTCTTTATGATGGATATGGATGTGGGCATTTTTGTTTGGATGTCAGCACTCTCAGAATAGAGAAAGAACATTATCCTGAATTCTCCCATTGGCAGTGTTCTCGGTAAAGGGTGGAGGGAGGGAGAGATGTGTTGGAGCAGAATAAGCTAACAGTATCAGAGTCACAGAAACCTGATGCTATCCAAAGAGAAAGCATCTTCTTTGAGTCTCATGAAATGCTGGCCATTTTTAATCTTTTGAGGTTTAATCACTAATGAGTGATATGCTACATGATAACTCTGTCTCAGGCTCTAATCATCCACTCGCTCAGGATACTAGAATCTTTTCTCTGGGGCTCAATGAGCTGAGCCCACAAGCCCTTCAACACCTGCTCTTGCTACCACAGAACAGATTTCAATACATAAGAGGAAAAAGACTATTTTTTCTTTCTTTTTTTTTTTTTTGCTGCTATAATTAGTAGAATCAATGCGCTATTAATTCTGTAAATAAAATTGATAGTTATTTGATATTTACATGTGGATTTTAAAAATCCAGTTAATATGGCAATTTTTATAAATAATTAAACTATCTTTTGGTTTCAGAGATCTCCTTTTTGAAGGGTACAAAATGGAAGAAGCTTTACTTATGAAATTCTGTTTGAAATGATGGCTACTTTAAAAAGAGAAATGAAGTGGAAGTCGCTCAGTCATGTCCGACTCTCTGTGATCGCATGAACTATATGTCCATGGCCACAACACTGGAGTGGGTAGCCATTCCTTTCTCCAGGGGATCTTCCCGACCCAGGGGTTGAACCCAGGTCTCCTGCATTGCAGGTGGATTCCTTTTAGCAGCTGAGACACCAGGGAAGCCCACTTTAAAAAGTGTTGTATATCAAATACTTTACCATATAAAATGCTGATAAAAGAAATCATAGTAGTCATCAAAACTGTAAAATGTTTCTAGGTAAAACTTTTTTCCAGCATTCACCACATAAAACTTTAACTGAAAGGTAATATTGATTTATAAAAATAATGACTTGTAAGGAAATTATCACTTATGCTGAAACAATGCCAAAAATTCCCGGTGCCCAATAAGGCTAATCAAAGATGTCCTTATTATATATGCCACTCAAATAAAATCCATTTTTAAAATTTAATAAATTATAGTCATATAATTTATTTAATCAAAAGTATATGAGAAAATGAATACCTACCCAAGTATCATTATACAATTAAAATATTTTATAAGATAGTTTATTCTTGAGGAGATGTAAGTAAAGAACAAAATAAATATTTATGTAGAGACTAGGAAGTAAAATTAGCATTAACGTAACTTCTGATGTTAATCAGTATGAGCAGCTGCACAATTAAATAAACAGTGTGGACAGATGTTTTGTTTACGCCTCGCTTACATCAGAAAATAACATCACTCAGCTCTTACTTTTTAAAAGGCAAAGAGAGTGAGGTAAGAAGTATGGGAAGCAAGTTTTAAGAGGTGAATTTTAACCATTTTAGTTACTTTATACTTGGTTGACAGTCCTTGACAGCTTTACCACTTTATCAGGCAGCTAACAAGTACATTTAAAAAGACTAAAAAGGGGTATGTTTTTGAATAGTTTTCAATGAGATGGATGATTCTAGTTAATTTGCATTTTCATGGTGCTGAGATTTGGAATAAATTACTTGGCCTATGACATGAATCAAGTTAATATAAATTTTGGCTATGGCTTCAATGGAGAAAATTATAACCTCCAACCCCCAAGTAACTTTTCTGTTTCACTGTGGAAGACAAGGAAAATTGAATGAAAATCAGCAAGGGAAAGCCCCTCAGTAGATGACAGCAAGTTCTCTCCTACGTTGTTAGTATACACTGAAATAACTCCTTTGTAAAACAAGTTAACAACAAGTACATCATCTTTGACTAACTAATCTTATTTCTGTAAATGTATCCTAAATAGATGCTAAAAGGTATACCTTTAGAAAAATAGGAATGGATTATCAATAGTGGTGAAGATTTAAAAACAATCTATTGAATATTCTCCATATATTAATATTATAAAGCCACTGAAAGTAATGTTTTTAAGAAATACTTCATTTCAAAAGAAAATGATACTATATGGTACTGAAGAAAAAGTAGAATATAGAATCAAATTAACACTACTAATGAAAATTTGGGAAAATTTTACCAGTTGGTGATCATTTCCTTTCCTGTTTGAATGCTGTACATATCTGAACCTTCTATTCTCCATAATAAACAATGTGTAGCTTTTATAGCCAGAAACAATAAATGTTATTATAAGAGTCTCATATAGTAAAAGATACTTATTTGGTATACTCAAATATATAAAAATAAAATTTAATATACATACATAAACTGAATAAAATGTATTCTTTAATTTTTTTAATTGCAAAATCAAATACAGGATATCTTTCATATGATTCCCATTTTTAAAAAACAAAATTAAAAAAAAAAGATATTAATCATCAGAGTTAAGTATTACTTAAAGACATGTTGTACAGCAGTATAAAGACTCAATCAGACATGGAGGGACCTAGAGACTGTCATAGAGAGTGAAATAAGTCAGAACAAGAAAAACAAATATTGTATATTAATGTATATATGTGGAATCTGGAGAAATAGTACAGATGATCTTATTTGCAAAGCAGAAATTGAAACACAGAAATAGAGAACAAACATATGGACATCAGGAGGGGAAAAGAGAGGTGGGAAGAATTGGGAGATTGGGGTTGGCACACATACATTATTGATACTGTGTATAAAAAAGATAACTGATGAGAACCTAATGTATAGTTCAGAGAACTCGCCTCAGTGCTCTGTGGTGACCTAAATGGGAAGGAAATCCAGAAGAGGGATGTGTGTATGTATGTGTGTATATATATATGCTGCATATATGCACATACATACACACATATATACACATGTGTACATATATATATACATGCTGCATGCATACCAAGTCACTTCAGTCATGTCTGACTGTTTGTGACCCCATGGACTGTAGCCCTCCAGGCTCCTCCCTCCATGGGATTCTCTAGGCAAGAATACTGGAGTGGGTTGCCATTTCCTCCTCCAGGGTATCTTCCTGACCCAGGGACCAAACTTGTGTTTCTTGTCTCCTGCATTGGCGGGTGGGTTCTTTACCCCTAGCATCATCTGGGAAGCCCATATATACGTATGTGCTGTGCCGGGCTGAGTTGCTTTAGTTGTGTCCGACTTCTTCTGACCCCATGGACCAGAGCCCGCCAGGCTCTTCCACCCATGGAATTCTCCAGGCCAGACTACTGGAGTGGGTTTCCATTCCCTTATCCAGGGGATCTTCCCAACTCAGGGACTGAACCTGGGTCTCCTACATTGCAGGCAGATTCTTTGCCATCTGAACCACCAGGGAAGCCCATGTACATGCATACATATAGCTGAGTCGCTTTTCTGTAAAGTAAAAACTAACACAACATTGTAAAGCAACCATATTGTTGATGTTGTTCGGTTACGAAGTCGTGTCTGACCCTTTGTGACCCCATGGACTGTTGCCCATCAGGTTCCTCTGTCCATGAGATTCCCCAGGCAAGAATACTGGAGTGGGTTGCCTTTCCTTCTCCAGGGCATCTTTCCGGATCAGGCATTGAACGCACGTCTACTTCAATAAAAATTATTACAAAAAAAAAATTCAAGCAGAGATTTCCTTGCCCTGTAATGAAGTAATGGTCAAGGAAGAGAATCAGAACAAGGAAGATGGTTTCAGTCTGGGAAAATGGGAAATTTAAGGCAAGAGCACCATTCTTAGTACCAATTGGCAGCGAGACACAGATGGTAGCAAATACATTAGAAAAAATGAGGATTTCAGGGCTGGCCTTTCTCTTCATGTTTTATATTCTTCCTGGGTTGTAGGTTATATTCCTACTCCTTTTATCTCTCTTCTCAGTTCTTCTGCTTCTGTATTGTAGTCTATACTTTTTTCTCCATTCTTTTCTAATCCATCAACTACCTTATCCCTGCCTGCATTTACTTATTCCATTGTCTGGTTTCTATAAGACATAAGTTCCATTTGACAACAGCTGTCTCAACATGCACAGTCAAGCCTATTTAGAATGTTTTGAAAATTAGTAATAAAAATAGTCATATTGAAACAATCTTTTTGGGTTCACATTGAGGCTAAACAAACACATTGAAGTGAAACAAATATTTCATAGGAAATATTTATTTTCATGGAGGGAAATATCTAAAGTACAATAATTTTTAGTTTTTTTCTTATGTTGGAGCACAGTTGATTAACAATGTTGTGTTAGTTACAGGTGTACAATAAAGTGATTCAGTTATAGATATATGTCTACCTATTCTTCCTCAAATTATTTTCTCATTTAGGCTATTACAGAATACATAACTTTTAAAATACAGTGAATAAAAATAAATTACATAAAAAAATAAATGTTGAGAAGTTTCTATGAGTAAGTTGCTTTATTTTTAAGAAGTCTTAATACGGGAAAAAATCCTATATAATACACCCATTACCACTACTCCTATTATGTTGTCTAATATTAATTATCAATTATTTAATTGGCACAGTAACCATCCTAATAGCTGCTATGGTGATTCAATTTTGGAGATGAAGAATTTTAGAGCTGGGGAACATTTAACAAGGTAACATAAAAAGACATCTGAGTGCAAAGGGCCAGAGGCACTTCCAGAGACCTGCCCAGCTCTCTCATGTGTCCTGACTTACTTCACAATTATTAATGATAACATGCATCTCCTGAGCATTCGGGTATCTTCATCCAACCAACAGAGTAACAAGTCCAACTCCCAGACATGTCCTACAACCACACCAAGCACTAGAAACACAACCTTAAAATCATGTTGGTGAGCATGATTCAAAAGAATACAGGTGACAACCTTTTAAATGGCAACAGCTTGAGTATCTGCTTGTCTTTCTTCACTCACTTTTTTACTACACGGCATTAGGCTTTTGCCTCATCAGGAGTTATTTCTAAAAATCTTTTCTATTTAATAATTATCTATATTTAAGACCAAAAATACAATGGACTCTTCCTAGCTTCCTAAGTAATGTGACAGTAAATCCTTACAAGTTTTTCATTACCTGAATGTGTCAAGCAGCTCATAACATTAGAAGTTACTCTTAGAGAATCAACTTGAAATATTTAGGGCTTTTCTCTGTGGAACTACAGATATCTTTAGAGACCTTGAAAGCTATGGTTTGCATTTGAGTATGTATTACATTTACAGAATTTTTAGGTTATATATGAAACAATTTCATTGCAAACATCTACATATTTTAAACAGTATCTTCTCTTTTAAATGACTACTTATCAGGTCCTAAGTCGCTTTTTTATATGAAATTAACAATTTACACATTTGTAATAGCTATGACAAAACTCTACAGCATATAAAAAAGCGGAGACATTACTTTGTCAGCAAAGGTCTTGTATAGTCAAAGCCATGGTTTTTCCAGTAATCACGTATGGATGTGAGAGTTGGACCATAAAGAATGCTGAGCATCAAAAAACTGATGCTTTTGAACTGTGGTGTTGGAGAAGACTCTTGAGAGTCACTTGGACTGCAAGGAGATCCAACCAGTCCATCCTAAAGGAGATCAGTCCTGGGTGTTCATTGGAAGGACTGATGCTGAAGCTGAAACTCCAATTCTTTGGCCACCTGATATGAAGAGCTGACTCCTTAGAAAAGACCTTGATGCCAGGAAAGACTGAAAGCAGGAGGAGAAGAGGATGACAAAGGACAAGATGGTTGGATGGCATCACCAACTCAATGGACAAGAGTTTGAGCAAGCTCTGGGAGATGGTGAAGGACCGGGAGGCCTGGCGAGCTGCAGTCCACGGGGTCAAACACAACTGAGCGACTGAACAGCAGCAACAACACATAAACTGCTAATTGAGTTAAATAATCATTTTCTATGTCAGTTGGTAAAAATGACTAAGTAAGCCTAAGGCATATATTTTTTCACTTCACTTCTAAAGTAGAAGGATCATATGTTTTCAGAAATTGCTTATTAATTATTGAGTTTCTACATTATATAAACCAATGGTGTTGCTTTCAAGATTCTCTGGATGTATTTCTTATGTATCGCTTCTAAATTTGTAAGCAATGTAGTAATAAGAACAAATATTGAAAACATTTAGAAATCAGAAAGAAAATAATATTTAGCCTTGACAAGAGATACTAAACTATAACCTTAAGATGGAATGTATGTGCATACATGCGGGTTCAGCTGTGTCCAACTCTTCCAGACTCCACGGACTGCAGCATGCCAGCTCTTCTGTCCACGGGACCTTCCAGTTAAGAATACTGGAGTGGGTTTCCATTCCCTTCTCCAGGGGATCTTCCTGATCTAGGGATTGAACATGCATCTCCTGTTTCCCAGTATTGGCAAGCAGATTCTTTACCACTTTGGAAGCCCAAGATGGAATGTAGTAATTTCATATTGTGCATTTAGTAACACTACCTGCTGTGTTTACTAAGGGTCATTTCTCCCAAGCTAATCTTTGCCAAATATACTGGACACTTTGAATTTCCTCTCTTCTCTCCTTTATGCTACGATGAAAGCAGGTGTAAAGGCAGATGTCCTTGGGGACTTTATTCTCTACTGTGTAAGTTGTATGTTCACCTGTGTAGCTATAAAACAGTCTTACAGAAAACCCATAACCTTCTGGCCTTGGACTTTATTATAGGGACTTGAAAAAGATTTACTACTTGAATTATATTTTAAATCAGCTAATGTGGAAATGTTTCTGGTGAAGGTGTGGGTCAGCAGTTGCCTGCTCCAGGGTCAGGGGCACTGAGTGCAATTGTGCTTGCATTGGACATATTGAAGGAGGTTGCCATTATCTTCATTACCTCCAACATAGTTTGGCCTCAGGTCAAGCAAGAGGGAAGAAACACAGCCCTGCCCAACAGAAAATTGGATTAAAGATTTACTGAGCACAGCCCCGCCCATCAAAACAAGACCCAATCCCCACCCCTGGCCCCCAGAGTCAGTCTCTCCCATCAGGAAGCTTCCATAAGTCTCTTATCGTTCTCATTCAGAGAGCAGAGAGAATGGAAGCCACAATCACAGAAAACTAACCAAACTGATCACATGGACCACAGCCTTGTCTAATTCAATGAAACTATGAGCCATGCCGTGTAGGGTCACCCAGACAACTCTGGCAGAGAGTTCTGACAAAACGTGGTCGACTGGAGAAGGGAATGGCAAACTACTTCAGTATTCTTGCCACGAGAACCCCATGAACAGCATGAAAAGGCAAAAAGGTATGACGCTGAAAGATGAAATCCCCAGGTCGGTACATGCCCAAAATGCTACTGGAGAACAGTGGGGAAATAACTCCAGAAAGAATGAAGAGACAGGTCAAAGCAAAAATAACACCCAGTTGTAGGATGTGACAGGTGATAGAAGTAAAGTCCAGTGTTATGAAGAGCAATGTTGCATAGGAACCTGGAATGTCAGGTCCATGAATCAAGGTAAATTGGAAGTGGTCACACATGAAATGGTAAGAGTGAACATCTGCATTTTAGGCATCAGTGAACTAAAATGGACTGGAATGGGTGAATTTAATTCAGATGACCATTATACCTACTACTGTAGGCAAGAATCCCTTAGAAGAAATGGAGTAGCTATCATAGTCAACAAAAGAGTCCGAAATGCAGTACTTGGATGCAATCTCAAAAATGACAGAATGATCTCTATTTGTTTCCAAGGAAAACCATTCAATATCATAGTAATCCAAGTCTATGCCCCAACCAGTAATGCTGAAGAAGCTGAAGTTGAACGGTTCTATGAAGACCTACAAGACTTTCTATAACTAACACCCAAAAATGATGTCCTCTTCATTATAGGAGATGGAATAAAAAATTAGGGAGTCAAGAGTTACCTAGAGTAACAGGCAAATAAGCTATGGAGTACAAAACAAAGCAGGTCAAAGGCTAAGAGAGTTTTTCAAGAGAATGCACTGGTAACAGCAAAACTGTTTTCCAACAACACAAGAGAAGACTCAACACATGGACATCACCAGATGGTCGACACTGAAATCAGATTGATTATATTCTTTGCAGCCAAAGATGGGAAGGCTCTATACTGTCAACAAAAACAAGACTGGGGGCTGATTGTGGCTCAGATCATGAATCTCTTATTGCCAAATTCAGACTTAAACTGAAGAAAGTAGGGAAAACCACTAGACGATTCAGGTATGTCCTAAATCAAAACCCTTATGATCATACAGTGGAAGTGAGAAATAGATTCAGGGGATTAGATCTGACAGACAAAATGCCTGAAGAACTATGGATGGAGGTTCATGACATTGTACAGGAGGCAGTGATTAAGAACATCCCCAAGAAAAAGAAATGCAAAAAAGGCAAAATGGTTGTCTGACGAGGTGTTACAAACAGCTGAGAAAAGAAGAGAGGCTAAAGGTAAAGGAGAAAAGAAAAGATATACCCATCTGAATGCAGTTCCAAAGAATAGCAAGGAGAGATAAGAAAGCCTTCCTCAGTGATCAGTGCAAAAAATAGAGGAAAACAATAGAATGGGAAAGACTAGAGATCTCTTCAAGAAAATTAGAGATATCAAGGGAATTTTCATGCAAAGATGAGCTCAATAAAGGACAGAAATGGTATGAAACTAACAGAAGCAAAAGATATTAAGAAGAGGTGCAAAGAACACACAGAACTATTCAAAAAAGGTCTTTATGACCCAGGTAACCACAATGGTGTGATCAATAACCTAGAGCCAGACATTCGGGAATGTGAAGTCAAGTGGGCCTTAAGAAGCATCACTACAGACAAAGCCAGTGGAGGTGATGGGATACCAGTTGAGCTATTTCAAATCCTGAAAGATGATGCTGTGAAAGTGCTGCACTCAATATGCCAGCAAATTTGGAAAACAGCAGTGGCCACAGGACTGGAAAAGGTCAGTTTTCATTCCAATCCCAAAGAAAGGCAATGCCAAAGAATGTTCAAACTATTGCACAATTGCACTCACATCACACACTAGCAAAGTAATGCTCAAAAGTAATGCTCCAAGACAGGCTTCAACAGTACGTGATCCATGAACTTCCAGATGTTCAAGCTGGTTTTAGAAAAGGCAGAGGGACCAGATATCAAATTGCCAGCATCCACTGGATTATCGAAAAAGAGAGTTCCAGAAGAACATCTACTTTTGCTTTATTGACTACGCCAAAGTCTAACTGTGCATCACAAGAAACTGTGGAAAATTCTGAAAGAGATGGGAATACCAGACCACCTGACCTGCCTCCTGAGAAATCTGTGTACAGGTCAAGAAGTAACAGTAAGAACTAGATATGGAACAACAGACTGGTTCCAAATTGGGAAAAGGGTACGTCAAGGCTATATATTGTCATTCTCCTTATTTAACTTATATGCAGAGTACATCATGAGAAATGCTGGACTGGATGAAGCACAAGCTGGAATCAAGATTGCTGGGAGAAATATCAATAACCTCAGATATGCAGATGACACCACCCTTTTGGCAGAAAGCGAAGAAGAACTAAAGAGCATCTTGATGAAAGTAAAAGAGGAAAAAAAAAAAAGTAAAAGAGGAGAGTGAAAAAGTTGGCTTAAAGCTCAACATTCAGAAAACTAAGATCATGGCATCTGGTTCCATCACTTCATGGCAAATAGATGGGGAAACAAAGGAAACAGTGAGAGACTTTATTTTTTGAGGGGCTCCAAAATCACTGCAGATGGTGACTGCAGCCATGAAATTCAATGACACTTGTTCCTTGTAAGAAAAGTTATGACCAATCTAGATAGCTTATTAAAAAGCAGAAACATTACTTTAGCAACAAATGTCCATCTAGTTAAAGCTATGGTTTTTCCAGTAGCCGTGTATGGATGTAAGACTTGGACCTTAAAGAAAGCTGAGCGCCAAAGAATTGATGGTTTTGAATTGGTGTTGGAGAAGATTCTTGAGAGTCCCTTGGACAGAAAGGAGATCCAACCAGTCCATCCTAAAGGAAATCAGTCCTGAGTGTTCATTGGAAGGACTGATGCTGAAGCTGAAACCCCAATATTTTGGCCACCTGATGCGAAGAGCTGACTCATTGGAAATGAACATGATGCTGGGAAAGATTGAAGGCAGGAGGAGAAGGGGACGACAGAAGATAAGATGGTTGGATGGCATCACTGACATGATAGATATGAGTTTGAGTAGGCTGTGGGAGTTGTGTGATGGGCAGGGAAACCTGGCATGCTGCAGCCATGGGATTTTAAAGAGTCAGACATGGCTGAACTGAATGTGGAAATAAATTGACATTTTCCATGCATGATACTTGGAGCCATGTCCCAGGAATGCATGGTATAAAAAGCAGTAGCCTAGAAACAAAGGTGTGCAATAAAGAAGGTTACTAACTTGAGAGGATCATTTATTTAAGATCCAACTTTGTCCTCGTTTGATACTTTTTATGTATGAATTATAGACCATAGTTGATTCCCAGACAATTTTCAGGATATTCCATTTTAACCCTAGCAAAGCAATTAATCCAACTATGAACTTTCTTTTAATAAGGTCTTGGCCTATGAAGGCTTAATATTGGACACATTTGTACTCTATCAGAGTTATACAGCTATCCAGTGAGCACAGCTCTTGCTCTCAGCTCTATACCTTCTTCATAATCTTTTCTGTATCTGGAATTCTCTACTGTTTCCTTTTGATCAAAATATTACACTTCATGAAGAGCTAAGCCAATTATGGCATTATCCTTCTCAGAAGAAAAATGTTGTGTTTACAAACACATCATACTCCTATGTGCTAATATCTCTCCCTTGCTAATTCA
This sequence comes from Cervus canadensis, assembly GCF_019320065.1. Classification (NCBI taxonomy): domain Eukaryota; kingdom Metazoa; phylum Chordata; class Mammalia; order Artiodactyla; family Cervidae; genus Cervus; species Cervus canadensis. The sequence goes on from NC_057405.1 coordinate 6,812,013, forward strand.
TGGATGTCTTAAATGAAATTATATATATATATATATATATATATATATACACACACACACACACACATAGATACATATATGAAAACACTAACATAGTGCTTGGTATATAATATGGCTCTCGAAACTGTTAGTTTCTTTCTCTTGCTTTTGTTTTGCCTACAAATTCTAGCACAGTTTTCAGTGCATGGCAGAATAAATTGGCCTGATGTCTCCATAGCTTGCCACTATGCTGCCATCTGCTTGGTGAGAAAGTGAAAGATACATGTGGAAAGAAACTATTTGGAATCAGGCATTTTGAAGGCAACGAGTTCACTGATTCATGGTATCTAATTGGAGGTTTGTGGACCAGTGTGCTATTACTTAGGTAGTTTACACTAAAAAATGAGAAAAAGACAAATAATGCTAAAAATTAATGCAATTTAAATTATGACAAGTTCATTTAATCTAAAAGATGCCCTTAATCATGAAATTTTATGTTCTCCCAGTACGGTTTTTAAACACAATTGTTTTTAAGAGATAGTGGAGATAAAACTATACAGGATTTTGTTTTTGTTCTGTGTCGTTGCTTTGTTGTCTATGTTATTATCTTTATGGTGATGATGGTAATCTAATAAAATTAGCTATTAAAGCTTCATGAGGTCTTCCTTGTCTGTCAGTATTTTTATTTGAAAAAAAAAAAAAAAAAGTTCTTTTAAAGTTTCCTGGAACTCTAGAATCCAGAAACTATCATTATGGCTGACAGAAAAACTGGTGGTCTTTTCTAATCAATACAGCTAATTTTTCTGATGTTTCAACCTCTCAATCTTTGCTGTCATTTATTCTCCAATTCTTAACACATAAATAATTTGTAACACATTTAACACATAATGTGTGTTTAATAGTTCAGCTTCTTACTACAGTCACAATTCAATTCAATTTAACAAATATTTACTAAGAGTTTACTATGTTCACACATTTCTCTGTGTTATAGAAATAAGGTCTCTACCACACTGAAGCTTACATTCTCCAGAAGAAAGACAAACAGTAAATCACCAATTAAAAAATTATATAAGATGGAAGGTGAAAAGTGTTCCGACATAAAGACACAGAAGAGCAGGGTCAGGATGTTAGGTGCTAACAGTTTAAAGGTTGTCACGTTCCATAGGTTTTCAGAATAAACCTCACTGAGAAGGCAGGCTCTGAACAAGGATTTGTGGGAGATGAATTAGTTAGCCAAACTGATATCCAGGTTAAGATAATTCTAAGGTAGTGAGAATACCACGAACAAAGGTCCAAAGTTGGGAGCACTTCTGGTGTGTTTTAGAACCAGCAACGAAACTGACATGGCTGGAATAAGTGATGGAATAAGTAGATGAGACCAGAGAGGTTAAGGAGGTGCGGAGGAAGCAGGCACAGAAGGCCTGGCAGGCTTTTGCCCTGAGTGAGATGGAGCGTCATGACAGTTTTCTGGGCAGAGGAATAAAATCGTATATGCTTTAAAAAGAATCTAGGTGCTGTGTTGAAAACTGTTAGAAGAGACATGTTGGTAAGTTTTGTTGTCATCCAGGTAAGAAATGCTGGTGGTCTGGAATAGCTGAATAGCCATGGAAGTGAAGAAAGTGGTCAGATTCTACATACATATTTTCTAAACATATAAATATGTTGAGGTAGAGTCAACAGGATTTCCTGAGACTGCATATATTAATAATCAAATAATCAAGTATTATCATACTTTTATAATATCATACATTATCAGCTTATTTAGTAACCAATAACTGATAATTATTAATTCCATAGAAAATAAAATTCTTAATGCAGTGAAATAGTTCATTTTACAATTTTTTTCAATTCATGTGGTAAGCTGAAAAATAAATTTTCTAGGATGAGGATCCCTTTTACTAATATATTTTTACTAGATATTTAGATGAGGGACTGTGTGTAAAATTGGGTAAAATGTTACAATAAGTAAGTATGTTAGATAATTAAAGAAGTGACCTACTGGTAAAATATGTAGCATGCATTGTATGCTAGTATTAATAGGTTATGTATTGAAGGAAGAGAAATCACTGATCCATTTCATTGATTAATTAACCTTCTTGTGAAATTGAAGAAATTTTATCCAATATTATACTGTCAAGCTTGGTTTTATTTTTCTCCTAACTGCTTTAATAAATGTTGTATTTTAATACTAAGAAGCTTCAGCATGTTGGAATATTCTGAAGATGCAACAAAAGCTTAGTGAAGTATTTTGATACATAAGTAAAATTCAAATAAAGATTCAGTAAATTAGTTATTTCATTCCAAAAGAGAATTCTTTAAAATTAACACTATATTGCAGTGATAGGCAAAGTGATTAGAGACTGAATATGCTTGGCCATTTTAAAAGAATACCATCATTAGCACAAAATGATTTGTAGAGCAATTTTACTTCACTAGGGAGAAAAACAATTCCCTTTCATATTTAGTAAATATATTTAAGAATGTAGCTAGCAAAAACAGGTTCGGCGGAAGTATAATGCTTACTTTTCCCTTCCATGGTTTTAGAAAGATGATATTAGACACAGGTCAGATGTGCAATTACAAGTGAGGAATATATATTTTATAATAAAAATGTGTTGCATTTTTTATAATAAATGAAATTTCATAAGCACTAGTCAGAAAATATAATTTAGAAAATTATATTTAAAGCTTACACAGCTTTACTAGTACTTAATGCTTTAGAGACAAGATGGCCCAACACAATTAGCCAAGTCCTAAGGCAGCGTTAAAATGCTAAAATACAGGATTGTGGGAGCTCACCAAGTCAGAAGTTTTCCAGAATAATTTTGATTAGTTGAAACATAATTTCACTCATAAAATGTCTCATGTTTACAGAAGAATTTGTATATTTGTATGTATTTTATTCTCATCTAATAATTTATAAATAAAACAGCAGTTGCCTTGCTTACTTGTCCTACGTCCTATGAGGAAGGCTTATAAAGACACAACTTACACCTGAAGAAGATATGAAATTTGCATTTATATGTCTCTCTTTTAAATCAGTATATCTCAACCTGCTATAGAAACATCTGGCATATGTATTTAAATTATAAAGAATTGGCTGCATACATTAAACAGGCACATGACTAGGCTCCAGCCCAGTTACCTACAGAATCAGGACTTCTGAAGTTTAGGAACCAGTGTCTGCACTTATAGCAAGTACCTGACATGAAGTTTTGGAGCAAAATTTTGTGAATCAAAGAATGGGCAACATCAATACACTGTTGGTTGATTACATATATATACATATATATACATACATACAAATATATGAGAGTGGCTGAGGGTTGGTCCATAAAGAATCATAGGAAAAGGGAGGCTTGAGAAGGTCTTTAAGGATGGATAGAATTTGAATTTGTAGAGGTGGAAAGTAGGCATTTTTGGTGAAGGGTCTATGTTATAAGGGAATACTTTGAAATCAGTTATTAGATTACTTAGATGGTTAAAGTGGCCAGGGCTAGGCTGTGGTTAGCAGGCTGCCATATCTGCTGTGGTATACTACCCAGGCCCCCAGCTCCTCTCCTTCAGTACTAAGTGTCTTAAGCTAACCTGACAGCTTATGGTTGAGTGGCCCTCTGAGAACTTTTCTAGTCTAATAAGAGCTTCATCAGCATCAAGATGGCAGAGAAGGACATGCATTCATCTTCTCCTGAGAGAACATCAAAATTACAACTAGTTGCTAAACAACCATCAACAGGAAGACGTTGAAACCCACCAAAAAAAGATACATCACAGCCAAGGACAAAGCAGAAGCCATAATGCAAAGGTAGGAGAGGCGTAATCACCTTAAAACCAAATCCCATGCCCACTGGGTAGGTGAACCACAAACTGGGGAACAATACTACCAGAGAAATTCTCCCACTGATGTGAAGGTACCAGGCCCCACATCAGACTTCCCAACCTGGGGATCTGGCAAAGGGACTGGGAATCCCCAGGGAGACTGATTCTGAAGGCCAGCAGGATTTGATTATAGACTGGGGAAAACAGAGATTCGTGGAGGGCACAAACAAAAGCTTGCCTGCACCAGGACCCGGGGAAAGGAGCAATGACCCCACAAGAGACTGAGTCAGATCTGCCCCTGAGTGTTCGCAGGTCCCCTGCAGAGGTGTGAATCGACAAGTGGCCTGCTGTGGGGACAGGGGCATCCGTAGCAGCAGTCCCGGGAGCCGTGGGTTAACAGTAAGACCCTTGGAGGTCATCATTAGCCCTACCAGAGAGCCTGCACAAGCCAGACCTGGGTTACCTCAGGCAAAACAACTAACAGGGAGGGAGCACAGCCCCACCTATCACCATACAATTGGAGTAAAGAGTTACTGAGCACGGGTCTGCCTCCAGAGAAAGACTGATTTTCCCCACCTACTTTTCCCCACAGCCAGTCCCTCCCATCAAGAACCCTGCACAAGCCACTTATCCTCATCCATCCGAGGGCAGACAGAAGAAGCAAGTACTACAGTCTCACAGGCTTCAGAAGAAAAACCACAATCACAGAAAGCTAACCAAAATGATCTCATGATTGACAGCCTTGTGTAACTCAATGAAGGTAGGAGCCATACCATGAAGGGTCACCAAAGCTGGATGGGTCCTTCTGGAGAGTTCTGACAAAACATGGCATGCTGGAGAAGGGAATGGCAAACCACTCCCAGTGCTCTTACCTTGAGAATCCCATGAACAGCATGGAAAGTCAAAAAGTTCTAACACCTGAAGACGAGCCCCCCAGGTCAGTATGTGTCCAATATGCTACAGGGGAAGAGCAGGGAAATAGCTCCAGAAAGAATGAAGAGGCTGGGCCAAAGCGGAAACGAGGCCCAGTTGAGGATGAGTCGGGTGCTGAAAGTAAAGTATGATGCTGTAAAGAAAAATGTTGCATAGGAACCTGGAATGTTAGGTCCTGGAATGTTACCTGGAATGTTAGGTCCATGAATCAAGGTCAATTGGATGTGGTCAAGCAAGATGTGGCAAGAGTAAACACAGACATTTTAGGAATCAGTGAATTAAAATGGAGGAAATGGCCAAATTAAATTAAGATGACCATTATATCTACTACTGTGGGCAAAAATCCATTACAAGAAATACAGTGGCCCTCATAGTCAACAAAAGAGTCCAAAATGTAGTACTTGGGTGAAATGTCAAAAATGACAGGATGATTTCAGTTTATTTCCAAGGCAAATCATTCAGTGTGACAGTAATCCAGTCTATGCCCCAACCACTAATGCTGAAGAAGCTGAAGTCCAATGGTTCTATGAAGACTTACAAAACCTTCTAGTGAAGGTGAAAGTGTTAGTCACTTAGTTGCCTCCGACTCTTTGTGACACCAAGGACTGTAGCCCACCAGGCTCCTCTGCCCATGGGATTCTCCAGGCAAGCATACTGGAGTGAGTTGCCATCCCCTTCTCCAGGGGATCTTCCTGACCCAGAGATCAAACATGGGTCTTCCACATTGCAGGCAGATTCTCTACCATCTGCACCACCAGGAAAGCCCAAAACCTTCCAGAACTAACACCAAAAAAGATGTCCTTATCATCATAGGGGATTGGAATGCAAAAATAGGAAGTCAAGAACTACCTAGAGTAACAGGTAAGTTTGACCTTGGAGTACAAAATGAAGCAGAGCAAAGGCTAACAAGAGTTTTGCCAAGAGAATGCACTGGTCCTAGCACACACCCTCTTCCAATAACACAAGAGAAGACTCTACACGTGGACATCACCAGATGGTCAATACTGAAATTAGACTGATTATATTCTTTGCAGTTGAAGATGGAGAAGCTCTATACAATCAGCAAAAACAAGACCAGGAGTTCACTGTGGCCCAGATCATGATCTCCTTATTGCAAAATTCAGGTTTTAATTGGAGAAAATAAGGAAAAACACTACGCCATTTGGATATGACCTAAATCAAATACCTTATGTTTATACAGCAGAGGTGATGAATAGATTCAAGGGATTACATCTGATAGACAGAGTGCCTGAAGAACTATGGACAGAGGTTGGTAATACTGTACAGGAGATGGTGATCAAAATCAACCAAAGAAAAAGAAATTCAGGAAGGCCAAGTGGTTGTCTGAGGAGGCCTTACAAATAGCTGTGAAAAGAAGGTAAGTGAAAGGCAAGTGAAAAAGGGAAAGATATACCCAAATGAATGCAGAGTTCCAGAGAATAGCAGGGAGAGAAAAGAAAGCCTTCTTAAGAGAACAATGCAAAGAAACAGGAAAACAACAGAATGGGAAAGACTAGAGATCTCTTCAAGAAAACTGGAGATACCAAGGGAGCATTTCATGGAAAGATGGGCTTTCATGGAAAGATAAAGGACAGAAATGGCAAGGGCCTAACAGAAGTAGAAGAGATTAAGAATAGGTGGCAAGAATACACAAGAGAACTATACAAAAAAGCTCTTAATGACCTGGATGACCACAATGCTGTGGTCACTCGGCTAAAGCCAGACATCCTGGAGCCAGACATCCTGGAGGGTGAAGTCAAGTGGGCCTTAGGAAGCATTACTATGCATAAAAGTAGTGGAGGTGATGGAATTCCAGCTAAGCTATTTCAAATCCTAAAAGATAATGCTGTTAAAATGCTTCACTCAATAAACACAGCAGTGCTCGGCACTGGGCTGGAAAAGGTCAGTTATCATTCCAGTCTCAAAGAAGGGCAACACTAAAGAATGTACAAACTACCATACAGTTACGCTCATTTTGCATGCTAATAAGATTATACTCAAAACCCTTCAAGCTAGACTTCTGCAGTACATGAATCTAGAGCTACCAGATGGACAAGATGGATTTAGAAAAGGCAGAGGAACCAGAGATCAAATGCCAACATTCACTGGATCACAGAAAAAGCAAGGGAATTCCAGGAAAACATCTACTTCTGCTTTATTGATTACACTAAAGTCTTTGTGTGGATCACAACAGATTGTGGAAAATTCTTAAAGAGATGGGAATGCCAGACCACCTTACCTGTCTCCTGAGAAACCTGTATGTAGGTCAAGAAACAACAGAACCCAACATGGAACAATGAACTGGTCCAAAAATGGGAAAGGAGCACATCAAGACTGTATATTGTCACCCGGCTTATTTAAGCCACATGCAGAGCACACCAGGTAAAATGCCAGGCTGGACGAATCACAACCTGGGATCAAGATCGCCTGGAGAAATACCAACAACTTCTGCTATGTAGATGATGCCATACTAATGGCAGAAAGCCAAGAGTAACTAAAGAGCCTCTTGATGAGGGTGAAAAAGGAGAGTTAAAAAGCTGGCTTGAAACTCAACATTAATAAAAGTAAGATCATGGCATCTGGTCCCATCACTTCGTGGCAAGTAGATGAAAAAAAAGTAGAAACAGTGACATAATTTATTTTCTTGGGTTCCATGATTACTGCCGACAGTGACTGCAGCCACAAAATTAAAAGACGCTTGCTCCTTGAGAGAAAAGCTATGACAAACATAGTGTATTAAAAAGCAGAGACTTCACTTTGTTGACAAAGGTACAAACAGTCAAAGCTATGGTTCTTCCAGTAGTGATGTATGGATGTGAGAGCTGGACCATAAAGAAGGCTGAGTGCCGAAGAACTGATGCTTTCAAATTGTGGTGCTGGAGAAGACTTGAGAGTCCTTTGGCCAGCAAACAGGTCAAACCAGTCGATTCTAAAGGAAATCAACCCTGAATATTCATTGGAAGGACTGATGCTGATGCTGAAGCTCCAATACTTTGGCCACCTGATGCAAAGAGCTGACTCATTGGAAAAGACTGATGCTGGGAAATATTGAAGGAAGGAGGATAAGGGGGCAAGAGAAGATGAGAGGGTTGGATTGCATCACTGACTCAATGGACTTATGTTTGAGCAAGCTCTGAGAGATAGTGAAGGACAGGGAAGCCTGGCATGGTGCAGTCCATGGGCTCACAAAGAGTCTGACACAACTTGGGGGCTGAACAATAAACAGAGTCTCACGGCCCAAGCTCACACCCCCAAGCGGGAGCATATCCAATGACTGCTTAACGGCAGAAGGGAGGACAGAAGGCGTGAAGGCCTGGCTCCTTCCCCTAACCAGGACAACCCTACAGCGCCTATCCAGGGCCAAGGCGCTCTGTGGAATTGGCTAACACCACTGCTGCAGTTGCATCAATGGTCGCTCTTTGAAAACCTGTGTTCAGTCCTGCTACTGTTGCACTCTAGAGGTGTTGATCTCTACAAAAGTCCCCAAGAAACTTCCTGCAAACACATTTTTGTCTCAGATTCTGTTTACCATTAGAATTAAACCTGCCTCTCCTTCTTATAGCTGAGCATTTTACAGTTGAGAAATTAATGCACTCTCTTTCCTTCCTATTTTCCTTTTTTTTTTAACCCAGTGAGCAAATTGCTTATTTTAAAATGACATTATTACACACAAATTGTAGAATATTAAGATTTCACTCAAAAGAATCTAGGTTTCTTGCTTGTCTTCTGGAATTAAGATGTGGCCTCCCTGAAAATGTGTGGATCATTAGTGAGAAGTGGGAAGCACAGCTCCCTAGAGACAGTCATCCCCTCTGCAGACCCCCGTTGTCCACGCAACGTCCAGGGGGACCGTGACATTAATTGATCAACATTAATAGATTAACTGTTTGGGAATTTGTTTAAAGGGATTGGTCAGGTACTCGGATATCTAAACTATGCCCTTTAAGACTTAATTTGGACTTTTCAAAAGGACTAGAAAATTAACACAGAGCATAAGGCATAGTGATAAAGAACATGGTTTGGGGTTAGATTCCTGCCTCTATACAACTTGGAGTTACTCAAACTTTCTACAGCTGTATTTTCTCATCTGTTACATGGCAAAATTAACTTTACTTTATAGGGTACTATGAGAATTCATTGAAATAATGATGCAAAGAACCTAACAAAACTCAGTATAAGGTATATTAAGCAATCAGGTTTTCACACCACACTGAGGTACACACTCACGTATTTTATTTATATATAGTACACACACACACACACACACACACATACGTCCATAATTTGCACTGTAAGTTATATATTATATGTACTCAGTCGCTCAGTTGTGTAAGACTCTTTGTGACCCCATGGACTGCTGCCTACTAGGCTCCTCTGTCTGTGGGATTTTCCTGGCAAAAATACTGGAGTGGATTGCCATTTCCTCCTCCAGGGAATCTTCCTGATTCAGGGATCAAAACTGCATCTCTATGTCTCGTGCATTTCAGGCAGATTTTTTACCTCTGAGCCATGGATGAAGCCCCTAATATGTGACATACATATATATAATTCATACTATAAAAAATGATTTAAACAAGTAAAGTGTGAGATGAATATCTGAAAGAGATGAAATATAGTATTAACATTTTTTAAAATTTAGGAAGAAATGTTGTGATAAAGAATTACATAGAAATAAAAAGCAAGTATCTTTTATAATCTACTCAAAGTAACTGCACTTTTTGGGTCTTGTTTTATAAAATATGAAGCTCCCTGAGGAGGCCTAAAGATTTTTTATTTCACAGAGGTGTGCTTTTCTGATAAATACACTAGCATTATGTAGATACACAAGCTTCCTTAAACAATTTCTAAATCTGAACGAACTAAATCATGCTAAAAGGTGTTTGGTAAGGGGATATTTTAAAGCGGTGCAGTGAATTCTTATTATGTCAATGGCAGAATCAGGGATGCATATTAGTGACTATCTTATTCTGATTTTATACTTATAAAACATGGAACCAATTTTATGAGTTCATTAAATCAAATGAGGATCTAAAATTTTCTTTGGAGTCAATAATTCATTTAAATTTTTACAGTAAACCTTCCAAAAGTAACCTGCAGATATTTGTACTCACTGTGGTATGCAGTTTTAAGTATTTAGGGGACATCCCACCCCCTAGTTTTGTGTGCACATGCTTATGTGTATATTAACAGTTCTATGAATAAATATATTAACTGATGCTATGTAGGTCTCACATAAAACAACAATCAAATTTGTAATTTTCAGTGAATTTTAAATTTGAATATATATTTTACTAATACAGTATCAAAAGCAAAAGGGGAACCAAACAAAAAACAGGATGCAAAATTTTTTATTAACTACGATTATGACATTTGTTCATTTCTCTCGATTCAAATGATTTCAAATGTGCAATACAGAACTTCTTGAATACATGTACATATTGACAAAATAATTTATTTCTAAAAATTCATCTCTGAGAAAGAAATGAATAAGTAGACTATATTAAGCAACCAAATGTACATGTTACAAAACTTAGGAGTAAACACATTATTATTCCTTACTAAGCTGGCCTTTTTATCCACTGCAGTGTGGGCTTAAACACTGCTATCCCATAGGGTAAAACGTTTTCAAATATATTTAGGGCTCCTGTCATCTGTCTCCAAATGCTTTATATCTTTCTTTTACTTTTCTACTCATTATCCTCTGCCACTTCTTACAGTTTAGCTCATGAAGCCAAAACAATGACTTTAAGTATACAGAATATAAAGTTCTGGGAACTGTGTATGATTCTGTATGCTTATAGATATATACTATTCATTAGACAAATTTCAGCACACAAAGTAGCATGTGCTTCCTGGCCTACTGTAATCATGATTTTGGGAAAAGCAGCTGTTTGACAATTTTATTTACATCTTCTCAGACTTTATTTTTTTGAAATGGAAAATTCCATCTGGATTACAATATATCCCTACAAGGTTAGAAAATCAAAACTGAGGGAATGCTACCCCTAACTGATCCTGTTGGCTTTCATACGATGCTGCTCTTTAGCATCTTTTGGTTTGATATCATTTTTGGATGTAGCTAAATGCCAGATACCCTGACAAACATACACTCTACCAGCTGGGTCTCCATCTGCTCAACTAAACATTTTCACACCAAATCTGTATAAAGAGCTATGTTTTCAAAGAGAGTTATCTACAACTGAAATATTAAAATCTTAACTCCAGGAGTCCTTCCATTTATACATTTCACATACATTTAATCACAAATACAAAACTACCTCCAAGTATTATCAGTGGTCTGCTTTTGTTGCCAAAAGTTATCTAAAAGCATCCTTGAAGGGGGAGACAGACTTTTTTGAGCACAAGGAATATTTTTGAGATTTTTTAATAGAAATATTGCTATAATTTTTTATCTGTTTGCTTAGAAAAAAGCTATAACATTAATGTTAATGGACAGAATAATTTTTTTTTTTGATGTTGTTGTTTTCAAATCTGCATTAGGTTTGGCCTGGGGTAACTTTATTTACCTACATGAAATTTATTACCAAGAAATACTCTTATGATTAATTCCTTATAATATTTATCAGAATCATTTTCACTAGACCTCAATTATGTACAGTGGTCAGTGAAATCTCAAGTAATTTTTTAAAGTTTCTACCTGAAAATGAAATTAAGATGGTGCTAAATAATATTTCATAAACTTCAGTGGCTATTAGTTTTTAGTTTGGTAAAGGGAAACCTACAAACCACTATTAGATTTTGGGAAACCCAAGAGCAAATGAAAGGCATGAAATCAAAATATAGCAGGATCATCAATAAGGAAAAACTGGGATCACAGAATTCATACACTTAATATATTAGTGAATAAAATGAAAAGTTTGGAAATAGGAAACTGTATATTTTCAGAACTGTGTACATTACTTCTAGATAAAATTGACAGTCATGCTTTAAAAATATATCTGCATGTATGTTAGGTAAATAAGAGGGATCCATTCTTTGAGAAACATCATCAAGAAAAGAATAGATTCATGTTAACAATATTTATAATCATTTCTCAATAAGTGTAAGTCAAATCATTAAGCTATACATCTTAAACTTACACAAACTCATTTTCCTATTCTCTACTTATGAATAATAATCATGAAAACATCATTCTTTCCCATCAATACACCTTTTCTAGGACAGGGATTATGTAGGCTAAAAAAATGGGCATGGACAGAAGGAGAGAGATGAAAAGAGAAGTACGCAGAGACGGAGATTTTCTTCAGATAAAAATATTATCAGAAAAACACTGTTTAGCCTCCATCTCTGCACTTTCCCAAGTGAAAAGAAAGTGCAAGAAAGAAAAAAAAAAAAAGTCCAAATCACAATGCAAATAAATACCTATGGTATAGACCAAAATTTCTTTTAACAGTCCACCAGGGTAAAAAAGAATTAGGATTGCCAAGAGTCATATATGAACACAGGGAAATATCTGCATAAAATACAGTTAACATTCAATTCTAAATTCAAAGCAGAGGACCAATGGAATTTAAAAGGATTAGACCTGCTTGGTTTTTATTTCACAGAAATTTCAATATTATCTCTCTTCTTCTACTTCCATTTAATCATCAAAACTCTTTAAGTAAGAAACTTTTTACTTCATCCTTCTAAAAGAGATAGCATGCTCCTTCTTCAAAACAACTGCCAGGCCCATTCAGCTGCACAGAAACATGGGCCGACCAGTGATGTGTAACTGACTCACAGGAAGCATCTGCTAGGATGGGCTGTCTAAAATTTTCCATAAAATTTCAAGCTTTGGTAGAAAAGTCTACAACATCCTACTATATTCTGCTGCTTTTCTACCCTCTACACCTGCTCCTGCCACATACATGTACCTAGGACACTCAGCAGGAAAAAAAAAAAAAAAAAGATAAAGGGAATTTTAAAAAATATTCCAACCAAATGAATGACCACTCTAATACTGAAAACAGGTGTACACTGAACCAATTTTGCTTGCATTAAAAAGATTGTTTTGCACATACTGGTATACTTTTAATAGTTTATATTTACTCAGACACATTTTGCAGAGACTGAATATACTTAATTGGCTGAAAAAAGGACTTTGAATCATAGAAATACCAATGAAGAAAACTTGCTTAATCCAAGCATTTGCCAAGAAAAATGGTTATCATCAAACACATGAGATTAAATAATTATCTGTTTTCTTTGCTGGCTCAGATGTAAAGTGATGCCTACGCTTACTGAAAAAAAAACAAAAATCACATAACATCCTGTCTTAACCATCAGTGAGATCCATCAAAGATTCAAGAACAATAATTTTAGACTTATAAACTGCCTGGTGTATTCACCAAACATTAACCATACAGCAGATAATTTTATTAATAGACTAGGGCTCATTAATGAAAATAATGGGCTTCCCACGTGGTGGAGTGGAAAAAAGAATCTGCCTGCCAATGTAGGAGACACAGGAGATGTGTGTTCTATTCCTGGGTCGGGAAGATCCCCTAGAGAAGGAAATGGCAACCCACTCTAGTATACTTGTCTGGAAAATTCCATGGAAAGAAGAGCCTGGCAGGCTACAGCCCATGGGGTTGCAAAGAGTCAGACATGACTGAGCAACTGAGCACTTTAATGGAAATCTCCTAACACTCAAGAATAATGTTCAGGTGAGTGTGGAAGCAATAAAAGAAAGAGACAGGTACTAAACTCCTAGTACCTAGGTACCTAGTACTAGTTCCTAGTACCTAGATACCTAGTACTAGTTCCTAGTACCTAGATAGATTAGTACCTATCTCCCTCAATAATCTAGGTTCCATGGGATACTCCACCCATTTTCCCACAGAATCCCCAGCACTCAGCAAAAATACCTGACATACAGTAAATTCTCAATAAATATTTGGTGTACAAATGAGTAAAAACACAACACAAATCACAACACAACATTGCCAAAACATTCTGTGTAATTTAAACAGGTATAAGAAGTGATTTTAAATGAATTTAAATGAATAGCACAGCTAGAACTTCCTTAGAAGAGACTGACTAGCATGTGCTCTAAACCCACCATACGTGATGATTTTCTGTAATTCACTGGATATTATAAGCAGAAGCAAGTAAAAAAAGCAATTTTTAAAACCAAGAAATCATTTGTTCCTTGAATTTTTGGTATGAAATTATATTTCCTCTTCTCTTTTCAGTTTTAGTGAGTTTCCTACTAATGCAGAATACCCACAAAGCTGGAACCTCATCAAGGCACATCACAGTTTTGGACTAAAATTCTTCAGACAATCTACTTCAGAAACATAGGGATCTTCCCTTCATTGCTCACTACTTGATCTGTAGTGGTCAGCAGTGTTTGACGCACCATAGGCACTTAATATTTAATGAATAAATGAATGAATAGGATGAAACAACAAAAAGACAAATTATGAACTAAATATAAGAAAAAAACATTTTCTTAGATACAAAGCTTCATAGTTTTTGAAGATTACCATGGTATTGCCCTCTGTTTTCTCCAAGTTAGTCAAATCCATTCTTTTGACTCGTATTCACATTACAGGCTTGTGAGCTGCATCATATCTGGACACAATACACTCGGTTGGAGGTGACTAGCGTCGAGTAAAGCAGAATGGCAGCCACCCTTAGATGACAGATTAGTGCAATCGAAGACATATGAGATGTCCTGATGGCCACTAGACTCCTGCTGAGCTGATTATATCCAGAGTTCAGTTCTCATGCTCACCTTGCAGGGCTATTAACATTTGACACAGATCACTGCCTTCTCCTTGAAACACTTTCTTTGCTTTCAGAGCATTAAACTCTGAATTTTCCTCCTAACCTCACTGGCCACTCATTCTCTGTCATTTCTGACTGTTCCTCATCACCCATTGCCCTGGCACTTAGATCTGAACCCTCTTTGTGATTTTAGCTATATTCATTCCATTTATTATCCTATTTAGTTTCATTACTTTAAATTTCACATCTTGCTGATAATTCCAGATTTATATCACTAACACAGACCTCAGATATGAACTCCAGATTTGTAATATCCAACCATAGGCATTTTAAGCTTAGCATATCCGAAACTGAGTTCCTAATTTTCTCCCTCATACCTGTCCCTCTCATAATCTCCTGCACCTGAATTACTAGCAATTTCATTTTCCAGTTGCTTAGGTAAAAATGCTCAGAATCACCCTTTTTGTGTGCTTAGTCCTAAGCTTAGTCATGTCCAACTCTTTGCGACCCCATGGACTTGAGCTCTTCAGGCTCCTCTGTCCATGGGGATTCTCCAGGCACGAATACTGGAGTGGGTTGCCATGCCCTTCTCCAGGGGATCTTCCCAACCCAGGGATTGTCCCCAGATCTCCTGCACCACACGCAGACTCTTTATCATCTTGAGCCACCAGGGAAGCAAAGAAACCACCCTTAGCCTTTCTCTATTTCTCATAGCCCACATTCTACCAGTTCATCTGTGGATTCTGTATTCAAAACGTATCCAGACTCTGACCACCACTCCTTACCATTCCATTGCTAATAGTCAAACACACGCCAATGTCATCTCCTTTCTAGATTAATGCAATAGCCTCCAGAACCTCCTGCTTCCACCCCTGAGCCCTTCTTATCCATTTGTAACATTACACTGCTAAAATGCAAGTAGGCTGACATCACTCTACTGTTGGACCTCTCCAGTGGTATTCCATCTCCATCTAAAGCCAGTGGTTTTAATGATCTGTAAGGACCAATACAATATCTCCAATCCATTAAAGTTCTGGCATCCACTCTACTCTCTTCTGTTCATCCACACTTTCTATTACTCTCCTCCCCAGTTGAACATGCCCAGCCCACTCTTCCCTTAGGGCCTCACACAGATGGTTCTGACCGAAACATTCTTCCTTCCTTTGACTTTGCTTCTATACTTTACTCAGGCTTTTACTCAAATGTCATCTCTTAAGAAGCCTTTCCAGATAACCCCTCTGAAATTCTGTTCATGCCTTTCCTACACTAATTGGACATGCCTGATCAGTCACTAAGTCGTGTCCGACCCTTTGTGACCCCATGGACTGTAACCCACCAGGCTCCTCTGTCTAAGGGGATTTTTCAGGCAAGAATATTGGCATGGGTTGCCATTTCCTCCTCCTGGAGATCTTCCTGACCCAGTGATTGAACCCATGTCTCCTGCATTGGCAGGTGGTTCTTTACCACTGAGCCACCGACCCTAATTGGACAGGATCATTTAATTTTTAAATATGGCATGCATTTAATTGATTTTTGTTTCACTCTTCATCTCACTTTTACTAGAAGTTTCTAACAGCAGATTTTTTTTTTTTTTTTTTTGGTCTATTGCTTTCTTCTAGTACCTAGAAATATGTGTGAAATTTATCTTGTTCAGCTGCTAAGTCCTGTGTGACCCTTTGCAGCCCCATGGATTTCAGCATGCAGGGCTCCTCTCTCCTGTACTATCTCCCAGAGTGCTCAGATTCATGTCCTTTGAGTCAGTGATCCCATCTAACCATGTCATCCTCTGTTGTCCCTTTCTCCTTTTGCCTTCAATCTGTTCCAGCATCAGGGTCTTTTCCACTGAGTTGGTTCTTCACATCAGGTGAAATTTATGATATTCTGAATTTGTGATATAGTGGTGAATATAGATTTTTGCATAGTAAAAGAATAAATGAAATGGTTTTCTCTGGCCACACCATATGGTTGCAGGAACTTAGTTCCTCAAACAGGGATTAAACCCGGCCCTGGCAGTGAAAGTACTGAGTGGTAACCACTGGACCACCAGGGAATTCCATGAATGAATGTTTTAAGTGAAAGTATGTCACTAGTGAATTTTCAACAGTCAGCCAACTGAGAAGAGTTCTGGTGTGATAGAATCCTCACCTCCCTAGAAGTGCACCATACATCACACTACTGACTTTTTCTAACTCAAAATAGAGATAGGCTCTTCTTACCTGACTTAATTATCTTTGGATGCCAAGATTTCTCCTAGGACATTGGTTCCTGAGTTATAGCAAATGAAACAGATTACAGGGTCACTATTCACTCTGGGTATTAATTCATTCTCATTAGAGAACTCCCATGAAAGCTCTACATAATCAATGTGTCCCTCAAAGTACAAAACTTGAATAACAGGAGAAAGATTCACTGGTGGATTTAGGGAGAAAGATGATGTGGTCTCCCTAAGCAAACTACATACACATCATGAACAAAACAGTACCCTGACTTAACAATAAAGAATCTGTCTGCCAAAGAAGGAGATGTGGATTTGATACCTGCGTCGAGAGATCCTTGAGAGTAGGAAATGGCAACCCACTCCAATATTGTTGCCTGAAAATTCCCATGGACAGAGGAGCCTGGCGGGCCACAGTCCATGGGGTCACAAAGTCAGACATGGCTGAGTGATTGAGCAGGAGTATGTAACAAAATAGACAAAATTATAGGTTCCTAATTTAAAGATAAAATTAAAAAAGGAAAATAAAGGAAATATTTTGGAAAGCAAATCACTGAAGCTGCATTATAAAAATCCATGTTCAATACCATCTTTCATGATCAAAATTAACTTGTAATGATGAAGTCACTCAGTCATACCTGACTCTTTGCGACCCATATACAAAGGACTCTGTACAATCCATGGAATTCTCCAGGCCAGAAATTTGGAGTGGGTAGCCGTTCCCTTCTCAAGAGGATCTCCCCAACCCAGGGATCAAACCCAGGTCTCCTGCATTACAAGCGGATTCTTTACCATCTGAGTCACCAGGGAAGCCCCAATGATGATAGTACAACAGTGAAAGTCTCATCATTTTACTACATGCAGGTAAGTAACTCCTCATGAAAATACAGTTAATGAAGTTAGGTAGTTTATTTTTATTACCATGAACTTTCAACATTTGTCTTCCATCAGGAATTTCATATTTTAGTGTCAGATTGAACACATCTCTTTCTTCAAATCTATATTGCAATGATAGAACTTAAATGTGACTAATTATGCCTAAGATAAATAACTACAGAGCTTGTCCCTCAAGTTCTGAAGGAGATACTGGTCACTGAACAATTACCATTTATCCTTTAAGCAGAAATAACTGTAATTTTTAATAGCCAATTATCAGTAGTTTTAATTTTGGACAGAAAAGTTTGAAAAGTTTTGTTAATTAACATCCAAGCCACACCATAAGCAATATTAACATAACTATGGAACTAAGTTGTCATTTTTAGATCCTGACTTTTAACACTGACTCAATGGACATGAGTTTGAGCAAGCTCTGGGAGTTGGTGATGGGCAGGGAAGCCTGGCGTGCTGCATTCCATGGGGTCGCAAAGAGTGAGCAATTGTACTGAACTGAACTGAACATAGCAACAGCATATGGTCCAAGAGCTCTTGCAAGAATTTTATTCCACACCTAATAAAGAATGTGAGTGCTGAACTATTAATTATGAATCCTGGTATAGTTGATTTTTCAAGTACTTTTGCAATATACTTGTTCTTTGTAGACTTTTGAAAATAAATGGACATTTCCCAACATGTACATTCCATATTCTATAAAGCATGACTGCAGTTAAATAAACTTAGGACTTCTTGGATTTTCTCAAATATTTTTTAGTAATTTTCTCAAGAACTTTTGATAATGCTATATATAAAATAATCTTGCTTTATGCATTATCGACTTCACACAATAGTGACTTGGCAGAACTGGAAAGTAAAATCATGTCGCTGTTCCGTGAGGGCTCCATCTTATTTTTTCCCACTACACTCCACAGCTGACGTGAAATCAAAAACAAAGATCTCACCTTGTAATGATGTAAGCAATTATATTGTTGAATTAAGTCATCAGTAATGTAAACTCTCTCATTTTACACTGGCCAAAAGAAAAGCTACATTTTGGAAGGGATGGAGAAGAATGTCACAATCAGTGGGATAACGGGATGTGATCACTAAGGGAAGCTTGAATAATCCTTATATACAATGCTAAACACAGTAATTAAATTCTTTTCCAAATAACGCATAAGCTGGTAATCATGGATAAACTGTTTATCCAAGGCAATCAACAGTATTTTCTTCATGGGCAAAAAAAATATATTATTCTCTCTCTTCTTCGTTAGCGTGGGTATTAAGTGTCAAACATGTATTGACTTCTCATCCTGGAAGTGATCTTAGGACTTTCTTTATGAACACAAACACTTAACCACAATGGTGAGCATTTCTTAAACGGTTTTACATCAGAAGATTTGTCTGAACATATTCACATTTAAGAGTGGGCATAACAATCAAACATTTCAATAAACCATGGCTATTTGAAGAAAAGTCTTCAATGTTGAAAAGTAAACTGCAACATGGGTATGCAGTAAAACTATAACATCTTAGGTATGACTTTTGGCAAAGAATGAATAAATCAGAATACTACAAATAAGGAACTTCACTGTACTTTAGGAGAAGTAAACAGAGATGGCCTAGTAATTTTTCCTCCAGTTTTATTTCTCATGCAGCACAGTCACATCACTATAATAAAACCATGCTATCTAAGCTTTCCATGAATATCCAAAAAGTTCATCTGGCCAACCCAATAAATCCAAATGTCTTACTTAGTTTTTTCCACCCATAAACACGTTCTGAATTCTGCAACTCTTTAATATGTTCCTTCCTGGAATATAAAGATTACATCTTTAGCCATAAATGATTATAAAATGCATGCCCTGGAACTCCTTCAAATCATAGACATGAGTCTCTTCTTTCTTTTAGAACTTACTATGAAAAAGAATTTCCTTCTGGAATGCATACGAGATTTGTTTATGTATGCACATAAACATTTTCCAAAGAAATGATCATGAAGAGTTAAAGGAATAATCTGTATAACTGAGAAAAAATAATTTTTTCATTTGAAATATACAAACAATTGAGTCAACTGCACTTTTTCACCCAATAAATTTCTCAATATAATTTGTGTATCTGTGACAAATATCAGCAACTTCTTTATACATTTGTTTAGTTTGTAGATTAATTATTTCTGCACAGGTATGTATTTTCCACTTTTCAGCTGCTACTATAAACTACTATGTCTTTTGTCAGTCCCAAAGTATCTGTAAGCAGCTACTGAATGAAGAGGATTTCATTAAATCAACTCTCTGTTTTAAGGGAATCATAGACAACTCTAAGTCATATTTATTCACACAGTTCAATTAAATAGAAATAATGTGTTAAAGTCTAATTAGTGATATCTATTTTAATACATAAATAAAATAGGAAAATCTATCAGGTTGGCCAAAAAGTTCATTCAGATTTTTCCATAACATCTTCAGTTTTTGCCCAACCCAATATTTTATCAGTGAAAACTGAGGGAATTTAAGAGGTACAAGCTTCCAGTTACAAAATGAATAAGTCACAGAAATGAAATGCACAGTGTGGAGAACACAGTCAAAAATAACATGGTATCTTTGTACGGTGAGGAAGGTGGTTCAATGATGCAAACTTTTGGTTACAAGATAAATAAGCATTTACAACATGACAAGTATAGTTAACACAGCTGCTATATATAAAAGTGAAGAGAGTAAATCTTAAGAGTTCTCATTATAGGGAAATTGTTTTCTTTTTATTTTGTATCTTTATTATGTATCTAAAGAATTGTTTTCTTTTTAGTTTGTATCTATAGTGAAACATTACTAAACTCACTGTGGCAATCATTTTATGATGTATATAAGTCAAATCATTAAGCTGCTGGACACCCTAAACTCATACAGTTCTGCATGCCAATTATATCTCAATAAAACTGGAAGAAAATAAATCTGCTTTCTCAAGAAGTATGCATTTTTCATTTACTACATGCCTTATACTTTTAGATGCATGACCATAGAAAATGTGTTGAATAGAGTTCTTAAGAATATTCTCACAGAACAAGATTCATGGTATCTTTACAGTGAAGTTCAGTGGATGTGGTGGGAGCTGAGGAGTGAAAACAAATAAAGCAAAAACTAAAATTAATGAATAAAAATCTCCTTGGAAAATTAATAAATGAGTGATACTGTTCATAAAATATTTACTTAAATAGATATTATCACTCCTCTTACCCTCATTGGCAAGGTCCATTTCTGCTAACTGGCTTTGACTATAAAGAGAATGTACTATAAAGAAAGAATGGCTATTTACAGGGGAGCTTTGGCAATCTTTCATCTGATATGAACTTTTATAAATACTGCAAATTCCATATCTTTCTTTATAATATAAGCTAAGTGGTTTATACTTTTATTATATACAGTGTTTACACAGGAACTCAATTATACTTCTAAGTTTGATGAAGTTAAATTTTTGTGCTACACTGTAATCTTCTTGTTCATGGCAAAAGTAAGCAAGTTCATAAATACATTGTATTGTTTATGTGCACATTCTATTAATACACTTCCTGAAGGCAAAAGAGATGTTTCAGAAAAATGCCTTAAATTTTCAATACACTTAAGTAAAAAAATATTATTTACATTAGTTTTTTAATTTCAAATTTTCAAAGAAACAGATATGATCAACAATGTGATCTGGCAAAGATTTAAAGCAATCAAACTATGTAAAGTTTTAATTTAAACATAAAATATCCTAGTTTAAGATTATCAAAATAACAGAAACTAATTTTATATTTCTACTTACATAAATTTTATATTTCTAGAGATAAGTCTTTGACCTGTATACATAACAGCTAGAATTTGAAATGCAGGAGACCTGGGTTCAATTCCTGGGTCAGGAAGATCCCCTGGAGAAGGCGATGGCTATCCACTCCAGTATTCCTGCCTGGAGAATCCCATGGACAGAAGAGCCTAGCGGGCTAAAGTCCATGGGGTTGCCATGGCTACTACTCTGGGTAGAAATCTGTATCCCTGTGGGTTTTCCAAGCATTATAACTAGGACATTCTGAATCAAATTCAAAAATATTAAGGTTAAAAGTGTAATGCAAATCCATGTCAGTCCTTGGATTCCATGAATGTATTTGCATGTTATATACCTTTACACTTAATCTAAAAATAGTATACAGATTGTGATGTGTAGACTCTATTTAGAAATTTTCCAGTATGTCTATGCATCATGTTTATTAGGATGGACTTTTTCTCTAGAAAAAAAGCAACACAACCTCAAAACTCAAGAACAGGAAGGAATAATATAACCTAGGAGGTAAGAGGATGGGCTCAGTGGTCATCTGAGAGCTGATCTCAGTGGTCATCTCATTCGGACACATCATCTGGGTCCTTATCACCTGGGGCAATTTGCTTAATTTCCCCCGGTATTCTGAATAACAACACATTCTTCACAAAACTGCTGCTGCTGCTAAGTCGCTTCAGTCGCGTCTGACTCTGCGCGACCCCATAGACGGCAGCCCACCAGGATCCCCCATCCCTGGGATTCTCCAGGCAAGAACACTGGAGTGGGTTGCCCTTTCCTTCTCCAATGCATTAAAGTGAAAAGTAAATGTGAAGTCGCTCAGTCGTGTCCGACTCTTCGCGACCCCATGGACTGCAGCCCACCAGGCTCCTCCATTGATGGGATTTTCTAGGCAAGAGTACCGGAGTGGGGTGCCATTGCTTTCTCTGCCTCAGAAAACTAAGGAGTCAATAAAATGTTAGCAGGCAGGACTGAATCCCTAAATACCTCTCATGTAACTCCAGTCTTACTTTTCTATGTCTCAAAATATAAGGGGGGGGGGTACTCAAGTAATATTATAAAAATTCTGTCTACATCTGTTTCTAGTATTAGGATGAAATGAGGCTTTCCATCCAATGTAAAGCATAATCATTTACATGTGTGATATATTATCTGTCTAGGATTGTAATATAAGCTTTTTGGTCTCACCAAACCTGGGCCATGAATTCTATTTAAGATTTTACAATTTCATTGGTATTTACATTCTAATTTCAAAGGATTAGTTAAGGTTCTGGGTGTCATTAGGAACATAAGGAATTACTTAAGCAAAAGCAATGAAATAATTATACTTAAAAAGGCACCTGTGTTTTGTGATGGAGCCCACCAGAAAAGATACAGAGTACTAAGAAAAAGAGGGAAAAAGGAAAAAAAAATGGTTGGACCCATAAGTTCACCCATAATTTAGTGATCTTATGATAATCATCCAGTTTTTGTTTTTTAGGAGGGCTGGAAACTAGTTATAGTTTCTCAATTCATATTACAATAAATTCTTACTAAAATATAAGTTGCTATAAATTACATAATTTTCCTTTGCATTTGGTGAAAACTTAGAAACCATTTAGCTGTCTAATAATTTAAAAGAGATTATTAAGATTCAAAGCACTTGGGAAAACCCTCTTTGTTATCTCTTCATAGTCTACAGATTTGGTAGTATGGAGATCTGAACATATCTACCCGGGACATGAAAGATGAATGATACAGCTTTTTCTCTATAACCTAGAAAAGAGGCACATGTATTATCTTTGCTACCCAATATAAACTGAATAAAGTCTAATTGTGATTTATCTATTTTTAAAAGTGGACTTAAAGTAGTAACATAAAAAGGAAAAAACTTAAAAAGTTTATATAGTGTACTGAGTAGCAAAACACTCAAGCCTTTCAATTACTATAAGTCTTTTTAACATAAGAGAGAAAACTACAGCCACTGCATAACTTCATTTACAACACTGCTCTTGATTCTTAAGATGGCTCAGAGAATATTCCTTGCACTCTCCTCCATGAGCTTAGCTTCAGTAAACCATGCAAATGCCAACAAACACGAAGGTTTCAGATTCTACTCACATGCTGCACATTACAAACTATTTCATACAGTGTTCCTACCACTTTGAAAGCCTAGTGGTGAGTCAAATGGACAGTTATACAAAACCTTTTACACCTTGTAAGAACAGGAAAAATAGTTTTGCTTGTCACCAACAACTACCTCCAATAGCAACTACCCATCAAGCAGCCAAGAGTCATCTCTTGCTTTGCATGGCATCGTTCTTCCAATTTCAAAATTTTACCATAAATCTGAAGGGTGCTTAGAGTAATATAAATTAAATCCACTTTAAAAAACACTATAGAAAAGGAAGGGAAAAAAACAAAGAAGCGTCTATCAGCTAACTTGTTCCTTTGATAGGCATCCATCCGGCTAGGAGTGGTTATGAAAGAGGTACGCGTGAACTAACTTTAAAGGAGTAATTAAAAGTGACTGATGGTGTGGTTTTGCTGCATTTGACTGAAGGTGCATTAGCTACAGTGAGAATCTTCACAGAAAAGTACATTACACAACAGAAGAGGGTACTGCTGCTTTGCTTTCAAATCCACGATGTAAAATCTCCCTTTTCTCCCCTGGGAGACTGACCCAGAACACTTAAGAAAGATCCTCAAGGATAAGATTGCTTAATAATGTCAAAGATTACTCGTGATCAAAAGCA
Organism: Cervus canadensis; assembly: GCF_019320065.1. Lineage (NCBI taxonomy): Eukaryota > Metazoa > Chordata > Mammalia > Artiodactyla > Cervidae > Cervus > Cervus canadensis. Next base: position 6,836,109 of record NC_057405.1, read on the forward strand.
AGGTTCCAGTGACTACACACCATTTTCAAAAGGTCAGAATCACAAGATCTTATAGTGAGTGTATTTACACATTGGTTGAATAAGGCTGTAACAAAAGACTATTTTTATTCTTTGGAATACAGATTAGAAATGAGACCTACTTTTCTGTGGATAGGTCTCTGACCAATTCCACCCTTAGAAAAAGTTACTTTTAAAATATCAAATCAGTCTGGACATAGTGCTGCTCTATTTAAGAGAATTTTGATGTACTGGAAGGAAAGAAAATCTTGTATCGAAAGGTCTCAAACATCTACTTTTAAAAACCACTCGTGCATATTTGTATAAATGTAGTCAGTCGATAATTGAAAAATTTCTGTCACGGATAGCTAGCAGGAAAAGAAAATATCCCAACATTTTTCCATATCAAACAGGACAGTATCGCAGACAAGTCTGTTGTTTTCCTCACCACTGATCTCAGACCTGCAGCTCTCAAGTCAGATGTATGTAAGAAAGAGAAGTAAATATCACAGGATGGAAAAAAACAGCAGCATCCTGGAGGCAAAGAAATGAATTCTCAGGGAACAACCTGTGCTTTGTTCGCCATTTATACGACTCTTGTGACATTGGGATCGTGGTTTCATATCGTAGCTTTTTTTTTCTTTCTTGTGTACCTAGCTACTGCTCACCACCAAATCAAACAGAATAGCAGGAAAGACAGGAAGGGGAGAGAAAAAGGCAAGAGGACAGGGTGTATGGAAAAGAAAAGAAAAGAGAAAAAAAGAGATGCCATGTCAAACAGTATAAAACTCCAGGCCAGGAAGCCCAAGAATATTGTCATGTTGCTAGAAATACCCATCAACAGCCCCTGGAGGTAGAAATGTAAAAGGGAGACAAGGACTTTCTGGAGTAGAGGTCAGTCTGGAACTGCTGTCATAGAATTCCCGAGTTGGAATGCGTGTGCAAAGTCATGTCCTCTTTCCGCTTTCCTTTTTTCTCTTACATTTGACATCTTTTAGCTCCTAATTCTTGCATCACCGCCCCACCCTCCCCGGCCGTGGCTCCCAGGCAGTCTGCAGTAATCTAATAGAGAGGCGTGCACAAGAATGTGTTTTCAAGGGCTCATGGTTTAGCCAATAGAGAAGGAACCACTGGAAAAATAGAAATCAATCAAATATAGCAAATAATAGAGCCATTTTCAGGTACTTAGAAATTCTATACCATATCTGAAGCACTGAAATTCAGCCTTCTCTCTAAGTCATATTTCTCCTATTCCCAGTTTGCCATAAATGAGCTTAAACTTCAAATACAGATGTTCCCAGGTTTCTCAGCCACATCTGAATATTAAATAATCAAAATAAAAATAAGTCATTTTAATTCTCCTATCATTTTATGAAGATGGATACTAATATCTTTTAAAAATATAACTAAAGATTATTGATCTTTAGAATACTTTCAATTTGTTTCTATAAAATCATTCTTTTCTAGATTTATATTATCTTACCCTCAAAATACAATATAAATTAAGCCTAAAAGTGGAAGATCCCTGTATACTGATGGAGTAGTAAAGAAAATTATATATAGTTATAATATCTCTATGTATCTAGCAAATTAAATTGTATGTTTAATTAAATTTCAAAAACATATTCAATTTTAACACTGAAGCTGCTGCTCCTAGGTCACTTGAGTCGTGTCTGACTGTGACCCTATGGACCGTAGCCCTCCAAGGTCCTCTGTCCATGGGATTCTCCAGGCAAGAATACTGGAGTGGGTTGCCATCCTCTCTTCCAGGGGATCTTCCCAACCCAGGGATCGAACTTGCACGTCCAGAGGCTCCTGCATTGCAGGCAGATTCTTTACTGCTGAGCCACCAGGGAAGACTTTTAACATTGATACTGAACATCATTTTCTAAAAGTAAAATAATATGAAAACTGGCAATAAAAATAGGATTTTAATTTTTTGTGAGACAATATGTTATAAATTCAAAGCTCATTTTATGAAATTGATTATATCCAACACACCTCTTATTAATTCCTTGAATTTTCTGCACTATGATAATTTTGCCCAGAAACAGGTTTTTAAAATATCTTTTCTTTTGTAGGTCTGGCTACTGAGAGGACTATATATTGGGAGAATAAAGTCAACGTTAATTTGTATTATAATCAGCATTATTTTGCTAATTTTTTCTAAGAATGTGCAGTTAATTTTTAATTTAATGTACAGTTAAATTTACAGCAGTGTTCCATTCTAGATTATCAACAGCACCAAATGACAACTGCAGGGTTTTAATTTTACAAAACTTTTTCACATAATGCTCCACATAATACTTGTTTAACTAATAAGATAAAAAGATTGCATTAATTGCACAAAGTCAAAAAGCAACTTGTATAGCATGGAGTCAAACATTCAGATTCTAAATCTCTCATTCTAAGTCAAACTAATCTGATGTCTTTTAAGTCTACCTCTACATGCACTATTATACAGAAACTGATTTTGCTTTGATATATTTATTGACCCTGTAAACAGCCTAAGCAATAAATATTTTTGGCAAATCAATATACTGAAAAAGATCAACATCTGAGAGTACACAGAAGAAAAGCAAAATAACTCTGATAGAATGTTTCAGTTAACAAATTATTCCTAAATTCTAAGCTAGATTCTGTTGATTTACTATATGATGCAGTCTTTCTCATTTAAGTCTCACTTCCTTTATCTGTGAGCATTAATTATGTTTGTTATAGTCCAGTTCAAAATGCTGCTACAGGGAACAATAATAATTACTGAAAAATACAACAGTGAAGAGTCTACCTGAAATGCAGGAGACCTGGGTTCAATCCTCGGGTTGGGAAGATCCCCTGGAGGAGGGCATGGCAGCCCACTCCAGTATTCCTGTCTGGAGAATCCCCATGGACAAAGGCTGGTGGGCTAGAGTCCATGGGGTCACAAAAAGCTGGACACAACTGAGCATCTAAGCACATGCACACACACAAACCATCTTGAATCAAAAATGCCAAAAGGAAAATAAATGTAAGGAGAGATGTTAAAAAGCCATGAGCTCTTTGATTAGCTATTAATATTTGTGAGGAAATATAACTACTAAGGGACACTATATACATAATTATCAGGTGCATATATGTTAATAGTATATTCATAAAGGAAATAATTACTTTTAAAATGTCTAATACGAATTCATACATATTCATATTACATATAATGTACAAATATGGGTGTGCATGTGTGTGTGTATATATATATACAGATGTGCGCACACACACACACTTTACTGAGGAATTCACAATAGTGAACCATTCAGTAGCAAATATCCCTGCCAATTTAAATTCTGAGTTAAGCTCTCTTGTATCTTATAAGCATAATTATGAACATATATAACTGAAATAGATTAAACTGATTATTTGGTAAAATGGTACAATGTTTTGGTAAAGTGTTACTATATGGTAAATGATAAAAGGTTTCTATATACTCTTACAATTAAACTACTATGAAAAAAATAAATGACAAGGGCAACTAATATAAAAAAATACTATGCGATTCTTACAAAGTGATGATAAATGCTTTAGGAATCCATACATAATATGTATTCCATTAAAATGTGTTCAACTATCTGTCTCAAAAACAAAGAGTCAGATTAAAGTTATGTATTAAGAATAATTACATATTAAAAAATAGGGTTTTTATCCTGTGGAGTTTGGCTTGATGGCAAAATACTTACAAATTCAGCCATAACTATAGCCTTGAGATACATGGTATGAATTTGTGAGAGGGGTCAGGGTAAGTGGCGGAGGTGTATAAAATTAACCATATAGGGGTGATAGCAGAAGCTGGAGAGGTACTCATCCTTTGTCCCCTCTATCATCAGTCCATAGTTTCCAAAATGTCTTACTGTGTAAATATTATAACCTATTTAGTCTACAAAAGATTGAACAGCCTTCTCTTCTACTAATCAGGCAATGTAAGGCTTAAAAAATTGTCAGATATTTAGGTTTACATCACTTTCAAATAGGCAACTGATCTATTTACACTATATTTTAATTTGATTTTCAAGAAGCTCCTAGTGTTTTTTGTAATGTCTTCAGAGGAGAGAAGCAAACAGATGTATTCCCTATAAACATAATTTCCAAATTAGAAAATCATAAAGCACATTGAAAATTTTTGCACTAGATTTAAAACAAGACTATAACAGAAAGGCAAATAATATATTTCAGAATTATTACATGTATGTATATAACTAACTTGTAAGATCATTGAACTCTGGCATTAATTGACTTAAGTAATTAAGGGATGAAGATCATCAAAATCAAAAGATAGGGAAAACATAAAAGATGAGCTATTTGTTAATTCAAAATAAAGAAAATTGTTGAAAAGTATATGACTAAATATAAAGCCGGATAATTGTGATTCTAATTTTGATTTAACCATCTTTTAACTAAATATTTACCTAAATTCATATAAAGCTTAAATTCTGAACTAAAAGAACACGCTTAAGTTTAGGTGGTAACTGTGGCAAATTTGTATCAGCAGATTGATACAGATGTTAGCTATAGTTAACAGTTTAGCACAGACCCACCACATACAAAATGACATGCAGACTGGCTACACCTAAAAGTGAAGGCTTTCATGATTATAGTCATCTATAGGCCTCATTAAATATGGAAATGTACTTTTGATGTCAAATATAATTTAATCACAATATCTAAAGGAAAAAGAAAACCTTTTTGAGACCCGGTTCCAGGATTGGGAAGGCTCCAGGTCTCCTTCAGGGTCTGCCTGGTTAAAAAGACCCAAGACCCATTCAAGCACACATAATTCAAGAGGCCTGCCTGCCAGCAATAAAGGCCGAAATTGGATACTTGGTGAGATTAATTACCTAGATAGGGCTTGATAATGCAAGTCAAATGGGAATGTAATTAAAGTGCACCTTCCATGAAAATTATTCATTGCTGATGGATCAGGTGACAGATAAATCAAAAGGCATTTTAAAAAAGCCTACAGGTTAACTTGAAGCAGGTCCTTCCTCTTTGTAAAACTGTAATCGCAGGTGTGGAATTCATTCTTGCTGGCCTACCCTCATCATGATACCATAAGACAAAAAGGGAGATTGTAGTGCAACCTATTAGAAACAGAAGCCAATAGAAAAACCATTAGGATTATAGTTACAAACAAAAGGTCAGCTAGATTGGAGCTGGTTGGCTGGCAGCTTTCAGAAGAGAGTATCATTCTATGTTCCTACTATAATAGGGATGCAACCATAAAAGAACAAGCGATGAATTAATAAGCTGACTAGTCCCCAGAGTGCAATTCCTACAGATGAAAGGCTTGCTGGGGTAATCAAACAGAGTTATAAATTAGATAAATCGAATGGCATAAGATGTATTTTATATCATCATTATTAAATAAAGTCTTTCTGGATGTGTTGTTAATGCTTCACTGTCGATACATTTATTTACAGTCTAAGAACAATAAAAAAAAAGACTGTTTTATAACAACAATCAGGGTTATTTCAGTTACCTAGAGGGATTATTAAATCTAATTTCTACTTTGAGTTCTTTTAGGTATGTTTATTACATACCTAAAAGAAGACAGATGAAGCAAAATGTCAATTAAATGATAGTTACTGAAAAATACGGTTTTACATGTTACTCATTTGTTTAACTAATGAACACATTTTGCATTTATCGACCTGTATAAAGAAACTGCATGATGGTTTTCTTGTCTACAACAACAAACATAAAGCTGAACAAGAAACCATGTTATCTAGTAGAATGCACACGAAATTTATAAAAACAATCAATTGCTCTCAGAAAAAAAGAACAGCATAAATGTTGAAAGACTTTTGGTGTATGAAAATCTTTAAATAACAATGTAAATATTGATTTACTATTATAAATCCTGAAATAATTGTGTAGCTTCCCCCAAATTTTCACTTTCTATTTTATTTGAACTTGAAAAACGACAGAATTTGAATTCAAATTCTCCTCAAAAATCCATCCATTCCATTATCACATAAAAATATCCTTCAAGTCAAAAGAGAGTTAAAAGAATAAAAAATACCCACCTATTTTGTACTATTACCTTCAGGAAACTAAAAGACTTCTAATAAATAATCTAATTCTAAGAAAGTACTATATCTAAAGTTGCTTTAAATAAGAACAAATATTACATAGTAGCTCTTTCTACATGGTGAAAAATTGGAAGGAAGAAAATTCATAGGCAAAGACACAATAAGATTTTAGATATGTAAATCTGATATATAGGGCCTGTTTGTGTTTGAAGTCCTATAGGTGAATGTATAAAAATACATCTGTTGGATAATTATCTGTTTATAGTTCTCCATTCCTAAAGCTTACTGATTAAAATTGAAAACAGGCATGGCAAACATCCAGTGGATTTTATCAAGAGACACTGTTCTTTTATGCTCCCTGCAGGTTCCAGTTAGTAACTTAATCCCAACCACACTATAAAGTAAACTGTTCATGATTTGTCAGATTAGCTGATGCTTGTCCAGAAAAATGATCTGAGAAAAGAGTCACCAGGACACTATAATTAAGATCCATTCATCCATTTCATCCCTGGATTGAAGAAAATAATGAAACATCAAAGCAGTCAGAAGGCAGTGTAAAAGAGGTCAGCTGGTATCTTTTCAGACATAACACCAGTATTTAATGCAGCAGGTGCACAAGAAGTGACTTACAAAGTATAACACCCAAAGTTTGGTGAAAGAGCATCATGGATTTCTGTTTGTTGCTTATGTAATTTTTAAAGGAAATGTGACTCAAAATAAAAGGTGAGAGATTAGTATTATCATACAGGAAAATAGAAAAATAAAGTTTCCAAACGTTTTAGGTGGTTTCTTACATTTTTATAGATGAGCCACACTCAGGTCAGCTGCACCCAGAGCCCCATCTCTGTGGCCGGCCACTGCAGTAGACTTGGGTGTGGCATAAGCCTCCTTGGAGGAGGTCGCCATTAACCCCACTATGGAGTCACCAGAACTTGCACAGGACTGGAGAAACGGACTCTTGGAAGGCACGAAAAAAAACCTTGTGCACACCAGGACCCAGGAGAAAGGAGCAGTGATCCCACAAGAGACTGACCCAGACCTTGACTGTGAGTGTCCAGGACTCGGGCGGAGGCCTGGGTAGGCAGAGTGAGGGGACTGCAGACTGCAGCAAAGGCAGTCCACATTATCTTCATCACCTCCAAATAGTCTGGTCTCAGGTCAAACAACAGGGAGAGAACACAGCCCCGCCCATCGACTGAAAATTGGACAAAAGATTTACTGAGCATGGCCCTACCCAGCAGAACAAGACCGTTTCCCCCAGTCAGTCTCTCCCATCAGGAAGCTTCCATCAGCCTCTTATCTTTATCCCTCAGAGGGCAGAAACTATGAAAACCACAATCACAGAAAACTAACCAAACTGATCACATGGCCCACAGCCTTGTCTAACTCAACGAAACTATGAGCCGTGTCCTGTAGGGCCACCCGAGGTGGACGGATCACGGCAGAGACTTCTGACAAAACGTGGTCGACTGGAGAAGGGAATGGCAAACCACTTCAGTATTCTTGCCTTGAGAACCCCATGAACAGTATGAAAAGGCAAAAAGATAGGACATTGAAAGATGAACTCCCCAGGTCGGTAGGTGCCCAATATGTTACTGGAGAAGAGTGGAGAATTAACACCAGAAAGAATGAATACACACAGCCAAAGTAAAAACAACGCCCAGTTGTGTATGTGACAGGTGATGGAAGTCAAGTCCAATGCTGTAAAAAAAAAAAAAAAATATTGCATAGAAGCTGGAATGTTAGGTCAATGAATCAAGGGAAATTGGAAGAGGTCAAAAAGGAGATGACAAAAGTAAACTTCAACAGTTTAAGAATCAGTGAACTAAAATGGACTGGAATGGGTGAATTCAATTTAGATAACTATTGTATCTACTACTGTGGGTAACAATCCTTTAGAAGAAATGGAACAGCCCTCATAGTCAACAAAAGAGTCCAAAATACAGTACTTGCGTGCAATTTCAAAAATGACAGAAGGACTCTGTTCATTTCCAAACCATTCAATATGGTTTGGAAGACAAACCATTCAATAGCAGTCTATTGGTATAAACCAAGTCTATGCCCCAACCAGTAATGCTGAAGAAACTGAAGTTGAATGGTTCTGTGAAGACCTACAAGACCTTCTAGAACTAATACCAAAAAAAGATGTCCTTTTCATTACAGGGGACTGGAATGCAAAAGAAGGAAGTCAAGAGGTACCTGGAGTAATAGGCAAATTTGGCCTTGGAGTACAAAATGAAGTCCGGCAAAGGCTAACAGAGTTTCGCTAAGAAAATGCAGTAGTCGTCTACGGCCATATCACCCTGAACACGCCCGATCTCTTCTGATCTCGGAAGCTAAGCAGGGTCGGGCCTGGTTAGTACTTGGATGGGAGAAAATGCACTAGTCATGGCAATCACCCTCTTAAAACAATGCAAGAGAAGACTCGACACATGAGCATCACCAGATGTTCAAAACTGAAATCACACTGATTATATTCTTTGCAGCCAAAGATGGAGAAGCTCTATACTGTCAACAAAAACAAGACTGGGAGCTGATTGTGGCTCAGATCATGAACTTCTCATTGCCAAATTCAGAGTTAAACTGAAGAAAATAGGGAAAACCACTAGAATATTCAGGTATGACCTAAATCAAATCCCTTACGATTATACAGTGGAAGTGAAAAATAGATTCAAGGGATTAGATCTCATATAGTGCCTGAAGAACTAGGGATACAAGTTCGTGATATTGTACAGGAGGCAGTGATCAAGACCAGCCCCAAGAAAAAGAAATACGAAAAGGCAAAATGGTTGTCTGACGAGGTATTACAAATAGCTGAGGAAAGAAGAGAAGCTGAAGGCAAAGGAGAAAAGGAAAGATAGACCCATCTGAATGCAGAGTTCCAAAGAACAGCAAGGAGAGATAAGAATCAGTAATCAGTGCAAAGAAATAGAGGAAAACAACAGAATGGGAAAGACTAGAGATCTCTTCAAGAAAATTAGAGATACCAAGGGAACATTTCATGCAAAGATGGGCACAATAAAGGACAGAAATGGTATGGACCTAACAGAAGCAGAAGGTATTAAAAAGAGTTGGCAAGAATACACAGAAGAACTATACAAAAAAGATCTTCATGACCCGGATAACCACAATGGTGTGATTACTCAACTAGAGCCAGACATCCTGGAATGTGAAGTCAAGTGGGCCAGAAGAAGCATCACTACTAACAAAGATAGTGGAGGTGATGTAATTCCAGTTGAACTATTTCAGATCCTAAAAGATGATGCTGTGAAAGTGCTGCACTCAACATGTCGGTAAATTTGGAAAACTCGGCAGTGGCCACAGGACAGGAAAAGGTCAGTTTCATTCCAATCCCAAAGAAAGGCAACGCCAAACAATGTTCAGACTACTGCACAATTGCACTCATCTCACACGCTAGTAAAGTAATGCTCAAAATTCTCCAAGCCAGGCTTCAGCAGTATGTGACCTGTGATTTCCAGATGTTCAAGCTGGATTTAGAAAAGGCAGAGGAACCAGAGATCAAATTGCCAACATCCACTGGATTATCAAAAAAGCAAGAGAGTTCCAGAAAACATCTACTTCTGCTTTATTGACTACACCAAAGCCTTTAACTGTGTGGATCACAACACACTGGAAAATTCTTAAAGAGATGAGAATACCAGACCACCTAACCTGCCTCCTATATACAGAGAAATCTGTATGCAGGTCAAGAAGCAACAGTTAGAATCAGACCTGGAACAACAGACTGGTTCCAAATCAAGAAAGGGGTTATATCAAGGCTGTATATTGTCATTCTGCTTATTTAACTTACATCCAGAGTACATCATGTGAAATGTCTGGCTGGATGAAATACAAGCTGGACTCAAGATTGCTAGGAAAATATCAATAACCTCAGACATGCAGATGATACCACCCTTATGGCAGATAGTAAGAACTAAAGACCTTCTTAATGAAAGTGAAAGAGGAGACTGAAAAAGTTGGCTTAAAACTCAACATTCAGAAAACTAAGATCATGACATCTGGTCCCATCACTTCACCACAAATAGATGAGGAAACACTGGAAACAGTGGCAGACTATTTTTCTGGGCTCCAGAATCACTGCAGATGGTGACTGCAGCCATGAAATTAAAAGACGCTTGCTCCTTGGAAGAAAAGTTATGACCAACCTACACAGCATATTAAAAAGCAGAGACATTAGTTTGCCAACAAAAGTCTGTCTAGTGACATCTAGTATGAATGTGAGAGTTGGACTATAAAGAAACCTTAGCATTGAAGAACTGATGCTTTTGAACTGTGGTGTTGGAGAAGACTCTTGAGAGTCCCTTGGACTGTAAAGATATCAAACCAGTCAATCCTAAAGGAGATCAGTCCTGAATATGCATTGGAAGGACTGATGCTGAAGCTGAAACTCCAATACTTTGGCCACCTGATGCGAAGAACTAACTCATTGAAAAAGACCCTGACGCTGGGAAAGATTGAAGGCAGGAGGAGACGAGGACAACAGAAGATGAGATGGCTGGGTGGCATCACTGACTTGATGGACATGAGTTTGAACAAGCACTGGGAGCTGGTGATGGACAGGGAAGACTAGTGTGCTGTATTCCAAAGGGTCTCAAAGAGTTGGACACGACTGGGCGACTGAACTAAACTATAGATGAGCACATGATATGGCACGTGATTTTAAACCTCTGAGAAAAGCGAAGAAACTACGGAGAAAAAGAACTACAGAAATGAAAAGCAAAACATAAAATATAGCTATACATATACACCTATATACACTTTACTTTATGCAAAGGAAGCACAGAAAGTGAAATTTTTAGCTGCTCAGTCGTGTCCGACTCTTTGTGACCCCGTGGACTCTAGGCCACAGGCTCCTCTGTCCATGGAATTCTCCAGGCACCAATACTGGAATAGGTAGTCATTCCCTTCTCCAGGGGATCTTCTACACCCAGGGACTGAACCTGGGTCTCCTGCATTGCAGGCAGATTCTTTATCATCTGAGCCATCAAGGAAGCCCCTAAATAAAAAATATATTAGACTGAAAATTAAGAATTATTCTCTATTAAGAATGAATGATAATAAATACATGAGAAAGTGAAATTGTTAGTTGCTTAGTCAGTCTGACTCTTTGCAACCCCATAGTCTGTCCATGGAATTTTTTAAGCAAGAATACTAGAGTGAGTTGCCATTTCCTTCTCCAGAGGATCTTTCTGACCCAGGTATTGAACCAGGGTCTCCTGCATTGCAGGAGCTGATTTTTTTTTTTTTTTTTTAACCACCTGAGCTGTTAGGGAAGCCCAAAAAATATATGAGAAGAGACCCATAAAGGCATAGTTTATCTTAACAGAATTAACGTCTTTTCTTTTATGACCTCTGTTTTTGAGATTATCAGGTTCTCAAAGATGAAATTTATGTGAGGCTAAATTCGGCTTCTTAGTGATGTCAGGGATGTGTGAAAATAGGATGAGGTGACAAAACGAGGAAAAAACAAGGTTATTATAATGTATTAGAAGAGAACAAAGGCAGGCCTTTTTTCAAACAAAATTCAGGCTCACAATCTATTTTAGAGTCTTTACCAGTCTGATAAATGTTGTATGAAATCAGCATAAAAAGTAATCTATTACATTTCAATTCAGCCAACACTGAGCACTTTCACCACATATGTCATAGTGTGAGGCTTTGTTCTGAACCATGACAAATATGATTATGACAGTCTCTACCCCAAGTTGTCCATCAGAATTGTGTCTCATGGCCTGAAATTGTTAAATCCTTGGACTTTATTCTTGCCTCCATTCTACTGACCTCCTGTGACATTTAATTCTACAATCAACTGACTCAGGAAATTTTCCTTCTTTGGTTACTGTGACAGCCTCCTCTTCAACTGGCCTAGGTACTCCTTTTTGATTTTCATCATGTGTTTTTGATATTGTACCAGTTCTCTCTCAAACTTTTAAATTCTAGCTCTCCCCCTACTCCCCTCCAAAAGGCCATTCATTAACTCATCAACTATAGGTTTACGATTCCCAAATCTATAACATTTTTCACTGACATTTGAACATCCATTTGCTTAGGAATGTATATGTGCTCACAAAATGTATTAAATTAAAGCATACATATAGTTATAACTGTTCATATACATGTCTATAAATACAGTAGATCACATGTGACATAGCCTGATATAACAGGAGCTAAGGGTGTTGTGTTTAAGAGCATTAGTGGTATTTGAATAAACTATGCAATAGGGATATGGCTTAATCGGCATCTTTGCATTTGTCATCACACATGCTCGCCATTATGAATGTTATACTCAGACACTGTTCTGCATCCTTCTATATGCTGAAGTTAATGATCAAATATTATTAAAATTCAGGACACTAATTATCTGATGTCAACATGCTATGGATAATTAAGAACTGCCTGTGTTAAAGCTATGCTAACTGTTTTTCACAGGTCTCCTCTGGTCCTTGCGTCATTAAAAGGCAAGCAAACATATGACGGCGTGAACATCCCTACACAGTACTCTGTCACAGAACGTATATCATCCATCCCGCCTTCTCCCTAATTAACTTTTGTTAAGTTGCAGCAATTACCTCTCCCTTTGTGACTGACTCCTTTGTAAATGGAGTGCAAGAAATGTGGATAATTTTTTCTGGGTTTTTAACCTCTTAATTATTTCTTGCTTACAACAGTATGTGCTAAGCTGCTTCAGTCATGTCTGACTCTTTGAGACCCTGTGGACTGCAGCCCGCCAGGATCCTCTGCCCACGGGAATCTCCAGGCAAGAATATGGGAGTAGGTTGCCATGTCCTCCTCCAGGGGATCTTCCTGACCCGGGGATTGAACCTGGGTCTCTTACTTCTGCATTGGCAGGCAGGTTCATTAAAGCTAGCGCCACCAAGGAGGCCCTTTACAACAGCATACAGGAAACCAAAGTCATAGAACAGCTTGAACTGAAACAAGTAGCAGCCAGGCTTTCACAGCAGTCATTGACAGATCCGAAAAGCAAGATCTCGACAGTGTTCCCTCCTTTACCTTATAACTTAGATCAGTTGGTTAATGATCCTCTTGGATCAATGTCTTTTCCATAAAGCTCTAATTTACCGCATTGCTTGATTAGTACAGATGTTTTTGTGGATGGTTCTGCATCATTCCACCAGGTAGCCTGTCTGAATCAAATTTGCTTCAATTCATCACCAATGAAGCAAAGAATAAAATAATCAACATTTACTCTAACACCGATACTGAAAACAGAACAACCAAACGCTATTTGCAAAGCAGAAACAGAGACACAGAACCGGAGAACAAACATATTGATAACAAAGGGAACAAGGCGGGGGTGGGAAGAATTGGGAGATTGGGATTGATACATCCATGCTACTATGCATAAAATGGATAACTAATGAGAACCTACTCTATAGCAGAGGGAACTCTACTCTGCGCTGTGGTGATTACACGGGAAGGAAATTCAAAAACAAGGGGATCTGTGTGTACACATGGCTGACTCACTTTGCTGTAAGCAAACACTGACATAGTAGTGTAAAGTAAGTATACTCCAGTAATTTTTTAAACAAATAATTAAATAAAAGATAAAAACTATCTCCTGTCTCATGTCCCTCAGCTCATCCAGGGCTTAAAATGATGTGTGTGGTTGGGTGTAGCAGTGTAGCAAATGAAACTGGGGAGAAAACCTAAATATGCACTTCAAGTTCATAGGTAGAAGTTTTTGTTTTTTTAATTGAGGTATAATTGACATACAGCATTATATTAGTTTCATCAGATGTTCATCATCAACATCGTCATCATCATCACCATTACCAATCCACATTATAAGTACTTGTCTATATATGAATAATGTATGAAATTACCATCCATTGCCTTTTCATTCTCTGAAATGCAGCCTATTGATTTCCTGCTCTGAAATGAAGTTTTTCTGAAGCTGTGTCTGTCTTCATTACGCTATTCCTTTGGGATAATGCTTATGATAGTTTGCCCTATAAAAACTATGCAAACAACTCACAGATTAAAGCCTTTTTGTACCGTGGAACAATACCAAGTAAATTAGGTAACTGGTTTTGATCAACTAAGGATCAACCAAAAATCAGTTCTTGGTTCAATTTATATTGAAAATCTTTTACCAATATGTTAGTTTGTACTCTCAGCAGAACAATCTTATTATATTACATACATTTTGCTGTTTATTATTTATGATTGTGTAATACCTCCAGAAAAAGAGACTGAATTCAATATATATTGACTCATGATTGTAACCTGAAAAAGAAAAAATTTGCAAATTTTACATTAGTCCCTGCTGTTAACTTGTTTTATCATCTTTTTCTCCCTAAAAGTAAAGAGTAGGTGGTTTGGTTAGTCACATTTCAGTTAAAATAGATTTTTTATATCTCACTTGAACAAATTTCTTGACTTTTAAAGAAAAGTAGTTGTTTCATTATAAATAATATTCTAGTGGATATATTTTCAATTTTCTATAATCACTACTCTACAAACTGACAGGAGCAAAATGAAGGATTTTCTATTAAGGACAATGCATAAAATAAGAGTTACTTTACATAATTCCGTCATTATGGAGTATTCCAGGATAATGATCCTAACGGGCAGTCATATTTTTTGCAGAGTCTGTTTAGAAGAAGCTTAAATTTAACAAGTTACAAATTTAAATATCCAAAACATAGAGTTATAATTTTTTTTTCCACTAGAGAATCCTGAAATAGCACTCACTTCTTAATCATGTAGAAATTGCTAGTTTAAAATCGCCAAGAATATGACAAACTTGCTCAAGCTTGAAAATCAGGGACAAAACTCATAAGTTATTTCATATTGAATGTTCTGCTACCATCAATGTAGCACTTTCTATAATTTATGAGATAATGAATTTGCTCTGTTTAAAAAAACTATCTTGAATGTTAAGAGGAAAATATTACTATTGGTCTTTCCAGTACTTTAATGAATCACACTAAATTAATTTAGTAATTTTTGATGAGGAGAAATCACAGAAATGCATAACATGCCTACGACTCTGACTCCTTGACCTAGCCACAAAATTGTTTTCACACCTTAGCTGTTCTCATTCATATGGAAAATAAATTCAGTTCAGTTCAGTCACTCAGTCGTGTCTGATTCTTTGTGACCCCATGGACTGCAGCACACCAGGCCTCCCTGTCCGTCACCAACTCTCAGAGTCCACCCAAACCCATGTCCATTGAGTCAGTGATGCCATCCAACCATCTCATCCTCTGTCGTCCCCTTCTCCTTCCGCCTTCAATCTTTCCCAGCATCAGGGTCTTTTCAAATGAGTCAGTCCTTCTCATCAGGTGGCCAAAGTATTGGAGCTTCAGCTTCAACATCAGTCCTTCCAATGAACACCCAGGACTGATCTCCTTTAGGATGGACTGGTTGGATCTCCTTGCAGTCCAATAATTTTCAAGTGACAGGTTGGAACTATATTATCTCAGGAATGGGTATTTGTATTAGTCTACTCAGTCTATCATCAATTCGCAATCTTAAAAAATCAAATTAATTTTCCCAAAGTTCTGGAAGCTGCAAGTCCCAGATCAAGGTCCAGTAGGGTTCAGGTTTGGATGAGGCTTCTCTTTCTGGCTTGTGGATCAAGCCAGAAGTTGTGGTGATGTACTCATTGACCTTTCCTCATTGCAAGTGGATGGAGAGAGAGCCAGTTCTCTTGTGGGGTTAGGGCCCCAACCTTTTGACCTCATTTAACCTTAATTACCTCCTTTCAGTCCCTACCTTCAAATACACTGTGGTCATGTTGAGAATAATGCTTCAACATAAAAATTTGGGGAAAGACACAACTCAGTCCACAGCAGTATTATATCTGAGTTACTGCACAAATAAACTTCTTTCTTCAGATACATAAACATTATTATCACAAAACAGCAATTTTGCGACTAAAGAATTTAAGAAAAGATTAAGATGTATTGAAAGAAAATCATGACTCTTAAAACATACTAGGTTTCTTTCAAATGTTAACAGAGTCCTTTCATTCAATAGTATGTAGATCAACTTATAGTCCTAACAATGTAAGTGTAAATACATTACAAATATTTATAAAAGCAGAAAAAGGGGGATTTGACAATTTACAAAGATACTGAACTTAGAAGGTGGGACTAAGATGAAGGTATGGGGTGAGAACACAGGGGCTTATAGATATTTCCTTACACATATTTTAATTAAGAAATATCATAGAACAGCTATGTGCTATAGTCTTAAACAGTTATAAAACTACACAAAGAAAAAATATTAAAAATAAGCTATAAAAAGTCGGTAACATGTGCTTAAAATAGTAGGCTTAAGCACTGATGAAAAATCTCAAATGTTGGTCTCTGTTCATGCTTTCACTACATTCAATATCATATAAAAAGAAATAAATCAACTCTATTTTCAGTAAGTTTTCAAAATATGGAGAAGTATGTATGTGTGCTAAATCACTTCAGTCATGTCCGACTCTTTGCAACCCTATGGACTGTAGCCTTCCAGGCTCTTGTGTCCATGGGACTCTCCAGGCAAGAATATTGGAGTGGGTCGCCATGCCCTCCTCCAGTGGATCTTCCCGACCCAGGGATCGAACTCACATCTCTTATGTCTCCTGCATTGGCAGGCAGGTTCTTTACCACTAGAGCTCCCTGGGAAGCCCATGGAGAAGTAAGTATAAAAGATTTGAAAGTTAAATGTGACTTGTATCTTAAAATTTCATAATAAGTTTCCTTTAAGCTTTTGTTCTAAATCTCTACTAAATCCTAACTTATGGATGAAAACTCATTTTAAGATTTTAAATATATTTATAGCTTCAAGACCAAATCACAAAATTTTTATACCTCAAATCATTATCTTATATAGTCACTGCATAATTTAAATAAAACTATTAAATTTGAATTAAAGTAACCCTTTATATATTAATCTTGATAATCTTAGAAAGTCTCTTTACATGACAATAGATAACCAACTTATGGATTTAATTCAACAAGTTTACTAAGCATGTACTTTGGGCCCTATACATAGTAGAGGCTAGAGAATACCAAAGATGGCACTCTTTCTTTACACTATGAATTCTAACAGGAAAGACAAATATTTCACAGATATTGTAAGAAAATGCATGAGATACTTATTGTAAGATCATATAACAAAAAGACCTAACTATTTCCCAAATTTTTGTTGTGAACTTGAGATGTGAAGATGCTATGTAGGCATATGGGTCTTTACGTTTAAAGTGATTAGCACACACTAAATAGCCAATAGTGTTAGTCGTCAGTATTAATACCACATGGCTGTATTTCTTCTAAATAGCATCTTCTAGAATAGCATCCACAAAATCTGCTTTTATACAGATGTCTTGATTACTGGTATATATTGACAAAAAACTGTAAATGGATCTACATGTATACTTTTAAATCAAACGTGTCACAAAAAAAAAAATAAAGCATTAAATTTCTCTAACATAGTCTAAATCTCCTACTTCTTAAGCAAAGCATATAAATTTCTGAAATGTCATGCCCTCTGGTAAAAATTAGCATGACTGAATCCTGCGATGCCATTCAGATACATCAGGTTTATAAAATAACTAGAAGCAGAAATGCACATTTTGAATGGGTTACTGTTAAAGGAATCTCATTCAGTTGATTCTTCTGCTGCAGACTGCATAAGCATGTATATTTTATAAGCGTGTATATTCTTCCACTGCAGACTGCATAAGTAATATATATTTTAACAACATTAACACTATTTCTAAAACAAATTTTGTTGTCACTGTTTTTTTTTTTTTTTTTTTTTGCATTTATATCCTGTTTCACCTTATGGCAATTGTGGCATTTAATATTATTCAATAAATCTCTCAAACAAGAAAATATATGTTTTTAACATTATGTTCCCTTAAAATATAAATTAAGCTTATAGATTTCTAAGAAATCTCAACATACATAAACTTTTATGGAATTAGTTGCTTTTGCTTAAAGGATACATAACTTGATGGCCTACTCTTTAAAATCATTGAAAAGAGATGATCTGAATTAATTTATCAATATGAGAAAAATCATCATAGTTGAGTCACATTAATGAATGGGAGTGAAGATATTTCTGACACATACAGAAAATGATTTTTGGTTCTCTTTTTTTTGTAGAATTTTACTCACCTATAATGTTATATAATATAACTCTATGGTTATATTTCATTTGGAACATTATGCAAAGTTCAAAAATCTAAGTAAAGGGAATACTGAAGCAAAGCTTCATTTTAACAGAGAAATAAGATCTGGGCATTTGAGAACACAAGGGAAATTAGTCAAGATATGAAGGGATGTCTCTGAAGTTTCTTAAAGGGGGGGTAATAACATCACAGCTGTTGCTGTCCAATCACTGATTTCGTGTCTGACTCTGCGACCCCATGGACTTTAGCCCACCAGGCTCCTCCGTCCATGGAATTTCCCAGGCAAGAATACTGGAGTGGGTTGTCACTTCCTTCTCTGAGGGATCTCCCCAGGGGAGATCTAGGGATCAATCTACCTCTATTTCTTAGCAGGCGGATTCTTTACCACTGAGCCAGATGGGAAGCCCATAAAATCATAGATAGGAGGCAAATAATACAGTTACCAATGCTTCCTTCTCAGAGACTATATGTGTTATTAATATTTTCAGGAAACAAAACTTCATAGGAGGTGCCCCTTTCATTGAGGAGTAATCTATCACCAAACCATTGAATCAATCTCCAAATTCCCATGTTTGCAGAGCTAAATTCTTTAAGGTAGCAGCCCATGACAAGATTATATAATATAATAATTCTGAGGTAAGCAGTATACTTGATTACAATACTCTGGGTCACCATTTTATAACTGCCATGTGAAACAAAACTTCATAGGAGGTGCCCCTTTCATTGAGGAGTAATCTATCACCAAACCATTGAATCAATCTCCAAATTCCCATGATTGCAGAGCTAAATTCTTTAAGGTAGCAGCCCATGACAAGATTATATAATATAATAATTCTGAGGTAAGCAGTATACTTGATTACAATACTCTGGGTCACCATTTTATAACTGCCATGTGAAACAAAACTTCATAGGAGGTGCCCCTTTCATTGAGGAGTAATCTATCACCAAACCATTGAATCAATCTCCAAATTCCCATGATTGCAGAGCTAAATTCTTTAAGGTAGCAGCCCATGACAAGATTATATAATATAATAATTCTGAGGTAAGCAGTATACTTGATTACAATACTCTGGGTCACCATTTTATAATTGCCATGTGACATTACTAAGTTTCAACTTTTTACCTGTAATTGGTATTAATACCTGTCTTACTAACTTTACAAATTTACTTCAAATTTTAATGATACAGTATGTATATAAGTGCCATAAAAACCATTCATTCATATACAACAAAATTGAAGGCGAGAAAAAGAAAATTGTTTTTTTGGATACAGATTCTCTGAGATAGCTTTGTAGAGAAATTACGGGTCTCTACCTTGATATGTCAGCTTTGCTGATACTTTCTCATACTTTCTGAAAATGTTTTCTACATATCTGCTTTCCAGAGGAATCAAGACTAAGCAGGGTAATTAAAAAAAAATAAAAACTGCTATATGGAATACATCAAATGTTCTGTGAAGATACACAAGAAATTAAAATGTAAACCAGGGTTACTTATGTAACTTGCCTATTCAAAACATCCTGTTCCCACTATCCCCTCCTCCAATTAGAAAGGTCTTCTTTCTTAAAAATAAACTTTCCCATTAGTTCTTCCCAGAAAACTCTATTCATCCAGTTTATACCACTTATTCTCTAAACACACTCTAAACTTTGCCCCTTGTATTCTTTGACATGATTTAGTTCTACATAATGTGTGTTATTAGAGATGGCCCCCACTCCCTTTGGGGAAGGAATGGAGAAAGAATTTGCTATCTGCTGAGACAGCTGCTCAAAAACAGACCTCAGTTCCCTGTCCCCTTTAGAATCTCCTTGTCTCAAGAATGAAACCTTCTTAGAGGAGCCTGCAGTCCATGCCTGCGTGACAAAGAGATATAAAAGCCTGCTACTCTCTTTTCAAATTGGGACAATCTGAAGATCCCTTACAGGTGGAGAACTCCCATGGAGTTGGCAGAGGATGCGAATGAGACCATAACATGGCTCAACTTCTGCTCAGGTCCACTCCCCTCTTTCTCTTCAGAGAGTGCCGATTCCAATTACAAACCCTGACAGAATTTCTGCAAGAATCTCCCTCACACTGTCTGCTTCCTAGAGAGCCCACTTTGGGAAATTAATCCTCTTTTAAGAGGTTACAACTTTCATCCTTAATTAAGCACTGTAAGTCATAGGTCTCATTAAAAATAATAGTATCTGTACACATATTACTCAGCTATCAATAATCCACAGTCAACCTTGCACTGTGCAATGTATAGTTTGTACTCTATTATGATTGTCCATTTAATTACGGTCACAAGATGAGCTCTTCGAGGTCTTCTGTCTCAGACCTCTCCTTTACTTCAGAGGACTACATGAGTCCAAAGACATTAAGTGATTCAACTTGACACTCTTTTTGTGTACCTTTTACACTTAAAAAGTACCAAAAAATATATTGTGTTCACTCACTAGTAATTCTTATCATTCAGTTCAGTTCAGTTCAGTTGCTCAATCGTGTCTGACTCTTTGTAACCCCATGGACTGCAGCACGCCAGGCTTCCCTGTTCGTCGCCAACTCCAAGAGCTTGCTCAAACTCACGTCCATTGAGTCAGTGATGCCATCCAAGCATCTCATCCTCTGTCATCCCTTCTCCTCTTTCCTTCAATCTCTCCCAGCATCAGGGTCTTTTCCAATGAGTCAGTTCTTTGCAATTATTATAATTGTTTTAGTATAATAACACACTCATTTTATTCTAATAAATGTCACAGGTATTAAGCTAAAAGCTAATTTTTCTAATAATATGAGGAGTTAAGTAGCATTATCCCATCCATTTAGGGGAAAATTCAAATTAAAGAGGTGAAATATCTTATCTAACATGAAGTAATCATGTCACCAAATATCAAATCCTATGCCTTTTCCATTCATGTCTGAATGTTTTCACTCATAAAATCGCTTAACTTTTCTTGCATGTGACTAGCTTCCTCACTGGAATTAACTGCACAACATGAGTAATACAGAAAGAACTGTGCTAGATGGTAAAGACACAAATATAACATAATTATTGACCTGAAGAATAATTGCTAAGTCTCTTACATCTCTTGGCGGGAAACCACATATTATAATTTTATGTTTCCTAACAAAGCTAAAAATTATCTAATTGTCTAAGGGATCCCACAGTGAATCAAGGTATTACAGACAGAGACAGTAATTTTAGGGTGAGTGGTTTTTACTAACTTTTCTGCAGCCCATTTTGGTGTGTTAATGCAGTTGATCTGTGGGAGGAAGGTAGTGGCGATTATTCTGTTTTCATGGGACAAGTCCTCCTGAGAGCTTAGAAAATGACTTACTCATCCTCCTTCTGGCAAAAACATATTCATTCTAAAGTTCTAGATTGATTGGCATCTTTTCTGTGAAGACTCCCTCTCTTTCCACAGAAGGAAATCATTCCTTCTTTGAGGTTCTATATTTTGCTCCTAATCTTGTTCTACAGCAAGTATCACATTATATTCAGGTGCCCTCTCATTAGTTGTATAACTTAATATACATTGGCCACAGTAATGGCTCCTCATAAGGACAGGCCCATTCTTTGCTCTCCTGTTCTCAGGGTCCCACACAGTCTAGACGTTAATTGACATATTGACAGTACTACTCAGAACAGTTGTCTGAGTTAATGTTCTGAAAAGTAGCAATTAAATAGTTACCTCTTCAGAACACTTATGCAATTATCAAGACCATATCTGTTCCAGAGAGTCTTCCACTGTAAGGAAGAATGAGGATCATAATGTCATAAATCAAATGCATGTGCTTTCCCCCTTACACACACACACACACACATCTCCAGTGTACAAGTTTGATATGTGTGACTTCACCTTTAATAGATCAATATCCTTCTGAACAAAACAACAACAAAAAAGAATACATTTCAGCCAGCTTGTGTAGGTCACATGTTCCTGAGAAGCAAACACAAAAACTATCTAAATGAAAATATCATATATTATGCTTCTCTATACATGTCTCATCTTAAAGTTAATTTTTTTTTAAAATAAGAATCTCAGTCTTAAGATAACCTGTGACTGAACAAAATTAATTTCTCCCTCTGGAGGAGCCTGGTGGGCTGCAGTCCTTGGGGTGGCTAAGAGTCGGACACGACTGAGCGACTTCACTTTCACTTTTCATTTTCACGCATTGGAGAAGGAAGTGGCAACCCACTGCAGTGTTCTTGCCTGGAGAATCCCAGGGACGGGGGATTCTGGTGGGCTCCCGTCTATGGGGTCGCACAGAGTCGGACACGACTGAAGCGACTTAGCAGCAGCAGCAGCCATGCTATAAACACACAGTTGCCAATTCTGGGCCTCGATTATATACCCCACCTCAGACGATAGATAAAGATAGATAGATACCGCCTCAGGCCGGTAGATAAAGACTATAGTGTGCTTTGCCTTGGCAGGTCCACAAAGTGTTGCATAAAAGAGGCTTAATCAGCAGTCATGCTCTTCACTGAAATAACACTTTTATGACAATAAGGAATTTAAAATTTTTTCCAACATCTCATTAACAGGATAACACAGGAACATACACATCATTTTATCTCCATTTTACTCACATAGCACCTCTGTGGTCCACCCAAAAGTATGCACCTCGTAAGTGGCAACAGGGGCAAGTTACAGGTCCCTAAAGACCTATGACCCTCCTACCATCCTGAGGGAAGGACAAGGGGCCTTCAGCGTGCTTCCATTTCCACAAACGCTGCTACGGAGGGTCCTGAGCTTCAGACTTCAAATTCAATAGAAAAAGAACTACAAAGTATACACACAATCTTCAAACACTGCCTGATGATTTTCCATTCTTACTCTCTCATCTTGCCCAAACACATGCAGATTTTTTTTTTGTCCCAGTGGGTCGCTGATGAGGGTAATAACTGACCAGAGACCCTTAAATTCATTATTGAAGTGACTGCAGCATAAACTAAGTGGGAGGTAATGCAGTTTGGTTAATGTAGAATGAGAATTTTAAGGATCATTGTAGGTTTTCATGGATGGTCATAAACATGGACAAAGGTTCAAATCATTCTCCCCTTAGAAAAAGGAAAAATATTGATTACTGATGATGGGGCCGGGGGAAGTGGGTATCAATTTAACTGAACAATAATCGCTAACATATTTTAAATTTTGTGCTAAAAATATATTATAACTTTAAAAATTACCACAGCTTGCTGCCTCATTAATGTACTTCTTTTTGAAAGCAGAAAAAGCTAAAAGTATATATTCATGGGTTTTTAGCATTTGAGATGTATGTAGTTGGGACTAGGCAATTGTGAATTAATATTTTAACATAAAAGTGCAAACCTAGTTTTTTTAAACTGTATTGTATTTATTCTTTTTAAAATGTTAATAGCTTTTTTGAGATAGAATTTTCATACCATAAAATTTATGCATTTTAAGTACACAATTCAACATTTTTAAGTATATTTACAGAGCTGTATAACCACAGCAATCTAATTTTTATACATTTAAATTACTCCCCAAAGCAAACAAACCTAGTTTACTCTTAACCAGAAGAGAATCAAGGGATAAAGCCATTTTACTTAACTACTGTAAGAGGTGATTCAGGAATTTATGGAAAATCTATGTATGACTTATTTAGGCTGTGAAGTGTTAACTTGAAAAGTTAAATAACAGTCATTTAAAGAGCAAGAAAACAGATCCCCAAAGTGGTCTATCTGACAAACTCAACTTGTGGGATCAGTTCAGTATCTTTAGGTTGAATTCAAAAATAAATAAACATATCCCTTCTTATACTTGTTATCAGCAGGAATAGAGCAGTTTTTCTAGCTCAGCAGACCTAAGAGTTTTTATTAATGATTCCAAAGATAGCTCTAGGGTCACAAACAAGAACCCAAAATGTTTCAGAACCACTTGCTGTAATGTTATGATGACAAATTTCAATATAAAGCAACACAAGTAAAAATATCTAGCAACAACAGCATTTTAAAAGAATGGTAAATGAAGTGAGGGTAAATAAAATGAGTCAATCCAAGTATTAGTTAAATCAGTTCCTTCTTTTGTCCAATTTTTGAAGATTTAAAAGTTTCTATGCTGTTTTACCTCCAGATGTCAGCTTTTACATTAAGAAATCTGATTTGCAATAGCCTTTTAAATAAACATCAAAATGAAGCCTTTAAAATAGGAACCCACTAATCTGTTCAAAATGGTAAGCGTAAGACTTATGCATAGGTTTCATTGTACAGATATTATTTAAATAGATAACATTTTATTAAAATTGGCATAGATATGAAGAATAGATCAGACTATGTCCAGGAATTTGTGATAATAATGTCTGTTGACAGCTAGCCAAAGATTAAGAATACCTTGTTATAACCTTATTATGATGCTTTTACAACTCAGTACTCTGGTGCAGGTCTAATTTTATTGACAATGACCTAGCACTTGGCTACATTGGCTACATAGCATCATCCTTCAGCAGCAAGAATTTTCAAAAGTTTGAAAAAGCCCTCAATTTCTGGAACTTCCCTCAGTCATAAGATTTTTCTGAAGGATTAGAAAGTCCCCAATTTCTGAAGCTACCTTCCCAAGTTATATTTTCCAAAACCAACTTAACCACAGCAAAGAATGACCAAGTAGGGCATCTTAAATGCCAGTAAGAGGACAAGTCACAACTGCTTTTCGGCTAAGCTACCAGCTCACAACCATCATATTTATTATATTTCTTAATTCATTTATTTTTAAATCCTCAGGAGATCTCCTAAATATTTTTCCAATATTATAGACATTAACATGATATGATCGATCACAAATCTAGTGAGGAATGTAAATTCCTTCATGCAATTTTTAAGGCAGATTTGCCATCCATTACAAATATCACTTTTTATGTGGTTGTCACTACTTGAGACATTGAAGCCAATTCCTTCATTATTCCTAATTATGTAAATTTTGATCACGAGCGCTGAACACATAGCACACCAAAAGGTAAAAAATGCAAGAAATACCTCACATCTTATTTTGTCCATTTTCCCTGTCCTCCCCTTAAGCTTAACAGAATTGCTCCTCTTAGAGCAACTTTATCTGGTTTACAATTTATCCCCTTTTCTTTCTCCTGCCAGATCTCTGGAGGAGATGTTAATGAGTCTAGTAATGGTTTAACAGACAACAGAAGAAATAACAAAGAAAAGCTAAAGGTGTGAATACTCCGCAAGCTGGAGTAATCAGGTTCTGTATAGCTGAGTTAAGGAGATATTCAAGCGAGAGACCTCACTGATTTTCCCTCAGTGAAGACAAACGGAAAACATACCTGCTTGACCCGTGGTGACACTGACAGCCGCGAAGAGCCTCTGGGACCGACTCAAGTCAGAAACTCCATTCACAGCTTCAACTTCAAAAGTATAGTTAGCGTGGGCCAGCAGGTCCATGACAGTGACATAGTTATCCTCTAATCCAGTCTGCTGGGGCATGTAGCCAATGTTACTCCCACAGGGGACGCATTCGCCCTGCTCCCAGCTGCACCGCTTACAGAGTATCCGATAGGTCACGTCGTTTCGCCCCCCATTGTCTGCAGGGGGACTCCATTCCAAGCTCACTGTGGTTTGGTTGATATTGAAAATGAGGTTCTGCGGTGCAGATGGAGGCCCTTAGGAAACCAAAAGTAAGTAAATGAATAAACAAAACTAGCCAAAAACAAACAAACAAACAAAACGAAAGGATCCACACGGGGCATTAAGCTAGCGGCTCAATTACCACACAGAAAACTAGCTGAAATGCTTTCTTTCACATAAACATTTCACTACCTTTCCTAGACAAACCTTATAAAAGCCATCCTGAATTCACTTGGCAAGAGGCTTTATTTATTTTCCATTTTAATATGTCAAAATGAAAATAGGATAACGACTGTCTTTGTAGTTTTGCCATGGTCTTTAGCTATTTTTCTTCCAACCAATTAAAAAAGAATAGCTAATGCACCTAAAAAAACAGTTGTGCAGTTCTTTAAAAATAGTTTTCCTTTTAACCATGTAAGAGAGAATACATCTATTCATTCTTAATGTGCTCAAGAATGATTTATAGTAATGTCTGGAATTGGCTTTGGATTTGAGTCTCTCAAACATTCATTCATTGAAGCACCAAGATGTGAGATTTGCTCTATTTAGTGATGGAATTTTAATTCAGAAACCATTACTTTTTAAGTACATTTCACAGCCATGCAAGACACAAATAATTTTTACATTTTATTTGTTATTCCTATTGGATACATGTGTAAAATATGATTAAAATGCAAGATCTGGGAGACATGAAAACTACACTGATGATGATGTAAGGTGTATTTATTTTATATTATTGTTTAGCCTTATTGGTTTATGGAAAGTTTCTAAGTGTTTAATAATAATTAAGAATGTACTCAGAAATTTCAGGTTTATCTCAATGATGTCACAATCCTACAAACAAATGGAAGGGGTCTGAAAGTCTTTATTTCACAATTACGAACTTACTTGTGCATGCCACATACGGTGGGTCAGACGGAGCCCTGTAATACCCATCCTCACAGTCACACCTTGAGGAGCCTTCTTTATCAGAAAAACTGTGAGTTGGACAACGAGAGCACTGAAGATCTTGAGAGGAAGATTTGTAGAACCCACGGCCACAGGCTGAGAATGCAAAAGAAAGTGAAAATAGAAACATGAAAACAAGCAGACCCTTTCTGAATTTTAGTAATTTTTAGCAAACAATAAAATATGAAATCTGATTTCCAAATGTGCTATCATCAGACTCAATAGAAACCTAGATTCTAATAAGAAATTTCTAACATACTCTTTTTATATCTGTAGCCATGTTGCCTGAGAACTATCAATAACTATAAGCCCTAAGTCTCTAATTAAACAGAAAAAAAAAAATTGTAAGAACATGCCCTTTATGGTATAATTCTATAATTCTATTTAGTGTATATCAGTAAACCTACTTTACAATACTACATTTTAAAGCAAAATAATAAAAACCAAATGATACAGCAAACTTGGACCTGTAGTTGGCATCAGTCCAAAATCTAGAGCCCAAAACTAAACACAAACATAATTTATTTAGACAAAATCTCAGCATGGTTAATTCAGGGGAACTTTGATTTCACTAATAATTAACTTGCTTGTTGATTTGCATTAACACACTTCAAAGTTCTGTTTTCTTAATCTAATACAGCTGTAAATTAAGTCTTTATGTGTGAATATGGTTCTTAGTGAAAAATATTAAAATCATTTTATGACCTGACTAGAAACAATAGTGATGCAAACATTTTTATCTTAAAATGATAGAAATGTATTCCCCCTACCAATTTTCAGAAAACTTCAAGATATAATTTAAGTTCTAAGGCAGTCTGTTTCCCACTCAGCAAACTTCCCTGTTACTAAAAATAATGAAACCCTATGGATAGGAGAAACCTATTCTATCAGAAATAAGGAGAAAGCCATTAACCACAAACAGGTGATGACTCTCCTCTACTGGGAAAAGTTAGGATAGTCAGAGTAACACAGCCATGCTCTCAGCAACGAACAGACAGGCACCCAAAGATACCTACCACCTTCCAGCGAGTTTCCCTCACTCACTTAGACTACATGTTACAAAATCAAGTAACCTGGAAGAATTTACTATCCCCAGACATTTTATATATATTTATCTTCAATTAAAATTTAGCAAATTTAATTTTCCTCATTTCAACATTTTTAAATTAATTGATGGTACCATACATTGAATATATTAAAGAGATTCAATTTGCCCTCCATATTTATTAAATGAATATCTCTTTAAGTTTCAGTGACCTTCAAATTTAATGGAAATTAATAAATCATATCTATAAAGAAAAATTACTGAATATTTAACATAAATTCAATTATAACTTCTATGTATTAGATTCAAGTTTATTTAATATTCTCAACTTGGGCATTATTCAGCAGCATAATCACATTTTCACTCATGGGTGGGAAAAACAATCGTATCTTATTAAGAAAATCCTATCTTATTCTCTAGAAAAAAAAAAGTTAAGTCATTCTACACTTTTGCTCACATGCTGAATATTTAATACATAATTTGGTGCAATTAAGAAATCCAAATTATCTTTTAAGCTTAAAGAAAAAACAAGACTGTTTTATATGAACAAGATAGGTATTTTAGGTAACTTAAAAACTTAAAGATATATTATATTGTGATAGATAAGTTAAAGATTTGTGAACAGAACTACCATCATCTCTATGTAAATATATGATCCACTTATGCTCTCAGAAGCCAGTCTGCTTTTAGTTGGCCTCCTCAATTCCTACAAGAGGGAAACACTGGCAAACATATTAGGCCAGTAGATGAATGCATCTTCACATGTTCTTGTAGCAATTACTACAGATCTAAAACACAGAACAGTGAGATCCATTATGAAATAATATCAAAAAACACTTCAAAATTTTTCTAAAGATATGACCCTGCCACATAAAAGAATGGGTAACTGGTAGGATAAAGGATTTAGCATGGATTTCTCAGGCTGGAAATTCCTATAAGTATGCACTGTATCTTGCTCCACATATTATCTGTAATTCAGTGATCAGATAGAACATCCATAATATAGAGAATGCAATGCTTTATTCACAACCTACAGCTTGATAACACAAAGTCTCAGAGAATTAAAAAAGAAAAAAAGATAAAGACAGAGAGAAGAGGTGTATGCTGATAGTCTTTGATGATATTATGTGTATTTGTTTACTTTTTACAGAGATAGGAGGTTAGGGAACAAGGAAATGGACACAGTGGCACCATGATTTAATATCTACTAGGTAAGATCAACATTTAACATCTACTGGGTAAGCTTTTTTCTTTTCTTTTTTTAAAAATTTTGTTTCTATTCCCAGGTCATGCTAGTGGTAAAGAACCTACCTGCCAATGCGGGAGATTTGAGAGCCCCTGGTCAGCAAGATCCCCTGGTCAAGGAAATGGCAACCCACTCCAGTATTCTTGCCTGGAGAATCCCAAGGACGAGGAGCCCACAGAGTCACACAGAGTCCGACACTTGGTATGCAGGTAAGACCAAACAAGATTCTACCAGGTAGCTGGATGCCTATCAATTCTGGAAGCCTTACCTTATTGTTGTTGCTCAGTCACTAAGTCATGTCTGACCCTTTGCGACCCCTTGGCCATAGCCCGCTAGGCCCCTCTGTCCATGGAATTCTCCAGGCAAGAATACTGGAGTGGGTAGCCATTCCCTTCTCCAGGGGGTCTTCCCAACCCAGGGATGGAACCCGGGTCTCCTGCATTACAGACAGATTCTTTACTGGCTGAGCCACAGGGACACCCAAGATCAAACCAGTCCATCCTAAACAAAATCAATCCTCAATATTCATTGGAAGGACTGAAGCTGAAGTTCCAATACTTCGGCCACCTGACACAAAGAGCCGACTCATTGGAAAACACCCTGAAGCTTGGAAAGATTGAAGGCAAAAAGAGAAGAGGGTAGCAGAGGATAAGATCCTTAGATAGCATGACCTACTCAAGGGACGTGAATTTGAGCAAGCACCAAGAGACAGTGAAGGACAGGGAAGGCTGGCAGGCTGCAGTCCACAGCGTCACAAAGAGTCAGACTTGACTTAGCAACTGAACAACAAGGTAACGCTGCCAGATCTGGTAGGCAGCAAGCTACCCAGTGGAATCTCTGCAATTCTCATCCTCCTGTTGCAAAGAAAGGCTTCTAACTAAGGCTCACTCCCACTTTTCTGACAAATAAGGAGGACCATTTCTTGCTCCACTTCCATGATTTGTAGAAGTGTAGAATATGTATGGTACCTAATGTAGAGAAATGTAAAACCCTTATCACTCAACTTTCAAATTACATTAAATTCTGTTACCATTTTAGCAGATGGGAAAACAGATTTGAAGCAAAGTTAACATGAGTTCCTCACATAATTCCATTGTCTAGGTTAAAACTGGATTTAGAACACAGGACTGCTGATACTTAACCATATGCTATTGCTTCAGCCTTGACTGCTGAATGAGCCAAAGTCTGGCATCTATTCAATGTGTCTTGAAGCTTTAGCATCCCACAAATGAATTTTCAGTGGGTACCTACTGTCTTTTAGCGTATCCTTTGACTATTTAAAGCATTTACTTTAATTTAGAAAATGGTGAAATAATATCCTAGCTACCACACCTTACAGAAGAGGTGTATTAAATAGATCTTTTCAATTTCACTATGAATTTTGGCACTGAGGATGCCTGCAAAATGATAGAGTACATGCATGGCCATCATTAAATAGATAATGAGAGAAGCAATCCCAGAAAAATGTGGTCATAAAAGTCTTAGCATTTTTTTTTGAAGTATTATTCTGTTTCAGTTCAGTTAATAATGAAAATAATAAGTTGTAACAAGACGATTTTCACTCACCCTCTAAGGAAGCCATTAATTTAAATTTATTAAAAGTAAGTATAAAATCTTGGGAGCTACAGTATGAAGAGGAAAGCCAAGAACACAAGAAGACATAAGCTGTATCTCTTAGGATAGTAGTTTGAGCAATTGGGTGGTAAAAAGTTTTGGAAAGAAGTAACAGATGCTCATAAAATTAAAATTTCAGATAAGATATCTAGATGAAATAGCTTGAGTAAAATACTCAGGAAGAGAAACTGGGGTGAAGTGATATACCTGAGATTTAACCACTTAAGGAAGACTTACATGAGCTCTCCAACTGCTCCCAAAAGCCTACATAGAAATAAAAGCAATTCTCCTTTCTTATAAACGCAGCTTGTTTTCCAAAAAGGTACTAGTAAAAAAGTTTTTCATGGTAAATGCCTTCTGAAACCTCAATCAAAGATAAATTCCCTTCATACATAATGGTGAAGTATATAAGAATGACTTTCTAGGAATTGTGCTACAGTGGTTTTACAGTTTTTTTCCTTCTTTTGTTTCAATTCTCAATTTGGTCAACAGCATTTGAACTCAAAGCAGACTTTAATTAAAGTAGTGTATGACTATCGTAAAATTAGTTACAGCAAGAAACATACCATTTTAATTTCCTGCCTTTCAATAATTTTGCTTTTTTAACTGAACATTGTTTTAAGGTAATGTTTTGCTGTATTGATGAAGACTAGTAATATGTATAAAATTTGTTTTCAATATTCAATTACTTTTTAAAAAGTGATACTTCACCAATTATTTTAGTAACAGTATTTTTCCATGTCACCACAAAGACTTGCCTGGGACTGATTCTTTGGACTGTTTTTTCCCAACCAGTAATGAATGGGCCTCCGTGAATAAAATAACATAAGTTCATTAATCCTAGAGCTAAGAACCGTAATCTTGTCAGATTTCATATACTAAGCAAGTTTTTGCTTAGCTAGTTGTTTACATGGAAAACCACCGAAGAAAATCTAAGAAGTACATGAAACTTCTGTTTACTAGACAGTGACAAGATTTTCTACTGCAATATATATACACTAAATTACATTACAGAATATATTTCAAGATCTGCTTTACTGTCTACAGTAATGAAGTAACTGTAACATTATACTTAACTTCAATTTTTTTTAAATGAGAATATCATCTTATATAACACAATTGGTTCAAATAATATTTGGGATTTAAATTCTTAAAAAAACATACAAACTTTATAAGTAAATTACTTAAGAGCAATAAAATTCTGAACACAAAGATATAAGAGAGTTGATATGAAAGACTTGTATTCTGATTCTTGATTAAACTCTCCTAACAACAGCACACTACATAGTTGTCTTCAATGGGTTGCACTTGTTGAAGCAATGGGGTGCTAGGCCTTTGAATATACACTTACATGAGGCAGTTTGTGCAACAGTCAGGGTACTTGTGTAAACCATTGTTTGTTCTCAATGAACCATCCTAAAGACCATTGTAAAGCCACAGACAAATTTCCACTCTTTAGGTGGAATTAGGTGAAGTGGAATGCTTTTTTTTTTTCTTTTTCTGATCAAGGGTGCAGATACTCAGACTTTCTCTGGTGCATGACTTATAAGCATAAGTTTGGGAGATATCCTCAATGATTATACTTCTAAGGACATTCTCCCACAAAATGGTTATTCTAGAAAATCCACATACTTTTAGATTTCTAGAGCCAAGAATGATTCCCTTGACCTTAATGGGCACATTTTTTTTGAAATCTTAAACTCCACCTTTAATTTCAGACATAGCTGACCCCATCCTAAACCTTCAGGCACTGAAATTCTACGCCTTAGTGGGCTGTCTTCTATGATTGAGCATGAGGTGTGTTTTGAAAAGAAACTAGTCTTGGCAGTATTAAAAATAACTAAATCATTATTACGGCTTTGATATTTCTATATTTTAAAAACTTTCCAGGTGCTTAGAATCATCATCCTGGAGGTTCTATGTCTTTTCTCAGACTATCAAAGTCTGGAAAGAATGCATGGTAATAAGATATTTCCACCATAAAATTGATGAGGGAAATAAGATTAGATATTATTGAGAGTATAATAAGTTGAAATTTTAAAATAATTAAAACTTGACATTCATTAATAAGCCAATCAAAAATTAGGCAAAGAATCTGAACAAATATTTCTCTAAGGAACATATATAAGTGGCCAATAAACACACAAAATGATGCTCAAGATTATTAGTCATCAGGGAAAAAGAAATTAAAACTATACTGATAAATCACTTATACCCAACAGGAAGACTATAATCAATAAGACAGCTAAAAGAAGTCTAGTGAGGATATGGAGGAATTAGAACTCTTATATACTGCTATCGGGAATATAAAACGGTTCAGCCCCTTGAAGAAAACTGGCAAGTCCTCAACAGTTTAAACATAGTTATCATGTTACCCAACAACTCCACTCCTAGGTATGTATCCCAGGTGAAATGAAAATATTTACTGACACAAAAACTTGAATATAATTAAATGTTTACAGCAGAATTATTCATCATAGCCCCAAATGTGGAAACAATCCGAATGTTCATCAACTAATAAATGAATACACACAATGGAATACTATTCAGCAATCAAAAGCAGTTAAAGTTGGATACATTCTGGCATGACTGAACTTTGAAAACATTATGCCATGTGAAAGAATTCGGTCACATCGATCCAGTCACAGCAGCAAAGTGTGTGCACTCAGTCCTGTCCGACTCTTTGAGACTCCATGGACTGCAACCTGCTAAGCTCCTCTGTCCATGGAATTTCCCAGGCAGGAATTCTGGAGTGGACCTTCCTGACCCAGGGACTGAACCCGCATCTCTCGCATCTCCAGGATTGTCAGCTGGGCCACCTGGGAATCCCAGTCACAAAAGACCATATACTAGATAATTCTGTTTACATGAAATATCCAGAATAGGCAAGTCTATAGAGACAGAAAGTAGATTAGTGGTTGCTAAAAGCTGGGACATTGAGAGGAATAGAAAGTGACTGTTAATGTGTGCAGGGTCTCTTTCTGGGATAATGAAAATGTTCAAAAATTGATTTGTAGTGATGGTTGCACAACTCTGTAATTATACTAGGACTTCCCTGGTGGTCAGAAGGTAAAGAATCCACCTACAATGTGGGAGACCTGGGTTCAATTCCTGGGTTGGCAAGATCCCCTGGAGGAGGACATGGCAACCCACTCCAGTATTCTTGCCTGGAGAATCCCCAAGGACAAAGGAGCCTGGTGGTGCTACAGTCCATGGAGTCACAAAGAGTTGGACCTGCTGAGTGACTAAGCACACCCATAACTATACTAACAAAATATTTTAAACTGTTAACTGCAAGGGGTGAGTTGTATGGTATGTACATTTTATCTAGTAAAGTTGTTTTGCATAATAAAATCCATTGATAATGCAATTTTAAACTGAACATTTAAGTAAGCCAACATTAAGAAAAAATACCAAATTTTATCTGTCAAAAATATGTTTGCCTTTCTAACACATATGTTCTGTATTCATCTATTTTTATACAGCTATATTTGGGTGTAAAAAATTAAGCAAAAAATTTTAAAAAAAGGAAAATATATAATCAATATATTTTACCCATTTGTTAACTTTAGAGTTTTATAAGAATTTATCTTTTATCTGAAGACTAGCAATTTTATCTGAATAATTTTATAACTTATATATCTATCAATATGAAGTTATATGTGGAGGATTACATACACAGTTAGTTTTGAGTGAATATATGAATAGACTTTAAACATTCTTGTTTTTTACCCACATTCACTGCGCCAGACAAGGGCTGGTTTCCTTTTTACTTCCCATCTCCTTCTCCCAAGAGCTAATGAATACAACTAGGCTTAGCTTCCTCAGTTCTCACTCTGTTTCCAGACCTGCGATTTTAAGCACAATTAAACTTTTTCTGAAGGAATTATATGTATGTGTCTGTGTGTAAAATATGAGGCTTTGCAGATGTTTCCGGCCACAGTTATACAGCTGCAAAGAGTTTATTAATTATGAACTATAAGTGGATTGTTCTGTAATTGAAACTTTCTGGGCCTTAATATTATTGGAGAGTCTACATACGTACATAGGGATTCTAATGAATGCTGTTATTTTATTTATTGCAGATGGACATTCAATTTAGGAAAAGCTAGCCTGTTTCCATAGGAGCTTTCAAATATTTGTGTCATATTCATGTCTATGCTTCTCCACGCAAAGAGGAGTGCACAGCTTGCAGAAATAGTACTCCCACTGCTCAAAGTGCTGACCTCATCTGGGATGGACAGATCCAGAATTTGTATTTTAATCCTATTGACAGTGCCTCAGTGGGAATAATTACAAAAGTCTGTCTGAAAGCCAGACCTCCTGTCATTGACATGCTATGATTTTTCACATTGAGAATGAACAGTGGGCAGGGAGGATAAAAGCAACATGATGTAACAAGTATATTACAGCTTGTGAATCACCATCCATATCACCTCACAACTAACTTGTAAGAATTTAGAAATGATGCAGAAAAATAAAGTTTGATATTAGGTGCTCAAGGGCTGAAAATAATTTTGGGATTTTTCTCAAACTAAAAAGAAAAACTACTTTGGGAGAATTATAAATATACATGTTATTTATTTGTGTTATTTGAGTAATTAATGTTTTGCTGATTCAATATAGTGAATAGGAAACATAAAATAAAAACCACTTAAAGATTTTATTTTTAAGATTTAGACTGTAAAGAGAAAAAAAATTAAACAGTACGTAAATAGCTTTTTTCTTTATTAAATTTTCAGTTTGAAATATGCTAGGAATTTTGCTGAAGTCTGGTATTAAAACACTCTCTACTACACCAGAATCTCACCCTAATTCTGACCTCATTGCCAAAACGATTTTTAAAAAGAGGGAACAAAAAAAGTCAAGTTAGAATATTAAAAATGTTTTCTCTTATTCCCTATTCTCAAAAGAGAAATGGATTTTAACTCAAAGAACTGTGTTCAAATCCACTCCACCATTTACTGGCATGCAGTTTAGACAGACATTTCACATTCTCAGCTCCGATGTCCTCCTTTCCTCGTTATTAATTATTAACAGCTATAGACAATAGTTTCCCCCCCACCCCAATTTTCAAAAGGTTGTTTTAACAACACACTAATTGGTTACCTAGCTGTTAAACGCTAGTGCAAGTGTTTTCATTGACATGCTATCTGTAAAAACACATATATTTCTACCACCATCACCACCCCAAAACCGCACGTACTAACTCACACCCACTTAGTCTTTCAGGGGAGCCTCAGCAAGAGAGGGAAAGAGGTTCTGGAAGGGCTGTCCTGCTCTGCGTGCATCCAGACAGGCCACGGGCGCTGCGGCAAGGGTCTCTGAGCTCAGCCGCTCACCTCGGCTCTCCCTAAGCATTGCCGCCAAACCCCGAGTGTGTCCCAGAGACAGGCACATCCACTCTGGTTCCTGCCGGTAAGGATCCAGAGGTGGAATTTCTAATTATGTAAATTACTTAACAGTCAACTCCCATAAAGAGAAAGATTCAAAATGAAATCAGGCCCTTCTGGATCTCACTCAGTATTGTCCTCAAAGATCCACTGAGAGATCCACCTACAGATAAAAAACACAAATTAATTGTGAAGTCTCAGGATTTAGTAACCCCACTGGAAATGAACTAAAATAATCCTAACCTTAATTCCCATCTAAAGCAAAATAGTGTAATTATGGAATTCCCATGGGCGAAAAACACTTAAATTAGGGGAGGCCAGCTACCCGAACAATGTATTAGTTATATGTAGTAACTAAAAAAAATATAGCCTATTTATGACACAGTATTACTGCATTCTACTAAAAGATTTCTTTGAGGGCATGTCATTAAGAACAAGAGGCAGCAATAAGTTCTCAAACAGCAATTGGTGTTAGGAAGATTCAGACAGGGGATACAATTTACTCTAGCATTTATGCCACTGTAAAGCTTATTTTCAAATATTTCTCTTATAGTTATTATGATATCATACTTTTTGTAATTTGTTTTTATTATTCATTCCTTTTATGCTAAATCACTCCTCACAGTTTTGAAAATAGCAAGAAAAGTCAGATAATGTAAGTTCTATACGCAAAACATAATGTAAAGTATAAAAGCAAGAATTCCTCTTTTGAAAGCTCAATATTTTTGTTTCAACACATGAATGCAGGATAAGTCACTTCAGTTCTGTCCAACTCCTTGAGATCTTATGGACCATGACCTGCCAGGCACCTCTGTCCGTGGGATTCCCCAGGCAAGAATACTGGAGTGGGTTGCCATGCCCTCCTCCAAGGAATCTTTCTGATCCAGGGATCAAACCAGCGTTTCTTAAGTCTCCTGCATTGGCAGGCAGATATTTACCACTAGTGTCACCTGGGAAGCCCTGTTCTAACACAATCATATTAAAAAAAAAAAAACATTGCTTAAAAGATAAAGTTAATATTCTAAAAGACGGGCATTGTTAAATTCATCATATAGGTCTCATTCCAACAGTCTTGAAAAAGCAATACTACTTGTTCTTTATATAAATTATGAATCTGACTTCCTTCTAGCATGTACTAGCTGTGTGACCTTTTTCAATTTGCTTAAGTTCTCTGAACCTAGATTTTCCATATCTAAAACAAAGAAATCTAATAAGACTACTTTCAAAGATTGTTGTGAATGAAAGTGCATGATTCATGTGAAGAACTTAGCACAATGCCTGGTAGAGAATAAGCACTCAATAAATAGTAAACTATTATAGCTATTTCACAATGTCAATTTCCATGTGAAGTTTTTTTCCTTCCAAAGACAGACTGTTTTTATTTCATGTGAAGTTTTGATCCCGCTCTGGCTTCTACCACTGGTAAACACTGAGCCACTTCCCCATGACCAGATGTATATGCAAATAGGAAACATGAATTAATTGTTAGGCAAATAGAGTCCTATTATTCATTTATTCTCTCACAAAATAATTATTGTTTGCCTACTCTTTGCATTGTGCCAGGTACTGGACCAAAGTTATATCTGATAAAAGACAAATATGATGATCTCTCAATACTATGTTCCTTTTTGAACTAGCATCAAATGGCATGAATAATTATGTTAATTATGTGTTTAAGCTAATTAAATTTCTGATTTTTCATAGGAAATCACCTATGTAAATTATAAATATTGTACCTTAATTTTTATCTTTGACAATGTACTTAATTATCTTCTATTTCCATGCTGAACACAGACTCAAAAGTCACCTTTCCTGCCAAAGCTGTAGCATTTCATCAATGTGAAGGGAAGAAACTACTCAGTGTACGTGGACATGCAGGAAACGTGTGTAAGTACATATTATTGACCAATTATATTTAAACTGGAGAGCTATTTGGGGCAGTTATTGGCTTGTTTTTCAATGAGGCTACTAGTGATCTGGCAATATAAGGATACTCTGTAAAGACAGGTTATTTCACATGAAAAAAACTTCAGGTGGACAAGAAATATGTATATACATACAAATGTTTGTGATTCATTATATTTAACAAAATGAACATTTTTAGTTAAATTCAAAGAATTAAACTTAGATTATATTGTGAGCAATTCATCAATAATTGAACTTTCTCCTACAATCTATTTAAAACTACAATTATGCAGAAAAAGTTTGCAAGATCCATAGACAAAATGAAAAGAATTAATATCACCTTGATTTCTTAAGAACAGACTTTCCATTTCAAGCAGCCTAAGATATGGGCTTTTAACCATCAGTTTTCTGCAATAATTTCAATAATGATTAAAACAAAATCATCAGTTAAGGCAATCTTTCTAGCTATTTCATGGAGACTCTTTTTTTTCTTATTTAGTCAGTTATAAAATGTGGATCAATACTAAGTCTTGTGAAACAAATTACCCTAAAGCAGTTTAAGGCAATTTAAACATGTGGGGAAATAAATAATCATTTCTATTATGTCGTGGAAAATTTTCTGAAGATCATAAAGAAATCAGTTAACCCTGAAGCAGGACATTTTAAAAAGATGCATCAGGACAATGAGGAGATTCAGTCAATCCTTAATTCTTAGAAATAAAAGAAAATAATAGGCAGAATAAGTCCTTACAACAAATAATGTTGTTGAGCTCAATCCTTTTCTCAAAACAGGAGCTAGCTATACACATACACAAAAAGAAATAGACACATACATATACATATATATGAGATACACAGAACTGTCAGAAAAACAGAATGGTTAGAGAGAAACAAAACAGCAAGAATTCTCTAACTGGATACCCATACAACTTCTTAATAATAGAAAACTAGTTAGTTGCTAATTTTTATACCTACACCAAGCAAATAATCTAGGTAGTTCTCTAGTGTCCTATCCACTTTGCAAAAAGATAATGCTGGTACTACTAGAACACTACTTAATGTTTCTTAATAAAGTCTTTAGAAAAAGCTGTGTTAGATATGTAAAAATACATTCTAACTACTTCAGTTCCTTTTTGAAGAATAAGTAACTCATTCTTTATGAAACAATTAAAAACTTTACTTCCTCTGTATTTCCTGACCTCCTAAAGCTACATAGGAGGCAGTATAAACTGGTCACAATTGTGGTATTAATACTGCCATAATTATTTCTTTCTGTGTGTCTCCTCCAGCCCACTGTGAGCATCTCAAGGACAGAGATTATATTATCCATGGATCCCAAAAC
The DNA here is from genome assembly GCF_019320065.1 of Cervus canadensis. Classification (NCBI taxonomy): domain Eukaryota; kingdom Metazoa; phylum Chordata; class Mammalia; order Artiodactyla; family Cervidae; genus Cervus; species Cervus canadensis. The sequence goes on from NC_057405.1 coordinate 6,875,412, forward strand.
CACAGCACATTGCCTAGTACATAGCAGGAGGTTAACCTACATTTATTGAAAGAAAGAATCTTTATTCATCTTACAGCAGTATGCATCTGATAACTGTCATCCCACTTACCAAAGGTTAATTCACTGACACCAGTTAGTAAATTTTTCATAGTAATCAGACCACTGGAAATGACATGATACATTCTTAGTAGAATGTGGTGCCGTCTTGACTATACCAGTTAAAGGAGACATTTCATGGACTTGCACTCCTAAGTTCCCTATTATACTGTATGGGGAAACAATTGCACATGTTTAGATTAATGCACTAGATGATTTCTAAAATGATTCTATGAGCATCCTTAACACAGTAATATGAGTAAATGTATGAATTAGGTGTAACATATTTATTTTTTATTTTTTGGTGGCTCTGGGTCTTCAAGGCTGCTTGCAGGCTTTCTCTAGTTGCAGTGAGCAGGAGCTACTCTTCATCGCAGTGCACAGGCTTCTCATTGTGGGGGCTTATATTGTGGGGGAGCAAATAGGTGCACATTTAGTAGTTGCAGCATATGCAGGTTCAGTAGTTGTGGCTCACAGGCCCTAAAATGTCCAGGCTTCAGGAGTTGTGGTACACTGACTTAGTTACCCACGGCATGGAGAATCTTCCTGGACCAGGGATTGAACCCAAGGCCCCTGCATTGGCAGGAGGATTCTTATCACACTGTACCACCAGGGAAGTCCAAGATGTAACATATTTTATAAGAGCATAATCAAAATCATTTTCTTTGAATATGGGAGAGGGAAAGTTGAAGGAAGAGCAACTGCTAAGTACTAAATTATAAATCATGACAAAACTTTCAATGTAGGGCAGTTTTTCTAGACCAAACTCTAAAGAATAACAGACCCCTCATATTCTTAAAGAATAACACTTTACTTTAAATATATGATCTATTCAAACTCAAACCCAAGAATATTCTAGTTTTAGATAATCTAGAATTGCCATGTTCTAAAGAGTACATAGAGAACAATAGACGGGTTCCAAATAGGAAAGGAGTCCGTCAAGGCTATGTATTGTCACCCTGCTTATTTAACTTATATGCAGAGTACATCATGAGAAACGCTGGGCTGGAAGGAGCACAAGCTGGAATCAAGATTGCCAGAAGAAATATCAATAACCTCAGATATGCAGATGACACCACCCTTATGGCAGAAAGTGAAGAACTAAAAAGCCTTTTCACTTTCATGAAAGTGAAAGAGGAGAGTGAAAAAGTTGGCTTAAAGCTCAACATTCAGAAAACTAAGATCATGGCATCTGGTCCCATCACTTCATGGGAAATAGATGGGGAGACAGTGGAAATAGTGGCAGACTTTATTTTGTTGGGCTCCAAAATCACTGCAGATGGTGACTGCAGCCATGAAATTAAAAGACGCTTACTCCTTGGAAGAAAAGTTATGACCAACCTAGACAGCACATTAAAAAGCAGAGACATTACTTTGCCAACAAGGGCCCATCTGGTCAAGGCTATTGTTTTTCCAGTGGTCATGTATGGATATGAGAGTTGGACTGTGAAGAAAGCTGAGAGCCAAAAAATTGATGCTTTTGAACTGTGGTGTTGGAGAAGACTCTTGAGAGTCCCTTGGACTGCAAGGAGATCCAACCAGTCCATCCTAAAGGAGATCAGTCCTGGGTGTTCATTGGAAGGACTGATGCTGAAGCTGAAACTCCAATACTTTGGCCACCTCATGAGAAGAATTGACTCATTGGAGAAGACCCTAATGCTGGGAAGGATTGGGGGCAGGAGGAGAAGGGGATGACAGAGGATGAGATGGCTGGAGGGGGGATGACAGAGGATGAGATGGTTGGATGGCATCACCGACTCGATGGGCATGAGTTTGAGTAAACTCCGGGAGTTTGTGATGGAGAGGGAGGCCTGGTGTGCTGCGATTCACGGGGTCACAAAGAGTCGGACACGACTGAGCAACCGAACTGAACTGAATTGAAAGAGTACACAAATGCTTTCACTTCTGCAAGTAACTTTAAATTAGACAGGCCATCTTTAAAATAAATTCTTGTAATTAACATTTCTATTGGAAAACACAGAAATACCACTGATGCCTTACATTATGAAAAATGATTTCAATTTCCAACTGGCTCTTTTAAATTAAAAAAAAAAACAATTACTGTAGAGTAAGCAAAAAGCTAATTTAAATACAATGGGATATTGCATTTTTTGTTTTATTATGAGTGCAAACACATATATACATTCACTTCACCATCTGTACATTTGTGTTATTCCATTCAATTTCATATATCTCAAATTAATTGTTTTGCTTATGACCTATGAGAAGAGCATTATGATAAAACTAAGGGTTAAAGCCTATTTATACGTACATATAATATCTCAATTTTTTCAAGTCTAAACTTAATCCCAACAGAAAAACTGGATAAAAACATAAAGTACCTTAACATTAAAGTGATTTCAGGGAATGTAACATCAATACTACAGAGGATCAAACAACACATATATGCCTACAGATGTCAACCTGAAATAACTGAGAACTTTAGAAGTCAAATACTGTTTTCTCATAGAAAAGGATAATATTGTAAATGAAATATCTGTGGAAAGTTCTTACAGAGAAAAGAATGAAAAAGAATATAATGATTGATTCTATTGCCATACTAATGGCACTATAATATTACATGCATGTGTGTGGTCAGGGTGTCCAAGTCCTTGCGACGCCATGGACTGCAGCTCCCCAGGCTCCTCTGTCCATGGGACTTGTCAAGCAAGAATACTGGAGCGGGATGCCATCCTACTCCAGGGGATATTCCCGACCCAGGAATCGAACCTGCATCTCTTGCATTTCCTGCACTGGCAGATGGATTCTTCACCACTGTGTCACCTGGGAAGCCTGGATATAATATTATATACCGAGAGCTAATAATATATTAAATCTTCTTAATTAATTAGAATCAAATCATCTCAAAACCTACATATAGGTGTGGAAATATCAATCTATACTAATCTGAATTCAGATAATATGAAAGGAAGAAAATCAGTTCAAGGATTATATCCAAGTCAAATGTTAAAGAACATACAGAATAAAAGCAGGTGACAGACTGTGGAAATTTACTGTCAGAGATGGAAACCTGGTGGACTAGGTCAGACAATATTTTGAGAATAATTTTTTTCAATATTTAAGTTGAATTATCTTTTGAGTAAATGTTTAACAAAAGGCTGATAAGAATAGTAGTTGTATCTATGTTTAAATTAAACAAAATATCTAAAAGCTAACGTGTGACTGACTCAGTCCTATGTAATTTAGGGATAATTAAAGGTATGACTTTAATTGCAGGTGGTTAAGAATCAGCCTGCAATGAGGGAGACATGGGTTCAATCCCTGGGTTGGGAATACCCCCAGGGAAGGGCATGGCAACCCACTGCAGTATTCTTGCCTGGAGAATCACCATGAACAGAGGAGCCCGGCGGGCTACAGTCCATGGGGTCACACAGAGTCGGACACAACTGAAATGATGAAGCAGCAGCAGCGAAGTTATGACTTAAAAACCACCTCTGTGAGTAGATGTATGCCAATGGGAAAATGATGGCTACAAATTTTCATGTGCTTCTACTTCCCGTCACTGTAATTAACATACAACCTATGACATGACTAGGGGACTTCCCTGGTGTCTCAGTGATAAGGAATCCACTTGCCAATGCAGGAACAGGGGTTCCATCCCTGGAAGATCCCAGGGTGAAGGAAATGGCAACGGACTCCAGTATTCTTACCCAGGAAATCCATGGACAGAGGAGCCTGACAACTTACAGCCCAGGTCCCAAAAGAGTCAGACATGATTTAGTGACTAAACAAAAAAAATATGACATGACTGGATCAAAGGTGATCCTTGCCAAATGTCAACAATTACAAAAGGAGAGAGTCCAAACCCAGGAAGGAATAATCCTTCTGCTATTTTTGAAAAAGGTTATTTTGTAGTTTAACTTAGTAGTCTTTTAAGAGCCTAAACGGTGAAGTTCTTCAAGCTACAGATACTGAAGGATATTCTAGCCCACAGGGCCAGTAAAGTTCTAGGATTTTCCCAAAATGAAATTCTTCTCTTATCAATTTTCTCTTATGAATTTGGTATAACACTGATTTCTCAGCTGTTTATCACCACATATTATTCCACAGTATTATTTTACAGAGATAGTTTAATTAGTGAGCTTGAATGACAGTATCAAAATTAGAGTTATGTTCACCTCTCAGGATTCCCTCATGTCTCCAAAGTCATTCTCTAGAATCACACAGTTTTAAGCTTTATCTGTTACTCTCCCTGTTCTTTTGGCGCAGCCCTTTCTGAAGGATCACGAGTTTAGCATCAGCACACCATTTATTAATGGATTAATATACGGTTGCATGTAGTTTTGTGAAAGGTTAAAAAAATTTACTCCAAATTTCATTTTACGTATTAAACTAAAATATGAAGGAATAAATCCTTTACAGTACACCTCAGTGTTTTATTAGTGCCCCCACTATTAACTTCTAAAGAGAAACAGCATAACTATAAGAAAACTTTATCAAATGCCAGAAGAAATAATAAGAAGGTAGACTATTGAATTCCTAATAGAAAGAAAGCACATGAAGTCTCACAGAAGTATTAAAATAGAACATTACTTTTTTTTTTTTTTTTAAGATTCATGCTCAAATTTAGAGAGATTTATATCATGGCATTAGGCATGTGGTGCTGAACTTCTAAAAGGATATTCTTTACAAATAAATTTGCTAAATTTTCAAACCACACCTGCTTAGTGACACCGTATTTAACGTCTGGTTACTGGGCTTCCCTGGTGGATCAGACAGTAAAGGATCTGCCTGCAATGTTGGAGACCTGAGTTTGATCCCTGGGTTGGGAAGGACTGCTAGAGAAGGAAATGGTAACCCACTCCAGCATTCTTGCTTGGGAAATCCCATGGACAGAGGAACCTGGTGGGCTACGGGCCACGGGGTCACAAATAGTCGGACACAACCGGGCAACTGACACTTGGGCAACTGAGTCCCTCTTCTCTTTTCCCCTTCCTATAATTAAGCACTTACAGATCCAAAATCTCCATCTTTATATCTATCCCTATCTATCCATTTACCCATCTATTTTTCTCATCTATCTATACATCTAACTCATTCTAGGTACATGATACTATCACCACAATCTTACAAGACGGTCATCATATTCTTCCAAGTAAACGTAACAATGTTAACTTCATTTCCTTATATTTCACAGGAATTTGGTCCTTTGAAGCTTTCCTTCCTAGTGTCATGAAATATTAAGCAAGTTTTTATTACCACCCAGGATATGTTGCTGTGTTAGGTATATTTATATAGGTTGCAATTTTATTGCCAAAATAGAAAACATTTGTATATGTGAATATGTACTGATGGCTAAGGAAAAGTTTATAGAACAGTAGAAGATAGCCTTTAAAAATGCATGCTAGGGAGCCAAACACCTTGAATTCAAACCCTAGGTTCAAATGCCAGAGCTACCACTAGACCACTGAACCAAAAAGTGCCTAGAAATAATAAAAAAAATTTTCCTAATATGATTGCTGTGTTGGTTAAATTAAGGAACTTATGACCGTATTTAACACATATTTGGTACTCTGAAAACATCAGTTAATTTAATTATCATTATGTTAACATAGTAAAGACAACTATCTTTTTTTTTTAATTAAGATAATTTTGCTTCCACTAAAATATACAAAAACTTTTGGAATATTCTCCAACATTTTTGCAAACAATCTGTTCAAATGCATCATTTTATAAATCCCGTAACTTAATGTGTAAAAGTTTCAACTTAGTCATTTCTTTAATAGTTTCAACAACTAAAGAAATCATGCATATCAGATTCTTTAAAATAACATTATTCTAAAAAAGATCTTCATCTGAAAATTAATGTATTTCCCCTTCTGCTCTTTTGGTTTGGATAAACTTACTTGGTTTAATATGCTATTTAGGTGGAGACAGAACTCTGCCCTATATTTGACAATGAAGGGATATATACCAAACACACATTTCAATCTATATAACTTTCCATGTAATAAAATAAAACAACATAAGACAGACTGATAAAAACTGAGATTTGAAGTCAAGAAACGTTCTGATATCTTACAGGAAGATATGATAGATGAAATATCCATTGAGAAAAAAGGGGGGTAGTAATGAAAAAAGCATAGACTTCTAAAATCATACAACATATTTTTTTCAGGTCAGGTTAAGCTTTTTATTTGCTACCTTTAACAGGGATGTATGCATCCATATACAATTTAATATCAAACAGCTTTCCAACCACATCTTCCAAGCCTGCCAATGTTTTTCTAAAGACAACAAAGAAAAATGAAAGCTACCATTTTCTTCCTTCAAGACTCCAAAACAAAACAAACAAACATTAAAAAAAAAAAAAAAGGCACAGTATTTTAGAACTTCTGTTGCTTTATTTCTTAGCCAGTATGCCTAATAGAACTTTCACTGCAAGAGATTCACAATCTATAGAGATAGGGCAGGTTGGACAGAAAGAGGTGCAGCCTTCTCCTAATTAAAAAGTCTGAAGATAACAAGAGAAAAGAGAAAGAGAGAGAACACAGTGCAGAAGCATGCTTTACTGTCACGAGCAGTAATCAAGTGACAAACTGTGGGTTCATTTTCACATAATGACACAATATCGGGAGTTGCAGCCAAACAACTGACATGGGATCTTTGAGAAAACACAACTGATCAATGATGTATGAAAACAGAAGGCTGGAGATGCTTCTCCCACCTATAGGAACATATGTGGCTGATTTTTGGAAACATCATGTCCTTCCATTATAAGATTAAAATATTCACTGTCTTCCACCTCGATGCCTTTGAATAAAAAAAGACTTATTTACAAAAGTGTACATACACCCTTGTAACCGAATGCTTGCCTATGGGCCCCAAGTCAAAGACTCAGGCAGACATACATTCTCTCCTTTCACTTTTGAGGAAGATCCTCAAAATGTAGATTCATTTCCTTCCCCTTCTTACAGTCCCATTCTTATTCCCTTTGGTGTCTTTGCTTTCTGAGATAAGTAGCCACAGTCCTCACCACTCTACATGACTAGCAATATCTGGGAGTAGTGACATTGGTCCTTTGAATTTTGCTAATAATCACCAAATAAAGATCTAGAAATAATTTACCAGGGAATTACAAGACTCCAATATATTACAAGGTTTTCCTATCTATGGCGTAGGGAAATAATTTTTAATTCTCCAGGGAAATACTTCTCAAGTGGGGATGACTATGTTCCTGGGGAACATTTTGCAATGAGTGCAGGTATGTTTTTATTAAGATAACTAGAAAGGGTGGTGCTGTTACCAGCACATAGTAAACAGACATCAGAGATGCTCCTCAACCTCCTACGGGGCTTTCCAAAACAAAAGATTATCTGGTATGAAACTTAAATAATGTTGCTGTTGAGAAACCTTGCTTTACTACAAACAGCTATCTGTCAGTTTCACTCTAAGTTCTAGGCATCTCCTTATTAATGAAGCTTAGTCCTAACTAGGCAAAATAAAAAAGGACCATGGCTAGGTTTCTTCATATTTATACAAAAAGAAAACAATTGTGTTACAAAAGTTAGGTTTATCTGGTTTATCTTTCATAAATTTAAATTTTCTTCAAAGTTCTCCAGCTAAAGTTCTTAGAAATTAACCTCATTTGAAATTTCTGTAAAAAATTTAGAAAACTAAAAAAAAGAGTGCCACATGGATTGGGGTTGACAGAACTATTGCTATCATCACTCTCTCACAGGGTGCCCCCTATTTCAAATTTCCAGCTACACAGTAGTGTCTTTCCTTATAAAGCCTATCCAAACCTAAAATTCAAAAACTGAACAAAACAAACCCTGAACTTGTCATTCCATCAACAGCAGGAAACTTGGCAGTTTCTACTTTCCACTACTTCTCGTATCAAGTTAATTCCTGTCCATTATTCTTTTGACACTCTGAACATAGCAACCCTGTGTCAAACGTTTATCACAGTTCATCTTGTTTACTGCACTATCTTCCTATAACAGCCATTCACTTATTCATTCATTCAACAAATATTTTCACTCTTCTATATACACTTAATGCAAAGAACAGCAGGCATTGTGGGAAGAAAGACAGACAAGTCCCTCCCCTCACAGAGCTCTCGTCCAGCAGAAGACCAATAATTAAACAAGCAATCATCATAAAGCACGATGTGTTCGGAAAGAGTATTGCTGTAAGAACTAAGATAAATGACAGCTCTTCTGTTATAACTGAAACCTGCAGAATCAGAAAGAAATATTCAGAGGAGAGTGGAAAGAAATTATTCAAAAGAAAGAGCAGAAAGGAAAAGGATGATGGTGTGTTTGAGGCAATGACAGAATGTCAAAGGGCTGAAATGTAGAATACAAGTGGAAGCAAGTGATAAAACTGGAAAAAGGAAGCAGGGGCAGGAGTTAAGAATTATTATTATTTTATTCTAAGAGGAATAGAAAGCCATTGAAGGATTTTAAGAAAAGTGTTCTGCTAAGGCCTGCACTTAGAAAGATCACCCTGGCTACAATGGACTCAGAGGGTACAGAAAAAGAGAACAGAGAAACAGCCACAGCAGTAACACAGGTGAAAGAAGACGGCCTGCAAGACGATGCGTGAGTTTGCTTATAGAGACTTGGACACTCAGTAGATACTTGGGAGGTAGAATCAGGAGATTCTTTTTTTTCCCTGCCAGATATTCCCCAGTCTCTATATTTATACTTTCCAATTACCTAGCTCATGCTAGCAGATTTGATATTAAAATATTGGAAATTAAAATGCAGTTTGATTTAGAATAAGTAAGAGGGTCCTCATGACATCATATAAGTAGGCAGGCAAATCTCCTTCATAGGACACGAGATGCAAGTGAAAGTTCAGAGAGATTAAGCCACAGAGTAACATCCTAATTTATAATATTACCAAAGAGTAAAAGTGGGCTTAGGACACAGCCATCCGTTTCCGAATCCAGTTGTGCTTCTAACAGAATGTTTTTTCTAGATCTAGATTTCTGTCCAAGTTCTGTGCTATTTGGTATATACTACTCATTCTGTGGCATATGATTACTGTCAAGTATAATTTCCTAATCATTTAATTTGTGTATATGTATATTCATTAACCATTATACATATAAATGAAAATAAGAGCAAAAATTCTTATTATATTGAATATAACAAGATGAATAAAATCATAAATGAACATTTATTTTAATATGAATAATATGGGAAGAAGAGATCTGTTATCATTATCCAGAGTACACTTATGTTTCACATGGGTTAGGTAGCATGATCAGAACATAAATATTTAATGAATTACAAAAACCAAATTTACCCTCATGCAAGTTCACTCCAAACACACATTGATTGCAAAGAAGCAAAAAAAAAAAAAAAAAACTTGAACTGCCTCTTTCTCCAAAACAATTTTCCTTTCCATTTAGTTGCATTTCACAAGTAATCCTATAAAATGCTCCACATTTTCAGCTCTAAATTTGACTCCAAAAACTATAATTAGTCAGTTTATATCATGAAATATGAAGATTTGAGTCATAATTTAATAACTTAATGTTAGGGCATTATAATTACTTTTCTTAGTGGATGTAACTACCAGTTACACATATATAAATTTTATTTTGGATATAGTAGGCACTAAGAACTTTATGTTCTAAAAAGCTAAAACATTCAAAAATATATTTTTAAATGTGATTATTTTAGAAACACATAAAATGTGTGAAAAGGATGAAGCTAAACACTTTATATGGAAGGTGACTATATAATTTATCCTCCAAACCCGAGCCTTTTCAAGAGTGAAAAAGGAGCTATTAATAATAACAACAGAATGAGTGTCACCTTAATCACTAGAATGAGATAACAACAAAGGAAAATGGATTTTCTAAGAGTTCCTAAAATTACAGTGATGAGCTCCTCAGTAAAATTCACTTTCACATACAAATAAAATAACTAAATAACCTAGACATACATCAAGGTTCTGAAATCTGGAGAGCTTGGAAATTATACCAATATTTTTAGAAGTAAGTTAGAATCAATATATTTCGCAGTAACAACTTGCTTAAAACTGAATTGAAAACTGTAAAAGCTTTTGTTGCTGTTGAACATTCCTGCACACTAAAGTATCATTTTTAGTGCTAAGAACCTGAATACCTTGCCATAGTTACCAAACAGATTTCAATCTCCAGTAACATTTTACAAATCTATAATTATTTCCACTTAAATCTTTTCAATCTATAGGAACAATACCCAATTAACTTTGAAAAGCCAAGCTTCAGTGCCAACCTAATCAAACCCTATTATACTTTCGCATACCTTGCACTTCAGTTCCAAACTGTCACAGGACAAAGCAAATATTTTGGTAGGAGCAAAAAAAAAAAAAAAAAAAAAACAAAAAACCTTTAACTCAAACCATTAAGGTGTGAGCTGTGAACAATAACCACTTACAATATATAATACAAAAGCAATTGCTACCACAAAAGCATTCTTCCACGGATACCAGACATTTTAATCCAGCTCTGCAGAGAATAGGGGGTATTAAAGAGTTGAAACAGAAACAGAATTTTTTAAGATGCCTGGAGAAAGAAATATCCATTAGTAAGCAGCATTCTCACTGGGATTGCATTTCTTGAATATTCTCCATCAAGGGGATGAGAATATCAGTTTTTACACTTTAGCCCAGGAAAGTGATAGTCTGAAATTAGAGCTGCTAAAAACAGGCAGGTACTGTGAAATTCAAGGAAATGCTGCATCAAGAAGCTAAAGGAACGAAAAAAGGATAAAATTCTCTTTATCCTTACAAAATTGGCACATTATTCCAAGGGAGGTAACAGGCAGAACCTCACAGCAGATTAAAAGGAATTTGAGGACAAATGTTTCATTCAGTAGACCTTTTTCTATATAGCAGATAACTTTCCACCCAGTAAAGAAAAACCCTGTCTTTTATTAACTCCATTTGAAGGTTTGTGTTACTATATAAAACCCCTCTTTTTTCACTTATTCGTGAATGTATTGGCAAATACTGCTGCATCATTCATACTTGTAAAATACAACATGGCAGGTGGTCCTTAATTTCTCACTGTTACTATTAAAAGCTCTGCAGAAGGTGACTGCCTTATTTCCATTCGCTTTTCACGTGTTTCAGTTAACATTAAGCATTGCCTCCTGAACATTTTTCAGAGTACTCTCTTAAACATAATGAAATCCTGTTCAGCAAAAAAACATATAGCCATTTTTTTTTTCTGGATTATTTAGTGTTTTACTCATGAGTATATTCATTTCAAAGGATCATATTTTTTATTTACAAATTCACCTCCTTACAGTGCTTCATGCACAACTGTCCTTGAACACAATTACAAACTGAGAAAATTCTAAGGTGATAAATGTTCAGTGAAAAGGGAAATAAGCAATAAAAGTAAATTATTACATTAAGTTATTAGATGGGTAAGTGATATATATATCTCATTTTCACAAATCAAAAACTTAAGTGGTGGTGAACACAAGATCAGATGTAATATGTCTTTAAAAGATCATAAGTTTTTCTACTTTCTCTGAAACAAACTAAAGATTTCTATTTTAGAAAATCCTTTTTATTGCAAAATATGTCCTTAAAAGGTAGGGCCTTTTGGTTTGATTTATAGGGCAAACAAAGCAGCTTCCTTTGGTATTGTGATTATTAACACATGTATTTAGTAATTCTAACAACTGGTTAACAAACATTAGCAAATTAATTACCAATTAAATTAATCACAAGTTAAATCACAAATTAAAAAGTTTAGAAACTGTATTATCAAAGGTCATTAGAACCAATGAGCTAATAAGTCAGGAGAAAAGATAATTACATTCTGGAATTCCAAGACAGAGTTCTGCATCTCCCCCCACCCCCACCCACACCCCACCGCACCCCACCCTCGCCTCTGTCCTTTTTTCTTATACCCTGTGATCCTCTCTTCCCAATTCTGCTCCATCTTTTGGAGAGATAAACTTACAGAAATCTCTCCATCTGTCAACAAGCACAGTCATGCTTAAGTTATCATCATCAATCAAATGTTTTTCATTTCCCAGTCACAAACTCGGAAACTCCCCACTTTGATCTCAGCTTTGAATCTCCTTCCTCTCTTCCTTCTCTGCCCTTCTCCTTCAAGGACTATAGATAATCTTCCACTGCATTTGGAAACGCTGCTCCAAATATTACTAAGAATTATTACTACACAAAAAAGGATTTATCTTAAAGTCAACTTTGCACATTCTATCAAATTAGTTTAGGAAACTCTGGATAAAAAAGTCTTTAATACCAACTCCTTAAAGCTTTTGTCCACCATCATTAACTCTCCAACAGAGAACAAGAACTGCTTTTATGTGGACCGTCCAAATAACTAAATAGATAAACTTTTATCCATTCTGCTAACAAGTTTACTTTGTCTTGGCTTTCTTTTCTTCATGACAAGCACCATTTTCACACTTGACCATTCATTTCTTGGCTCACTTGAATTTGGTTTTTGCCCTCACCACTATCTAGATGATAGACTGAGACACTACTTGCCCGCATGTGATTCATCCTAAGAAACTCTGCCAGCTAGATTTAATCTAACTTGTCTTCCCATCTTTTGCTACAACTACTACCATTTTCACAAATATCTCTGACAAGGTCTTAGCTTACTCAAGTTATGTGTATGGGGTATCACCAACACTGCATGCAGCTACCATCTACAGCCACATTTTCATATTAAAGGAGAAGCACATATTACCAGGTTTTCTGACCTGAGCAAGGATGTTGTCGCTGTTATTCAGTAGCTAAGTCTTGACCAAGGATAAGATTTTAGCAAAACTGGGTATTGGAAACTATCCTTTGCTTCTCTGTCCACAAGATTTTAGCAAAACTGGGTATTGGAAACTATCCTTTGCTTCTCTGTCCACTGTACTTAATCAAAGTCTTTATATGATTTTAAAAGCCTCACAGTAAGAGTGCTCAATCAGATTGGCCCAACATTTGATGGGAGAGCCTTATTCTCCTCTGCATTAAAGCTTTTAGGCAGTTCCTATCAATTCACACACCATCTATAGCTATATCAAATTTTAGTTCAGTTCATCCACTCAGTCTGTCCGACTCTTTGCGACCCCGTGAACTTCAGCACGCCAGGCCTCCCTCCCTATCCATCACCAACTCCAGGAGTCCAACTAAACCCATGTCCATTGAGTCAGTGATGCCATCCAACCATCTCATGCTCTGTCGTCCCCTTCTCCTCCTGCCCTCAATCTTTCCCAGCATGAAGGTGTTTTCAAATGAGTCAGCTCTTTGCATCAGGTGGCCAAAGTATTGGAGTTTCAACTTCAACATTAGTCCTTCCAATGAACACCCAGGACTGATCTCCTTTAGGATGGACTGGTTGGAGCTCCTTGCAGTCCAAGGGACTCTCAAGAGTCTTCTCCAACACCACAGTTCAAAAGCATCAGTTCTTTGGCGCTCAGCTTTCTTTATAGTCCAACTCTCACACCCATACATGACCACTGGAAAAACCATAGCCTTGACCAGACGGACCTTTGCTGGCAAAGTAATGTCTCTGCTTTTTAATATGCTGCCTAGGTTGGTCATAACTTCCCTTCCAAGGAGTAAGCATCTTTTAATTTCATGGCTGCAATCACCATCTGCAATGATTTTGGAGCCCAGAAAAATAAAGCCAGCCACTATTTCCACTGTTTCCCCATCTATTTGCCAGGAAGTGATGAGACGGGATGCCATGATCTTAGATTTCTGAATGTTGAGCTTTAAGCCAACTTTTTCACTCTCCTCTTTCACTTTCATCAAGACGCTCTTTAGTTCTTCTTCCCATAAGGGTGGTGTCATCTGCATATCTGAGGTTATTGATATTTCTCCCAGCAATCTTGATTCCAGCTTGTGCTTCTTCCAGCCCAGCGTTTCTCATGATGTACTCTGCATAGAAGTTAAATAAGCAGGGTGACAATACACAGCCTTGACGTACTCCTTTTCCTATTTGGAACCAGTCTGTTGTTCCATGTCCAGCTCTAACTGTTGCTTCCTGATCTGCATTCAGGTTTCTCAACAGGCAGGTCAGGTGGTCTGGTATTCCCATCTCTTTCAGAATTTTCCACAGTTTATTGTGATCCACACAGTCAAAGGCTTTGGCGTAGTCAATAAAGCAGAAATAGATGTTTTTCTGGAACTCTCTTGCTTTTTCATGATCCTGCGGATGTTGGCAATTTGATCTCTGATTCCTCTGCCTTTTCTAAAACCAGCTTGAACATCTGGAACTTCATGGTTCATGTATTGCTGAAGCCTGGCTTGTAGAATTTTGAGCATTACTTTTGAGCATGTGAGATGAGTGCAATTTGTGTGGTAGTTTGAGCATTCTTTGTCATTGCCTTTCTTTGGGATTGGAATGAAAACTGACCTTTTCCAGTCCTGTGGCCACTGCTGAGTTTTCCAAATTTGCTGGCATATTGAATGCAGCACTTTCACAGCATCATCTTTCAGGATCTGAAATAGCTCAACTGGAATTCCATCACCTCCACTAGCTTTGTTCGTGGTGATGCTTCCTAAGGCTCACTTGACTTCGCATTCCAGGATGTCTGGCTTTAGGTGAATGATCACACCATAATGATTATCTGGATCGTGAAGATCTTTTTTGTACAGTTCTTCTGTGTATTCTTTTTTTTTTCTTCTGTGTATTCTTGCCACCTCTTGTTAATATCTTCTGCTACTATTGGGTCCATACCATTTCGGTCCTTTATTGAGCCCATCTTTGCATGAAATGTTCCCTTGGTATCTCTAATTTTCTTGACGAGGTCTCTAGTCTTTCCCATTCTGTTGTTTTCCTCTATTTCTTTGCATTGATTGCTGAGGAAGGCTTTCGTATCTCTCCTTGCTATTCTTTGGAACTCTGCATTCAAATGGGAATATCTTTCCTTTTCTCCTTTGCTTTTCGCTTCCCTTCTTTTCACAGCTATTTGTAAGACCTCCTCAGACAGCCATTTTGCTATTTTGCATTTCTTTTCCATGGGGATGGTCTTGATTCCTGTCTCCTGTACAATGTCACGAATCTCCATCCATAGTTCATCAGGCACTCTGTCTATCAGATCTAGTCCCTTAAATCTATTTCTCATTCCCACTGTATAGTCATACAGGATTTGATTTAGGTCATACCTGAATGGTCTAGTGGTTTTCTTCACTTTCTTCAATTTCAGTCTGAATTTGGCAATAAGGAGTTCATGATCTGAGCCACAGTCAGCTCCCAGTCTTCTTTTTGCTGACTGTATAGAGCTTCTCCAAACTAAATTTACCAAACACTTATTTTGTTCCTGGGATGTCATTCAGTAATATATATACACCATACAATTTACTATTAATAATAATATGTGATATCACTTGGATTCCATGAATTCAACCATGAACCCATAATTTGATACGAGGAAACCTTATGTGAGATTAAGTAATTTGCACAAAGTCAAGACTAGTGAAGTAGTAGAATAAGAATTTGACTCCAAAGCTCTTGCTCTTTACCAGTGACATGTGTTATCTTAGACAATAATATACTTTTCTTAAAAATACAGAAATAAAATATCCTGGGACTTCAGGAGCCAAGAGATTTGTTTAGACCATGAAAATTACAGATGGTTGCTGCGGGTAGTTAAACTTGGGTTTTTGAACAGCATACAAAATATGCATGTTTTATGTGGAATGGAGGAAAAGGAGTATCTGGAATCTGAAACAAGCATGACAGAAAACACTGAAACCAAAAACTAAGGACTACATTTAGAAAATATTGACAAAGTTAGACTGAAGCTAAGTGGGCTTAAACAGGAGAGCAATAAAAGATAAGTTGAAAACTCTAATGTCATATGTCACTCCTAACAGCTTGCTGTTTTTCTGAGCATTAGTTTTGTCTCTTATGTGTCCCAACACACCTCTCCCTTCCCATTCTCAGTAACAGGGTCTTCCTTCAGAGATTTGTTTTCTAGTCACTCAAATAGATGTTACTTTCAGTTTCTCTCATCTCTAATCCAGTCTTCAACCTCCCTTCAAGTTATCACTACACCACAACTTTTGATTATATACCCTACTTAACAAATTTGTGATGGTTTCTTCATAACTACAAAAGTACAACTCCCTTACTACAATGTAGAAAGCCCCTCGAGATCCAATCAGCTTATCTTCTATTTTCCTCTCCCACTATATTCCTTTTCACACTCACCCCAGCAATCTGATCAACAAGTATGACCTGTAACTTCATACATACACAATCTTTGTTCATCATTCTCACCAGGCCTGGAAGTGTCTATATGATTTCACTTTTATCTGTTCCCTGGTGGCCGAGATGGTAAAGAATCTGCCTGCAATGCAGGAGACCTGGGTTCAATCCCTAGGTCAGGAAGATGCCCTGGAGAAGGAAATGGCAATTTCCATTCCAGTATTTTTCCCTAGAGAATTCCACGGGCTGAGAAGACTGCAGGCTACAGTCCATGAGGTAGCAAAGAGTCGGACACAAGTAAGTGACTAATGCTTTCAATATACATACCGTCTCCTAAAAGCCTTATTTTTTTCTCTAGTTGAAATTTCTTTCCACCCTTAATTAGAACTTATATACAATTTACCATTTTATGACTTTTATTATTGCTGGTTATTTAAATATTTATATTTTGATAAAAACAGAAAGTTTACCTACAATGTACAGAATAGATTCTCAGTACAGTTTTTTGCTTTGTTTGTCTGGTTTGTTTTTTCAACTAATGACAGAGAGATAATTTGGGGGGAAACTGTCTGCACAGGCAGAAGTATTCCTGATGCAAGTTTTGAGCTAGGCAACAGTTGTTGTGGCAGGAAAACAAAAGTTGTGGGCAGCCTTTTCCATCTATTTTCCATGTACTAATCACAAATTTCCTGGTGCTGCAGAAGCTTCTAAGATTGGGATTCTGACATATCTTATTCCTAAATGTCTGAGTAGAGAAAGTTGATCTAGCCAAAATTATATAAGACTATGCAGACCTACGGAGAAGGCAATGGCACCCCACTCCAGTACCCTTGCCTGGAAAATCCCATGGATGGAGGAGCCTGGTAGGCTGCGGTCCATGGGGTCGTTAAGAGTTGGATACGACTGAGCGACTTCACTTTCACTTTTCACTTTCACACACTGGAGAAGGAAATGGCAACCCACCCCAGTGTCCTTGCCTGGAGAATCCCAGGGACGGGGGAGCCTGGTGGGCTGCCGTCTATGGGGTCGCACAGAGTCGGACATGACTGCAGAGACTTAGCAGCAGCAGACCTAGAGGCCACAAGTTTACATACATCTTTAAATCACTCTTACAAATGATACTTTTGTCATATGATTCCCAGATGATTTATCACCCTAAAATATTGTCTGCAGTCTAATATGAAAATTAATGTGGAGTCCTTAATACAGACATACTGAATAGCATGAAAATTAAAAACTGTAGTTTCATTCAAACTAAGAAACCCAGAGATTTGAATATGCCATATCAGACAATCAAAAATCAGTTGCGGTACAAATATAAATGTATGTGTAGTATACAGAACATGGCAAGATTCAATATGTTATTGAAGGTGATTGTTACTGTGTATTTACTTCCTTTTAGCACTTAAGTTTATAGCTAATTTGGTTTCATTTTTTGTAATTAAATTGCAATTATATACCAATTTCTTCCTCACACAAAAAGGCACATTTACTTTTGGGGAATTAATAAATAAAATCTACTAGAACTGATACTACCCATTTGCAGCTTATTCTGTAAGTGATATTCAATGCCATAGAACAATGCAAATGACTGCAAGTATATACCTTCTTAGTAACAGCTACAGCTCAAGGGCTAGTAATCGATAAGACTAAAATATATGTGTACATATGTAATATATATTACATACATACATATATGTATGTGTGTGAGAGAGAGAAAGGAGGAGATACATATAGGGTGCTTAAATAATCTACTTCTCTGTGTCATCTAGTAATCAGAAAGAAATCATAACAGTTAAAGACCATAACTTTTTAAATCCTCAAAAGTTTAATTTCTATATACACTTAACAGTGGTTCCTTTACTAAGTTGGTTTAGATACTTTATTTTATTTTACTTTTTCGGCCTTGCCATGTGGCTTGTGAGGTCTTAGCTCCCCAACTAGGAGTCAAATTTGGGGAATTCTTTAATACTAAAATATTATTGAAAATAAAGAAAAAAGTGAAAATTGCTCAGTCATGCTCAACTCTTTGCAACCCCATGGACTATACAGTCCAGGTAATTCTCTAGGCCTGGAGAGGGTAGCCTTTCCCTTCTCCAGGGGATCTTCCTAACCCAGGGATCGAACCCAGGTCTCCCATATTGCAGGTGGATTCTTCACCAGCTGAGCCACAAGGGAAGCCCAAGAATACTGGAGTGGGTAGCCTATCCCTTCTCCAGGGGATCTTCCTGACCTAGGAATCAAACCAGGGTCCCCTGCATTGCAGGGAGATTCTTTACCAGCTGAGCTACCAGGGAAGCCCACTTATTAACTAGAATGGTGCCCCATAATATCAAACAGCAGAGAAAAAAAAAGAAAAAGAAAAAAAGTATTTGGACCGCAAATGCTAAAAATGCCCTCCTCCAGGGGATCTTCCTGACCCAGGGATCGAACCCACATCTCCTGTGTCTTCCGTACCACAGGTGGATTCTTTACCCACTGAGCCACCTGGGAAGCCCCCAGCAGATGCATATACAGACACATACATACATATTGTACATACATCCATGCAAAGTAACACATGATCAAGAGAGAAAACATAAACAACATAGACTAATTCAAAGAAAACCAAATATAGCCTCTATATCCCCACTGGTCACAGATGAATGTTAGCAACTTTATGTATACTTTTCCAGTCTCTCCTAAAAATGATATTGTAAATACTACTCTGCATACTACTCTTACTTAACCTAATATTGTGAACACTTCCCCACATAAACTTTATAAGTCAATGATATGATGTGAGACTCTATTTGACATCTTAAAGGGCTTCCCTGCTGGCTCAGTGGTAAAGAACCTGCCTGCCAACACAGGAGACATAAGAGACATGGGTTCCATCCTGGGTCAGGAACTACCCTGGGGGAAGGCATGGCAATCTACTCCAGTATTCTTTCCTGGAGAATCGGATGGACAGAGGAACCTGGAGGGCTACAGTCCATGGGGTCAAAAAGAATTGGACACAACTGAAGAGACTTTGCATGCATGCATGACATCTTAAATTAAGGATATTTCATAGTAGTTTTTATCTCCTATTCTTGGACCTTTAAGGTTGTCATTTCCCTTTAAGAGTCAAAATAGAGAATCTCTATTATCATCATAATTATCATTACCAAAATTACTTGTTGGCACAACTGAATATTGGGTATGATATGTAATCTTTATGCCCTGCTATACAAAAACAAGTTAACTAAACAATCATTGTATGTTTGATTCTTTAGGTAGGGTGCTAGTTGTGAAGAACATAAGGAAAAGCCATTACTTTGCAGTAACCTATAACCCCATGAGGTGCATACAGCAAAGCTGATGCACATTGAATGCCTGCCTGACCAGTATGGCTATGCACTTGTGAAGGAGGAAGACAGGAGAGTGGAAGAAGATTAGAAAAGTCTTCAAAAAGAGATGGCTATCTAGGTAGAAAATTACAACATATGGAAATCAGAAGAAGTTAAGTATTTAGGATATCTCAAATTATCCAGTATAGTAGTGAAGTTGCTCAGCCGTGTGTGATTCTTTGCAATCCCGTGGATTGCAGCTTACCAGGCTGCTCCGTCCATGGGATTTTCCAGGCAAGAGTACTGGAGTGGGTTGCCATTTCCTTCTCCAGGGGAACTTTCCAACCGGGGGATGGCACCCGGGTCTCCCACATGGCAGACAGATGCTTTACCCATTGAGCCACGAGGAAAGTGAGCAACGGGTAAACAGATATGTACAGGCAAGTTAAAAGGATTTTGAGCAGAATGTTAAAAAGTAACTTGGAAACTGTATGAAGCAGTTATACATTTTGAAGAAAGTTTTGAAATGACTGAAACTGCATTTTAAAAAAGCTCTTGAGGGTGAGTAGAAAATACGGAAGGGGAGTAAGAGCAAATACAAACAAATTAAAAGGTTACTGATATTCTCTGAGTTAGACATGAAAAGACTTAAACTAAGATAGTGGCATTAGGATGGAGGAATGTCGATTAGAGAGATTTTACAGAGGTAGAAAAATAAGACTCCTCAATCATTCCCAAGCACATTAACCAAAACAGAAACACAGATAGCAATTCTTAGAATAATAACAATTGTAGCTAAACACCTGTGGGTTGCTCATCACGTGTTAGTGTGCTAAATGCTTTACAAGAATCACCTCATTTTTATGCACATCTATTGTCCACTTTCCTTGTGCAAGTGTTTTATGTTTATTAGATCATTTGGTCTACACATACAACCTCTTGAAATAGATAGTATTTCCCTCTTTAAATGTTAGAAACCAAGGTCTTAAAGAGATTAAGTAACTTGCCCATTTATACAGATAATTGGTGTTGGTTTCTGGACAGGCATCTCTGTGTATCTTTAGTATAGAAGGGATATTTTTAAGCATTATTTAATTACTTTAATAGGGTTATGCTGCTAATCTGAAAGATGTCTCAAAAAGTCTCTGAAAATAACATATTTATTCATTCCGTCACAAACGATGCACAGCAATAAAGATGCATTAAACTTACCTTCTGAGGGAAAATATGTAAAAAAAATAAAAGAATAAAAACTGGAAGACATAGGTAGAATTTAAACCCTAAAAATTATGAGCAGTCATTGAATTAAATACTGTTAATATTCAATTTATTTCTTCATTTAATAGAACTCATTCTTCTTTAAGTAAATACTCTCTTTAAAGAAGTATTTTATTAGATTCTATGAGTTCATAGCATTATTCAAAAAATAAAATTTGGGCCAAAGGAGATAAAACTCTTCCTTATGGAAAAAAACAAACCTCCAAACATAAAAGAAATGAAAAAATTATGTAATTGACATTTTACAACTACCAATGTAATAAGTGATTCCATGTGATATTATCAATGGATGATAAAATATGGGTGAAATATTGTCAAGGAATTAGAAAATCATAGCATCTCCAAGTACCCCTGCATAGATGACTGATTAATTTCAAAGAGAAGACAGTCTATTACAACAGAAGGATCTGGAATATATAACCTGAAACAAGTCATCAAACAGCATCACAAATAAGAGGAAAATGTGACCTGTTTTGATGCAGTGAAAAACAAACCATATCAACTACACTATATACCTATCAAAAGTTTCAACTTGAAATAGCTTCAGAAGGCTTTCTTACCTCTCCTTGCTATTCTTTGGAACTCTGCATTTTCAGATGAATATATCTTTCCTGTTCTCCTTTGCCTTTTGCTTCTCTTCCTCTCTCAGCTATTTGTAAGGCCTCCTCAGACACCCATTTTGCCTTTTTGCATTTCTTTTTCTTGAAGATGGTTTTGATCACCGCCTCCTATACAATGTTACAAACCTCAGTCCACAGTTCTTCAGGCACTCTGTCTATCAAATCTAATCCCTTGAACATATTTGTCACTTCCATTGTATAATCGTAAGGGATTTGATTTAGGTCATACTTGAATGGACTAGTGGTTTTCCCTACCTTGTTCAATTTAAGTCTGAATTTTGCAACAAGGAGGTCATGATCTGAGCCACAGTTATCCCCTGCTTTTGATTTTGCTGACTATACAGAGCTTCTCCAACTTCAGCTGCAAATACAATCAACCTGATTTAAGTATTGACCATTTGGTGATGTACATGTGTAGAGTCATCTCTTGTGTTATTGGAAGACGGTGTTTGCTACGACCAGTGCATTCTCTTGGTAAAACCGTGTTAGCTTTTGCCCTGCTTCATCTTGTACTCCAAGGCCAAACTTGCCTGCTATTCCAGATACCTTTTACTTCCTACTTTGGCATTCCAGTCCCCTATGATGAAAAAGACATCTTTTTTGGTGTTAGTTCTACAAGGTCTTGTAGAGCATGCAGAACAATACAAATTCAGCTTCTTCAGCATTAGTGATTGGGGCACAGACTTTTATTACTGTGATACTGAATGGCTTGCCTTGGAAACAAACAGAGATCATTCTACCATTTCTCTGATCTCAAAATGATATTTGCAGATTGCACTCAAGTACTGCATTTTGGAATCTTTTGTTGACCATCAGGGCTACTCCAATTCTTCCAAGGGAATCTTGCCCACAGTAGTGTGTGTGTGTGTATAAAGTGGTCATCTGAACAAAATTCGCCCATTCCAGTCCATTTTAGTTCACTGATTCCAAAATGTCAATGGTCATTCTTGCCATCTCCTGTTTAACCATTTTGAATTTACCTTGATTCATGGAACTAACATTCCAGGTTCCTATGCAATATTGTTTTTTACAGCATTGGACCTTACTTTCATCATCAGTCACATACACAAATGATTGTTTTCTTTTTGGCTCCGCCTCTTCATTCTTTCTGGAGCTATTTCTCCACTCTTCTCCAGTAGCATATTGAGCACCTACTGACCTAGGGAGTTCATCTTTCAGTGTCATATCTTTTTGCCTTTTAATACTGTTCATGGGGTTCTCAAAGCAAAAATACTGAAGTGATTTGCCATTACCATCTCCAGTGGACCACGTGTTTTCAGAACTTACCATCATTACCCATCCATCTTGGGTGGCCATACACAGCATGGCTCATAGCTTCATGGAGTTAGACAAGGATGATACCCAAGTGATCAGTTTGGCTAGTTTTCTGTACTTGTGGTTTCCATTCTGTCTGCCCTCTGATGGATAAGGATTAGAGGCTTATGGAAGCTTCCTGATTGGAGGGACTGGCTATGGGGGGGCGGGGCCATGCTCAGTACAGTTCAGTTCAGTTGCTCAGTCCTGTCCCACTCTTTGTGACCCCATGGACTGCAGCATGCCAGGCTTCCCTGTCTGTCATCAATTCCTGGAGCATGATCAAACTCATGTCTATCAAGTCGGTGATGCCATTCAACCATATCATCCTCTGTTGTCCCCTTCTCCTCCTGCCATCAATCTTTCCCAGCATCAGGGTCTTTTCCAAGGAGTTAGTTCTTCAAATCAGGTGGTCAAAGTATTGGAGTTTCAGCTTCAACATGAGTCCTTCCAATGAACATTCAGGACTGATTTCCTTTAGGATGGACTGGTTGGATCTACTTGAACTCCAAGGAACTCTCAAGAGTTTTTTCCAACACCACAGTTCAAAAGCATCAATTTTTCAGTGCTCAGCTTTCTTTATAGTCCAACTCTAACATTCATGCATGACCACTGGGAAAACCATAGCTTTGACTAGATGGATCTTTTTCACCAAAGTAATGTCTCTGCTTTTTAATATGCTATCTAATGTTGGTCATAACTTTTCTTCCAAGGAGTAAGCGTCTTTTAATTTCATGGCTGCAGTCACCATCTGCAGGGATTTTGGAGCTCAAAATAATAAAGTCTCTCACTGTTTCCATTGTTTCCCCATCTATTTGCCATGAAGTGATGGGACCAGATGCCATGATCTTCATTTTATGAACATTGAGTTTTAAGCCAGCTTTCTTACTCTCCTCTTTCACTTTCATCAAGAGGCTCTTTAGTTCTTCTTCACTTTCTGCCATAAGGGTGGTGTCATCTGCGTATCTGAGGTTATTGATATTTCTCCCGACAATCTGAGTTCCAGCTTGTGCTTCATTCAGCGCAGCGTTTCTCACGATGGACTCTGCAAAAAAGTTAAATAAACAGGGTGACAATATACAGCCTTGACGTACTCCTTTCCTAATTTGGAACCAATCTGTTCTATGTCCAGTTCTAACTGTTGTTTCTTGACCTGCTTAAGATTTCTCAGGAGGCAGATAATGCAGTTTGGCATTCCCATCTCTTTCAGAATTTTCCACAGTTTGTTGTGACCCACACAGTCAAAGGCTTTGGCATAGTCAATAAAGCAGAAATAGATTTTTTTCTGAAACTCTCTTGCTTTTTTGATGAGCCAGCGGATGTTGGCAATTTGATCTCTGGTGCCTCTGCCTTTTCTAAATCCAGCTTGAACATCTGGAAGTTCACGGTTCACGTATTGCTGAAGCCTGGCTTGGAGAATTTTGAGCATTACTTTACTAGCGTGTGAGATGAGTGCAATTGTGCTGTAGTTTGAGCATTCTTTGGCATTGCCTTTCTCTGGGATTGGAATGAAAACTGACCATTTCCAGTCCTGTGGCCACTGCCGAATTTTCCAAATTTGTTGGCATATTGAGTGCAGCACTTTAACAGCGTCATCTTTCAGGATTTGAAATGACTCAGATGAAATTCCATCACCTACACTAACTTTGTAGTGATGCTTCCTAAGGCCCACTTGTCTTCACACTCTAGGTGTGTGACCTAGGTGTGCGTCACCTAGGACATCTGGCTCTAGGTGAGTGATCACGCCATCGTGGTTATTTGGGTCATGAAGATCTTTTTTGTACGATTCTTCTGTGTATTCTTGCCATCTCTTCTTACTATCTTCTGTTTCTGTTAGGTCCATACCATTTCTGTCCTTTATTTTGCCCATGTTTGCAAGAAACGTTCTCTTCCTGATTTTCTTGAAGAGATTACTAGTCTTTCCCTTTTATTGTTTTCCTCTAGTTCTTTGCATTGATCACTGAGGAAGGCTTTCTTATCTCTCCTTGCTAGTCTTTGGAACTCTGCATTCAAATGGGTATATCTTTCCTTTTCTCCTTTGCCTTCAGCTTCTTTTTTCTCAGCTACTTGTAAGGCCTCCTCAGACAACCATGCTCAGTAAACCTTGACTCCAATTTTCTGTTGATGGGTGGGGCTGTGTTCCCTCCCTGGAGTTTGGCCTGAAGCAAAACTATGGTAGGGTTAATGGTGGTAATTGCAATCTCCTTCAAAAGGACCTAGGCCAGCACTGTTGTATTCAGCGCCCCCGACTCCCCGTCTGGCCACTCTGCACCCACGCCTCTGCTGGAGGCTCCTGGACACTCACGGGCAAGTCTGGCTCTGGCTCTTGTGCTTCTCCTGGGTCCCGGTGTGCACAGAGTTTTGCTTGTGCCCTCCCAGTGTCTGTTTCCCCAGTCCTGTGGAAGTGCTATAATCAAAACCCACTGGCCTTCAAAGTCTAATTCCCTGGGGGTGCTCAGTCCCTCTGCCAAATCCCTGGGTTGGGAAATCTGTTGTGGTCCCTCGAACTTTCACAGCAGGGCAAGAACATCTTTGGTATAATTGTTCCCCAGCCTGTGGCTCTGTGGTGGGGCTCACATCCATGCTTCCCAGGTCTGCTGCACCCAGAGCCCCTGTCCCCCAAGGCAGGCCACAGCTGACCCGCGCTCCACAGGAGACACTCACTCAAAGGCAGGTCTTGCTCAGTCTCTTGTGGGGTCCTGGTGCACACAAGATTTTGTGCATCTCTGAGCCCTCTGAGCATCTCTGGTGGGTATGGGGTTTGATTCTAAATGTGATTTTTCCCTCTACCATCTTGTTGGAGTTTCTTCTTTGCCCTTGGATGTGGGGTATCTTTTTGGTGGGATCCAACATTCTCCTGTTTATGGTTTTTCAGAGGTTAGTTGCAATTTTGGAGTTCTCACAGGAGAAGATGAGCACACGTCCTTTTACTCCACCATCTGGTGAATACTGAGTGTTTTTGGCAATCTATAAACTCATATAAGCTTGTCTCTATAAGCTTATCATAGTTATCTATAAGTGAAAAGCATCCAAGAAATATTTATTGAACTCAATTGAATTGGTTTTATATTCCAAACATTTTTCCCCAGCAGTCCTTTTTACCAGTGAATTCCTGTGAAGGCCAATACTTTTGTTTGATCTTCTACTCTCTATGCAGCACTGAAGAGTCCTTAATTCCCCTTTCTATTATATTCCTGTCAGTCTCATAATTTTCCCTCAATAAAAATGCATTAAATTGCAGCAATAATCTAAATTGTCAAAACATATTTAAACACAGCCTACTAGTCCTTGCAGCCTTCTGCATGTCTACACGCTCCATTGCTTCAGTCTTGTCTGACTCTTTCCAACCCTGTGACTGCAGCCCACC
This sequence comes from Cervus canadensis, assembly GCF_019320065.1. NCBI lineage: Eukaryota > Metazoa > Chordata > Mammalia > Artiodactyla > Cervidae > Cervus > Cervus canadensis. The sequence continues at coordinate 6,901,557 of NC_057405.1, forward strand.
AGTCTCCTCTGTCCATGGGGATTCTCCACGAAAGAATACTCCAGTGGGTCGCCATGCACTCCTCCAGGGGGTCTTCCCCACCCGGGGATCAAGCCTGTGTCTCTTATGTCTCTTGCATTGGTAGGCAGGTTCTTTACCACTAGTATCACATGGGTATATTCTAATGAAATCAATCCCTCTGGAATTTTATGCGGCACACTAGCCCTCCAAGGGTTCAAACAGATGCAGAAAGAAACAACTCTACTTTGAGAGCAAGAAAAGTCATTACAGGTATAAAAATGTGAATGAGATCTTCAGCATCATCTTCACTCAATAAACTACCAATATGATATCATTGTTCAAGATATAAACAGAAACAGAAAACTGATAATGGAGGAAAAGAAAATCAGAAAACCTACTAGAATACTTTTATATAGTGCAACATAATCATATTGTGTTGCTAAGATAAAAATATAGCACCTTGACCTCCTATGTTAACGTTCATGTCTTGGTAGAAAAGGTCAGAAGAGGGTCTAAAGGAAGTAGCATGAATAGGGAAAAACTCAAGTAACAATTTCTCAGTCACAAAGGAAAAGATGTACATAAGAAGATTTACTGCAAGGCCTATTGACCTGGGAAACCTATCTGTATATTTATGAATATATTTATATCATTATAAACTACTTATAGTATATTAATGATTACAAATAAATAACAGAAGGAAAGGGGAAAGCAGGATGGGAGAAGTGGATGAAGAAGATGATTGGTTATTTAGTTAAGTAGCTAAAGGATAAGGATAACAGAATAAAATAATCTATTTTTTTTTAACCTATTACTTATTCATTCAACTTTCAGCTACCTAAAAACAGAATAAAAGTTAAACTCTTCATGGTTCAGGAGACAGAAAATATAAAACAAACAAACAAAAAAAAACTAAGAACTAAATTGTAGTTGGATTTCAACTCATTATAATATTTGTACTTTGGAGCATATCAGTCAGAATTAAACAGAATTTTCTTAACTATAAAATGGCATACTCTAAAAGTTTACTAAAGGCATATGGTACAATCTAAATTTCTATAAATTATATAGGAGTCTCCTGCTCTACAAAAAAAAGCAATTTTTACACTCAGTTCCTCCCATCTCAGGATTCTTTTACAACTGTCAAAAAAAAGCCCCAGCCATGCTGACAAAGCAGTGCAGAATAAACTCCAATCTACACATAACTTCAGAGACTAGCAGGTATAGAGAGTGAAAATCACCCACTTTTCCTGACAGCAAACATAGGTCAAGCTTCTCGAGAAATCCTTGACCCCTACAGCACCGCAGAATCAGAAGTAAAATCAACCATGCCCTCAAAGGGACAGTTACATTTTCAGTCACCGTGTGCACTTTTGCCCAGCTGCCTCCACAAGAAAAGATGGGAAATGTCAGACCAGGTATTGGAACTGCCGGTTTATTTTTCCCTCCAGACTGACACAGAGGAAAAAACAACTTCCATAGCTCTAAGTTAGAGATGCCACTATTCACCTGATGAGTCTCCAACCTATTATACTACAAATCACCAGTCCCATTTTTTCCATTCACTTTTTGAATAGAAAAAATAAATAAATAGTATTTGAAACTGAATACTATCCATTTACCTGATTACTCCATAAATTGTTCCTTGAAGATAAAAAAGTAATGATTAAGATATCTTAACACAGCATATAAAATTAATACCATGGAAAAGACTGACTTCGGAGGAGAGGCGGTTTTGAACCTAGACCAATTTCATTCCTATTTAAAAACATAAGCATGTCAAGCCTGTTGTTTACACAATACAGCACCATTTATTATTTTTAAAACAATAATGTCTCTCTCTGTACATACATATTTCCCAGGTAAAGTCTTAAAGCATAAAATGTAAAATTAAGAACTAATTTACTTGATATATGTTTCAATTTTTCTTTGAAAATAAATAGAAACAAAAATTTTCTTGGGAATTAGTTTAAAATTTAAGTAAAAATGCTTATTAAATGAATTATGGTAATCCTTACTTTAGAGAAAATCATGAAACCAGTACTAGGTGGACAAAATATCTCATTTCATTTAATACTAATATATGGCAATGACTATAAGCAACTCTAGAAAAGGTTGCTTTGATTCTATAGTTTGATTGAATGCAAAGATCTTTGAAACTCATCTTAAGATCTGCTCTAGCAAATTATAATTCATACTAAAGTAGCATGACTTATTTAGGCATTTTTAATAACCCTCCATGGCATCTTTTCTCAAACTACAATAGTCAGCTATCACAGTTTTCTGACCAGAAACCAGGAATCACAATTATTTCAGGCATTCTTTGGATCCTAAAAATCTGAAACATAAATCAGTATTGCAATATGTGAATTTGCTACATAGTATAATGCTGAATGATATAGCTCCATCAGTGACTGTTAAATTAGTATAGGAAAGATGTTTAGGTACTTTCAATGTCTCCAAGCTTCCAATTCAAACAATGGGTGTGAGAAGCAGTCCTGTGATGTGATAGCACCATGAGTTCACATGATTCAACAAGGAATCATTTTGGAAAGTTATCAGAAGTCTTTATGATACCATAATACACTGACCCACATATTTAAAAAAACTTCTACTGAGCAAGCAGGATGGAACTGAGTGGAACTTCGTAAACTCTCAGGGCAAAAGAGCTGAGACTTACTTTGTAGCACAAAATGACACTCTGGTTTCTAAACTTCAGTGTTACTAATCCAAACTGACTTCTGCAAATCATAAAGTACAATTGGTCTTTTCAATGTAGATTCAAACACCTGGCTAAATCCATTAACTTGTGATTCCAGAAAGCAAAATATACTCCCTTTTAACAAGTTTACCCTTATTTCCTTCTATTACGAAAACTCTTCAAATGACATTTCTGAAGAAATCAGCAAAATCTATGACAAAATAATGTAAAAAGTCTAAGCAAAATTATATCTGTACTGCAGAGAGCTTTTCACAAATTTCTATAGATTGTTATCAACAAATTTATACCCAGAATAGTAGGCTCCTGTCAATTCTGGAGTAAATGTCCATGTATTGATCTTAAAGACCCTTTGTACAAACAAATGCAATCCAAAATAAATGAAAATCAGTTCAATTTAGTCCACTCCCTTTCCCTAACCCTAACGCTAATCCCTAACTCCCCCTCCCAGCCCCTAAACACCACTAACAGCAAAGCTTAGGAAGTTATTCTTTGTCAGAGCACTGCTCTGAAAATAAATGATTCACTGACCTAATTTACTAACCATATATGCAGATATCTATCACATATAATTCATAAATAAGCTACAACTCTAATACTTGTGTTTTATATGGGCATCATTGTTAAATCCTGTAGAAGATAAACAGCTGATGACAGACAAAGAGTTGTCCTTATTCAGTGAAGTTACTATCAACACGGATAATTTCTCTCTGGTTTTTAAGCATCATTTTTCTTAGAAGGGTGCTTAGATTCACAGAAATGTGAGGGGAAAGAAATAAGAATTGACTAAACACATGTTTAGTGTCTTTATGTGATTAGATTCAGGAACACTGCCAGGAGAAAACTTTGTGTTTGATCTCATCTGATCTTAGTTACTTGTCAAAAAAGAAGAAAAAAATATCTTACGGATCAGATGCTGTCTTTTTAAGTTTGGTAGGAAAAAAATGTTCACTCATTTAATAAATACAAATAAACAAGACTGATGAGGTGAACAAAAATCAATACACAGATCCCAAATATTTTACAACTGTTTATTTTCAGTTAAAAAATGATTGATGTCAATTAGATGCAGATCCGTCCTGGCAAGTCTCATGAAATCCACTATGTCAGATAAATCACCTTCCATGGAACTCTCTGAAAATTAAACCCCATGCTTTAACTCATCTTTCTCTTAAATCTTTGCATTCCTCACATTTCTTTAGAATTTTTGCTTTATATTTAGTATGGCTATTTTTTCAATTTTTTTTTTAGTGGTACTGTTTTATTTACAAAGCACACTGGCTACATAGTATTGTTGATGTAACGGATATTTATGACCACCCGTACATTTTAACACTCACTTTTGTGAGCATCTTTTTTAAGTACCATGAAAAACCTTGGAGAATGAGAAATTCACAAAATGCAATTTAACATATAATCCTCAGTAAGCATAAAATATGAATATCTTGATTTAGAGACTAAGAAAGGCTATTAGATTGTAACAGGCATTACTAACTCAAAAGAGGTTTTAGACAATGCTTTAAAATGATAAACAAAACAGTCATTCTGTCTTGCTATACTATAATGAGACCAATACATTTTTCAAAATCACAAAGACATATATTCTAATTTATCATGTTTTGGATGTGAACTAGTAACTCAATGCTCTTTGAAAATTTTTTTATGAGCGAAACTGAGTCTTCTCTTTCTGTGACCAGGTACTGTATCAGAATCTAAAGGAAGCCAAATAAGACTTTGTTCTGAAACACTGTGAATCCCTGCATGTAAAATTTCATGACATGTAAGTGAAAATAAAAAGTAAATCAGTGTCAATATGGTAAATCTGTGGCTATTGTGAAAATCAATTAAAAACACAGAGTGCTTAAGGAATACATATCTGTTGACTTGATCCACAAAAACAGACAGACATACACACACACAAAAACACATATCCACACTGTCCATCATTCACTTTTTGAAGTGTCAGATAACATTATTCCTTAAGTGACACACAGCGCTTCATTTGCTATGCATAAGGTCAGTGAATATTAGCTTCATTTACACTTGGCTGAGAATTGGTTGGTGTCAACAGTAGAGGCTTAGTTCCTGTACAGAACAGGGCTAGAATCTGACAGAGAGCTGCCACTGCAGAAGATGGATGATCTTCCTCGCTGACCCTGCTCCCCTAAACTGTCATAGTTTGGGTCTCTTTCTAGCTCTACAACAAAAGACCCTCTCTGAGCTTCCCAGTGGCCTTCAGCTTTATTGGTGCTAACAGGTCCAGACATTTTCATCGATTGGATTCTCTACCTTTTAAACACAAGAGCTTGCCCTTTTTGGCTAGCTAAACCTTGGCACAGATGTCTTTTTTTGTAATTCCATCTCTGCTGTCTATTGGAAAGGATGCAATCGGACAGGCAAACATCATGTCAGCACAGAGCGCGCTCAACTATTTATCTCCATTTCCCAAAGTAATTTTAATGAAACTGATATGGCATTTGTCTGCAGAAATTAACCCTTAGATAATCTTAGTATATATCTCAATGGAAAATCAAAATCTTTTGTCATTTTGATGACTAACTAGTATGTAATGTATGTTACACAGAACTATTCAGTCAGTAGGAAAAAAAAGGGCTTCCCAGTCATTTTATATAAGCAATTTTGACAACCATATTTTAGAACAAATGTACCTGAAAATACTCTACATAATTTTCAGAACTCTATTGTGACCTCTACCAGTGATTGACACTGTGAAATATGGCCTTCCCTGACTAAAAAATACATAAAAATATTTAATGCCTAACAAAGATGCTATACGATGTAATAAATTACATGTTTCTTTGAGATCCTGACTGAGAGCTATTTTAATATGTTGGAGATTTGTTATTGATATTTGAATAATTTGAAAGAAATTATCTAAATTCAAATTCAAATGTTCAAAACACATACGTTAAAATGATGACAAGTTCTTACAAAGAGATTTACATGCAACACATTTTACAAAAAATAACTATTTTGATTATGTATGTATTTATAACTCAGAGACTCCAAAATATTATTATACATAACTATCAACATTATTTATTCCATGCAAAATATAATTTAACATATTTGCATATTTGGAATAGCAGAGTTAGCTAGTAAATATATATATAACATATCAATCTCAGCACTAAAAAAAAGAACTAAAAATAAAAATATATTTCACAAAAACAAAGGATGTCCCAATTTTAACTTATTAACCCTTTTATTAAGTTGCAGACAAAATATAATATGTTGATTTTCCCGTAATTTGAAATAAAAGCCATTAATTCTGCATATTATTTTTAGTGCTGGTGCTTTCACTCAAGTTGAGAAAATAAATTATGATTAAAAACAATCATCACTTAAAATCTTTGCAGCCAAACATTCTGTTTGTACAGTGCTGATAGGTATTCAAGGAGAAATTTAAGAACACAGTTCTCTTTTATTTTATATATGGTACCTCAATGACTTAATTTTTACTCTTTTAAGTAAACAGTTATCTCCCCAAAGAATTTCAATTATTTCAGGTATGCATATGTAAAACAGCTATCAATTTTTAAAATTTATTTTATTGATTTTTCTTTCTATAAGACAGCATGAACAAAATTAAAATTCTTGCTCCAAAACATGAGCCAGAAGAAGCTCCAGCAGCCTGAATTATTTTTAAAATCAAATCAGTTAGTAGTCTTATTTTATAATGGTGGTGCTAAAAATCTAGAACTAATCTTAAAAATCAAATGAGTTCTGGATATGTTTTAAAAAAAAAACCAAAAAGATGCCTCATATCCAATTTGGGTTTTATGTTGAACTGATCTAAAAAGTGTGTCCATACAAATTCTCAGGATCATGTCTATCAATCAATGTCAGCATTCTATCAGATTCCAGCCTGACAACAAGTGACAGTGAGTTATCTGTTGACATTAATGAATAATAAATAACCATGCCCTTTAGGTTTACATGAATAAAATGTGTTATTTTTGGTGCAGATTAGCCAACATGCAAAAGCAGACTTGGTTTTTGCATTTGTTTGCTGTTTTGTTTTGTTTTTAATTATGTATTAGGAAATGGTTTTTAAAGTAGCTGCAATAAAAGATGTGCTTAATGTGGTCTCTGGTATACATTAGTATTTTGCTTTTCAAGAAATCAACCTTGTCTTGGCTTGTATCATACGAGCTTAAGTGAGCTGTATCCTCCTGAATGTGTATGCTGTCTTTTACAGACCTAACACGTAGTTTGTTGTCTCTGTAATAGAGTATATAAGACAGAAGATCCTTAAAAAACTAAAGATCAGAAGAAGTTGTGTCAGTGTCCTAACCTTGCACCTCTTCCGTTATTTACCCTTAATCTGCCTTCCTGGTAGGAAAACTACTTAGATTATCATAACACTTCTTTGTCAGTGTCTTCATCCCTCTTTCTCAGATTTAAGCATACTATAACAGTCACTGTTGCAACTTTTTAAAAATATCAGGGTTGAGAACTTTTAACTGATTAGGCATTCATATACACATCTTGACTGTTCCTTTGTGGTACGGACAGTGGTAATTCTAGAATTAGATACAGTCTAAATGTTACAAAAGGGACAATAACCTTCAACAGTGATCAAAGTGTTTATTTTCTTAGCACAAAAAAAAAACCGAAGTTAGAATACAAATTATGCCACATACTGTGATTTGTGGTTTTAATTTTTACTTTACCACTTTACCTTTCCATTATAAAACTTCTCTCTCTGATCAATAGTAAAAGCTTAACTTTATATATGTTTGCAAAAAATTAACATAATCAATGATGGAAGAGATAACAACTAGATTTCCTGTTACACCTACTTAAGAATTCAACCAGAAACGTGAAACAGTGGATACTATCTCAAAACAGAAAGATACGCCATCATGAGACCAAAACTTTGCAATGAAAATGAGCAATAGTTATTAATAAGGTCTAAATTTTTTATTTATTGACTATTAATATGAATAATGCTGAATTATAATATATAGAATCACTGCCATGTTAGAAAAGTAAAAGGGCAAAATGTTTCAAGCTATATCATATCTCATCAATAAAAACACAGAGGAGGGAAGGAAGATGTACTTTCACTACCTTCTAAAAAGTTTTAAACCCAAGAAGAGTGTAGAACTTCCTGAATGAAAAACTATTTTCAAAGTCAATGCCACTATAGGAAAAGATATGGAGAAAATAAAAGGGAAATCAGAGGGAGCTGGAATGGGAAAGAACATTCACTTTGCCACCTTGAATGATGACTGAAGAATATTAGAAAAAAGAGTGACTACACATACAGTGATGACCTGGTGAATAATCTCGAAAATCAATGGAGAGCTCTCTGAATTTGAAGTAAGTAACGATGTCTTCTATTTACAAAGGGGTAAAATGAACAAACCGTTATGTTCTGCCTTGAAACAGAGTGCTCGAGTACATAATGTTTGTGCACAATAAACATTAGACACAGCAAGAAACGGTTGAAAAAGCAAATTTAAAATTTCCCTGTCAGTTTTCTTTGCAAACTAAAATACTGTCTCCTTATACTAAACCTGTAGACACGTGTTTTTCTAGCTTCAGATCACAAGCCGAATGTCTCAGGTTAGCATGTGTTAATTTTAGAGGTCAGTGTGAGAAACAGATTTTCGTGAAGCCTGACTGTCCCCTGTCCTTGAAAAGTCTGAGCGGCTAAAGTCTATAGGTTTCTCAGAGGGAGATCCAGACAGAAACGACAAAGTTATACGGCAGGGTTTCTGCTGCATCCCAAATTCTAGATTTCTGGTAATATAAGAGGTGTTCGCTGTTCTCATTTTAAAACATATTTACCCACAACAGTCACAATATCTGAAACACATTAATGCAAAAATTCACCTTCTTAGGATCTGGTAAAATGCTACTACATGAATTAAGTAAGTTAAAAAAAAAAAGTGAAATTTACTTTCACTCATAGTAGAGGAAATACAATCTACTTGAAAATAAAGAAGCAAAAATTTGTTTATAAATTGTTTGCTTTGTGAAGCAAAATTTAAAGACATTACTGAGGTAGCTTTTTACTTTGTTTTTTCTTTTTAAAATATGCAGTAATCCAAGAATATCCTATATGAGTATTCAGCCTCTCTGTAACTGTCACCTGAGATTTCCACAGAGAAAAGAATCTTAACTCTTCAGTACTTATAAATTAAGAGATTAGTGCACAGCAATTCAGAAATCTAAAAATGGGTCAAAGAGAACAATAATCTTATTTTTTTTCTCCCATTATGTTCACTTGCATGTTTTCTTCTTGGTAGGGGATGAGGTGGGCAATGTTTCTGTATATGTGTGAATATGTACATATGTATTGTGTGTTTGTGATACTGAAACGGAAAGAAGACTGGAAACAGTAAGTTCTGATTTTACCTTGAGACCTGTCATAAATAAACTGTGAGAACTATAAATGAGGTTTCCAGTTGTCCCATTTATTACAATCCTCTAAAAAAAAACCTTCAATTTACCTTTGATAAATCTTTAAGGTACACTCAACCTTCAAGAATTTGTGATTCTAATTGTCTTGGAGGAGATTATACCCTCAAGGAGTACAAGAATGTCCACAGAACACTTGTGCTATAATGAATTTATACATTTGAGTGGGTAAGATACATATCTCACATCTCTTTTCAAGGATAAAACTACTTTACAGCAAAATGTCAACTAAAATAAGAACACTATGTAGGATACTTTATTTCACCTTTTAAAAACAGAAGATATAAAGAAACATTTTTTGAAATCAATTAAGTTTATTTAGATCATCTACTAGTTTAAATTAAGGTCATTAATTAATGTCATTTAGGTAAGTTAATGCCATTAAGTGTCAATGTCTATATGGGAACTGTTTAGCTAAAATAAACTATTATTAAAATAAATAGATATATGTTTATATATATATCACTGGAACATATATATATATATCATTGGAAAACATAGATTAATATAGTGAATTTATTAATAATTTATTTTTCTCAGAGAAAAACTTTCACTATATCTAGTGATTTTTAGATATATTCTCATCTTTACAATCCCACCCTTAATTTCTCTTTTAAAAGTATGATCTTCTCAAAAAATATAACAGGTAATATTAACATGACAAATTGTTAAGCAGCTCTGATAAGTGACAAAGATATGTAAATTATGTGATCAATATTGTATTTTGTTAATAAAAGCATTGCAATGCTAATACCCTTCCTTGGATCTAGGTTTTCTTTGAAAGGCTATTTCAGAGTTAATAGCTTCAGTGCAGGTCCTAGGCGGACACCAGCATAGTTAAGACGTTAAACGAGATGTTAAGTAGATGACACATGAAACAAAAAATAAACCACAGTTAAATGTCCTTTCAAAGCCTCTTAATTTTCTAATATATTGGAAGCAAGAGATAATATAATTATCAACAGTAAATAAGTGAATGAACTAAATTAAAAAATTCAAAATACATAATACATAAAATGGAACCATTAAAATTTTTCAAACTACTATGCCCCCAAATGTATCTTCCACTGTTTTCTATGTCGTTCGTTGACCCTAGACTAAACAAAGAACACTAAATAACAAACCTTCCTTACTTCTTAATAAGACCACAAAAGTTAAGAAAAATAATGTAAACTTATTTCAATTGATGTATGATTCTGGGTTCCTGTGAAATGCTATTATTACAGATTAATATACATCCTGTGTACACAGATGTGAACTTCCCTGTCGGCTCAGTGGTAAAGATTCTGCCTGCCAATGCAGGAGCTGTGAGTTCGATCCCAGGGTCAGTAAGATCTGTGAGCAGGAAATGGCAACCCACTCCAGTATCCTTGCCTTGGAAATCCCACTGAGAGAGGGGGTCGCAAAAGAGCTGGACACACCTTGGCAACTAAACAAAAACACACGGATCCTAAACTTTTGATGAGGTTGATATTATAGGCAGAAAACAAAAACGACTTTATCTCATTAATCTGCCCTAAACTTAAGGGTGAATTGTTGTTGTTACTGGATTTGTTGCCAATCCTCATATTACACGTGAATGTACTCTTCTACCTCCCACATATTATTTCTATAGGAATTAATAAGTATTAGTACTATGTGACTATCCTAGTGAAGACATGCTTTCATAAAAATGAATTTGCGTGATATTTTGCATAGGATGAGATTAATTAACTCTGAGGAAAATCTGGATAAAAGGATTGTCTGAAGTTTTCCTCTCTGAATCCTGCATCAGATTTTTATGCTCATAGAGAAAAATAGGAGATATATGGCTAGGTTAAATTTATCCCTTTAAAATAATAGCATTATTTGCACAAAATAACTATATTATACATAATATTATTATAAATAAAATCTATTGTTAAAAAATCTATTGTAGATTAGTGATAATTATCTTACAGAGAACAATTCAAGGTTCAATAAAAAAATCAAACTAATCACAACATTTTAAGGTATCGATGATTTAAATTTTAACATTAGCTTCTAGAAACTGATGCCAATTTAAACTTCCACTAGAGATATAAAGGGGTATATAAACACAGGATAATTAGAAATAATCTGATATCATATACTGAGTTTCTAAATCATATGAAGTTAAATTGCATATATTAATTTCATATTTCTTTCTTCTTTGATTAATTTTCCTCACTTTCATCAGATCTTCTTTCTGTCCTTCTTTATTTTTTGAATAGCTATCATTTCAATGAACTGTGGGTACATACAAAGATGACCAGAGATGAGTAAAAAACAGTATAATTTTAAATGAAGTCTACAGTCTTCTATAAGGAAATTGTACTATGATTCTTATTAAGTATCACAATGACCCTTCTCCATATTTTTAAAGAAATTATGAGGAACTGTCTCTGCAAAGTTCAGAAGAAACTGATTAAAAGCAGTTGCTCCTGGGAAAAGTAATATTTGGGGACTGGAGCACACATGGATGGCAGTTGTTCCAGATCTTGCAAATTACCTATTCAAAAAGCCTTTTAAAAATGCACTACAAGGTTCTAAAAATTAATAATTTTAAGAAGAGTATAAAAATTATAATACAATATAGCTATAGCTCAACTAGCAGAAATACATTTGGACATGAAATTGAATGTATGTTAATTTCCAACATATAGAGTGACACGTTAGTTTAGGAATTGACTTCTTGTGTTTTGTTTGTATTATTTTTCATTTCTTTTGCAAATCAAGATAATATTTACAATATATAATTTGGAAGAAAACCAATATAACCTTAAAACAAAAGCCACTTTGCCATGTAAGATAAACTTCAAGAATCTTCTTATTTTAGAAAATCTACCAGGCTCTTTTCTCAAGACATGGATAGTATGTTAGTAAAAAGGGGGAAATGGCTTTCCTTTCATTAAAAGAGGGAGATGGAGAAGTTAAAAAGAAAAACATAAAGACAATGGACAAATAGAAAATAGCAATGTGACCATGAATACATATAAGTAGTTGCATTATCCTCATAGAAATAAATCCTCATGTCTGGAGCAGACTCCTGTTCATGTTTGTTTATTCTTAGCAAGTCAACTTGCTATATGCTATGAGAAAAATGAAATAAGAATATATTTGCCTTTGGAGTAGGTAGCATATTTACCAAAGTTCTCAAAGTCTTTAAGAAATCTGATAAACATTTACTGGAAGATTTGGGTTGTGCAAGGAACTGTGCCAGCTACTGTGAAATATAGGTAGCATACCATAAGTAGGTTTTGGTTGCTAAGAAGTTTTAGAATTTGTAAAAGGAAATTACAATGATAAGAATCAGACCACATATGATCTCCAGAGGGAAAGGGCAAAGCACTTGTAGGAATCCTCAAAGCAGGATTATCTAACAAGGCATAAGCATCATTTAATTTGAAATTGTAAGGAAAGGCATAATTTCAGCAGTCTGATATAGGGCAGGTGGCATTGTAGGGCAGAAAACAAGCAAGGTAAAAACCAGGGGAAGTAAGCCAGTGTTAGCATCAGAATTTGGAAGAGAGGCTGCTGAAGAAGCCGGGGATATGTGAGATTAAGATATAATAGGTATTTGTAAGAAGTCATGATGGTTTATTTGCATTTCTGTTTATTGGGGACCAAATGTTAAGTGATAGGGCATCATAAAAACATCTACAGATGTCTTCAGGTAGAACAAGAGACCAGTACCAAGCAGATGGAACAGGGCTCTCAAGGATGATAAATTATGCGACTGAAAGTTAGAAAAGAATAAAATGCCACTGTAAAAGGTGGGGAATTTTTATTGGTTATTAGAAACCCGAAGCTTTCCGAGTAATACCGTGACAATGTCTCTCGTGCTTTACAAAGTGAATTCTTACTGTTCCATAAAAGAAGAACCGCAAAGCAGGTGAAATATTTAGAATGTTTGGGAAAGACAGAGGTACAAGTATTTTGAAATTATTATAAATTGAAGAAAATTTGTATCACCTTTTAAGACATCCTGAAAGAAATCTTATCTTTTAAAAAAAATGTTTCTGATAGATAAATGCTCATCTACAAAGATGTGATCCACTGTATTAGTTATGGGCAGGGATTCTGGAATCAGATTACCTTGATTAAACGGCAGTTGGCCACTTACGTGCTGTGTGATTTCAGGTAGTTAACCCACCCCTCACTGCGCTTTGGCTTTCTTACATAAAAATGAGTACACATATCATTTATGTAAATCTAATTTAATATACAGAATGTATAACTTTTACATTTTACATACTTCTAAGTATGTTTTTCTCCTTTTAAACTAGGTAATAAAAGTGCCTGCCCACCAGATTGAGTTAGGAATGCCTCTCTATAAGACTAAATGAATTAATAAAAATGAAACACTTAAAAAAGCCTTTGCCATCTTTTTATAATTTAAAAACCAACAAAATCTATGACCTGTATTTATTGAATGCCTTTTGGTGAATATCCCCTCTTTTAAATCATTTAAACTATACCTGCCGTTTACTGCTGTTCTATTGCCTGAGCGATTTTATACAGATGTTAACTTAATTTAAAAACCCATATTTTGGAGATACATTTCAAGTTGTGTTTGAATAAGCTATCAGGTTACATAAAACTTACATTGCTAAAAAATTTTAATCTCAAGATACTTTAAAAACATAGAGAAAAAAGAGCAGCCCCCATTTCACCAATCTGACACATTCATTGTGATATTTATGTTCTTATCTATTCTTTTCTATATGCATATTTTTCATAATTCTAAATATCAGTATATACAACATATTTTCCTTTGTTTTCCATTTAAAAGTGTTAATAAATGACTTAAAATTCCTACATCACACTGCTGATACTTTAAGTTCAATCAAGATGATGTACCTACCTTGGGACAATTAGATTTTTTTTTAGTATTTCAAATTATAAACAAGGCTGGTGGGGAAAAAGGTTATATAAAAAGTTCTTTTCTTCCATTGATATATCTTCCTCAGCAAATGACCAGGGATGAGATTACTGACCTAAAGGATATTTAACTATCTGTGGCCTTGGAAACTTATGTTCATTTACCCAGTGCCATAAAATTTCTTTACTTAGACAACTCCTTGTTGCATTATTAATAATGAGACAATAGCAAGCATTCATTGACTATTTGCTATGTCCCAGATACTATTCTTAGGGTTTCTACACGCATTATTTCATTCATTTCTGACAAGAGTTCTACGGAAACAGGTACTATTTTTATTAGCACCATTTTATACTTAAGGAAACTAAGGCTTAGAAGATTGTCCTAGTTTTTGCACCTGGAGTGATGTTGAGCCAGAATTTAAAAGCTATGACTCCAGCATCTGAGCTATTAACTCTGTAGTGTACCTTATATTTCTTTTTATATACTATAAATACTATATATCATAAAGACATATTTGTTACTGTCAAATGTAAATGTCAAAGTAATGGTACAAACTGCTACTTTTCTGTGGAAAAACACAGTTTTCAAAATCAACTACCATATTTCAACTATTATTAATGCCATTAAATTGAATGAGTGTTTTAATTAATGAATGTTTTAATTCTTGAAGTAACATATAACATTTGTTCTATGTCCATAAGTTATATGTTAGTAAAACAATGGTATATAGAAAATATTAAGAAGCAACTATTAGGGAAATCCCTTATAATAAAAACTAGAAAATCTACAATTATTTGAATTCTCCTTTATATGAAATCATCAAAAAATTATTAAATCTTCATTTTAATTCAGGAAATTAAAATTAAGCAATATAAATAATGCAAGTAGCTCACATCTCTACGTGCCAATGTATGTGCATGTAAACTGTATCACATCCTTGGATTTTTTACAATTAGGTTGACCATATATTTTACCATCCAAATCAGAACATTTTTAAAAGCAAAAAAGACACAGTGTAAAAAGTAAAACAATTATTTCCAGAAAACCAGGTTTATGGTCACCCTACCTAGAATAAAATTTCATTACTTCTTCAGTAACTAAAATCCACTGGTTGAAGTTCAGTATAAATTTTAGGAAGCGTTGTGATGAAGTAGGGAAAAAAAAAATGACTTGAACTGATAAACAGGATCCTGGATTCTCAGCCAATTTTGTTATTTATTAATATCCCTAAGCTTCAGTTTCTTCCTAAATTGAAAGAGGGAAAAAAAATACTTTCCACCTCTTAGCAGTGTGATGAGGATTAAATGAGAAAAATGACCATGATTTTTCACTGTGAGCTGCAAATTACTTACACAAATTCAAGTTATAATAACAAGTTCCACACTTCGAAAATACTTTTTAAATGAAATAAAATTGTAGAAAACGTCTAAAAATTTCAAGCTATATTTAAGAATACAATTTTACTAGTCTTCAAGAAATATTTGTATATGTAAAATAAAATCTGCTCTCAATTTTTTAAATTAATACACTTCTATCTAAATATACTGGCTAGTTTACATAGAAGTTGTGATGGAACTGATATACTAAATATTTTCAAAAGGGCTTTTTCATAATCAACATGCTATCTAGAATTATATTTTTAAATGAGTGTAAAGATATTTTCATAAAAACATAAAAAAATATTAGAAGTTCTCCATATACTAGTAGATTTGAGAAACATGTGGTTTTCAAAATTGAATTGTTTTCCAAAATCACAAAGAAATAAAAGCTTTTACATCAACTGATGAAAACTGTGATCAGTTTTCATAATTGTCCATATTTCAAACTACACTTTTAACACACATCACAACAGGCTGCCAGTCTAGAACGTGCCCAGATAAACTTGCCTTTAAGTGACTGACTACCGTTATGTGGCTAGGGACTCACTACCATCCTCTCCCAAACTCTTCAGTTTTCCTCAATATGGGACTGAAATTGTTTTCAAACTCTTAGCAGGATCGCTGAAAGGAAACAGGAGAAATACTTATAAAGGCAGGCCTGGACTGATTCCAGGGGCAAGTACTCCCACAGCACTGCGTTGGAGTTATGCCAAGGAGGGAAATGTTTTTGCAAATGAACACAGTGCCATGGTTAAGTGTAAGGTATTTAATTCCTTTGTCAACATCGCTAAGGTTAAAAATTAAGAAAGTTACGTGGTAGACAATTAACTTAAAACAGTGCGCACATCCTCTTTCAGCTGAACCCTAAGAAGGCATATTGAGTCCTTGAATCACATGTTTTTAATGAACTCTCACTATTAATACCTAATTTCACCTATTCCAATGCAGAGGTAATTCAGCTGACAGTGAACTAATTTTACTTTATTTTTAAGCACCTTGGCACAGTTTGCAGGCAACAATAATTTTGGTACTCAAATGTGGTTCCAATTCTTGAAACCAAAATAAATGAATGTAAATAATCTTAATAGTACCACTTTTAATGAGATGATTTTTGTCATTTTGAAGAAACTGGAGACTTCACAGTAAATATATCTCTTCACCGCATTTAAAGACTGCTTTTCATACTAAATTCTATACTTAGAAGTACAGAAGTCAAACAGTTCCTGGTTGATTTTCTTAACAAGTAAATGTGGAGATCATTTGAGTTAAATTACATAAAATAAAACAAAAAAGACTGTAATTTGCTTTAAAATTCTTTAAACCTTAAAAGAACAAGATCTTTAATGTTATTTCCCAGTTTCTTTTTAGACAAATTTAATTGTGTGCTTTTATATGAATTTTTATGTGTTCCATTTTTAATTGTGCAAACATTTTAAATTCCAATTTCACATCAATCAAAATCTGCATACTACTGCAACCGGCTGCTTTCACAGCTGAAGTGTAACAATGTGTCATTAAAATGTTCTTATAATAGTTATTGTTGAATCCTCCATCATTTTCAAGTACCTGTTGTTAATCTCAAGTCAATAAGAACATTCCATTTCACTGAATTGATGAATTCACTAAGAATATTTCTATACTTACCCAGTGGAATAGCATTCTGCCTATTAGAAGTGATAAATCTCCAGCAGTTTTTGATTTCCATACATATGCAACCTGCAGGATGTTCTACTCAATAAGAAATACTACTAGCAAGGGAAAGGGGACGATGACAGTGGGTAGACAGGTTTGACTCCTTCACGGAATAGCCAGGGAGGCTGCTAAACTGGTCTAGGGGACGGGAGTACATCATCTCTGTTTAGCTCAGAGCTCACTTTACAATGTCAGCTATGGCAGGAATGATAATTGAGTGCTGGGTCAGAGGCATTTTATATGCTAGCGACCGTTCACATGAAGTATTTAACACTTCAGTCAGGACAGAAAAAATATATTTGCTTAGTTATTCCATCGAAATAGTGTATTCAGTAGAAATGTAACACAAGCCACATATGCAATTTTTACATTTTTAGTAGCCACTTTAAAAAAAGAGTAAAAAGAAACAATTGAAATATTTTTAATGTTATGTTGTATTTAACCCAACATTTCTAACGTATGAGTCTTTTAACAACAAAGTAACATAAAAAATTACTGATGTTTGCCACATTTTTTTTTGTACCAAGTCTTTCAAATTCAGTGTGTAAGTCATACTTATAGTATATCTTAACTTAGAATCGTCATTTTTTAGAACCTCAGATTCACATGTGGCCACCGGCTACCTTCTTAGACAACAGAGATCTAAATGTTTGCTAATTTCTTGAAACATTCTGCTAGAATGAGAATTTTATAGGAAAGTAATGTGATTTACATATTAAACTACTAGAATCAAGGCATTTAAGTTCAGCAATGAAACAAAAATACTTGCTATGATTCTTCTTGCTTTCTGATGGAAGCCAGAGCAATACTGTCGCTAAAAGTCCAGGCTCTGGAATCAGAACATTCTGAGTTTGAATCTAAGCTAGGACAATTACTTACTAAAGTAACTGCAAGCAGTCTTTTACCCTTGACAGCTTCATTTTTTTTCTGTAAAATAGAGGTGATAATGTTATCTATCTCATTAAATGAACTCTTTTGTGTAAAGCACTTGGAGGAGTATCTGCACATAGTAAATTAGTAAAAAACATCTAGTTACAATAATTATTGTTCACTACAATTCCCTCTAAATTAACTGGGAAGTACAAATATTAAAATTATACAGCTGCCTTAGGGGTACAAAGAATATATAAAAGTTATTTTGGCTAATGTATTATGTTTTCTAATTTATAAGAGACATAATTAATATAACCTGATTATATTTTCAGGATATTCACAAATAGAAACATACCTATTAATTTTGAATATCCCTGGACATAGTTTTAAATGAAAAACACTGGCCAATTATTATGACTACACAAAGCTATGCAAGAGAAAATTCAGTTTTACTAGACAAAGGAAAAGGTTCACAAATTCATATGCTATTATTATTTCAAAACAGAAAATGTCCAGCTGATATATTCTGATAACTAAAACTTTACTTTGGCCCACTTCCACAAAAATGTAGTCTACCTATAACTTGACTTATCAGAGGAACACTCCTTTTATTGTTTAGTCCAGGAAAGAAATACAGCTTTGGCAGAAGCAACCTTAGAGATTTAGCAAGTGAAATCTGATGATTTTGGCATAGAAGTTTTAGTACTTAGAAAAAATAATTCTAAGTTTGTAAATCTATTTGTATGTATCTCGTCTGTTAGAAGAACTCTGGTTAGCAGCCCCTTAATGCCCTTTTCCTGATACCCATGGATCCAGACCATATGGGTTTCAAAACAAGAGGAATCACACATCATTCAATTATGATTAATGTCACGTCACTCTGCCCAATCTCCTCTCCTAAATCTCATAGCCCAAAGTGCAACTGTTGTCTTCCACATCAAGCACAGGGTTAGTTAAATCTTAGTAAGAAATACCATTATCATCAATATTTACTATAATACCTATTGCACACAGTGCAGAAATCACTGTGGCGAATCATCAATAAGTTCAACGGTGACTTTGCTTAAAATCCACCAAATGGGACTGCTGGTACAAACTGACTCACCTGCTCAAATAATCATTATTACTTGAAATCTTTGACACTGAAACAGAAAAAAGTGCAAAGTGAAATTTGAACAGCGCATGTTACTTACGTTCGCAAGTGTCCCCTTTCTGCTGGAAGCCTGCTCTGCAGATACACTTTCCAATGGGCACTAACCATTCCCCCTCCGCGCTGCAGTGCATCCTGGGAGCGTTCTCCGCCTCTTCCTCTGCACTGCTGACGCACGTCCCTCGGACCTCGACTAAAGAGGAAAATTCTGAACCAGTCACTGTATCTGGAAAGATAGCTAAGTTCTCAATAATGGACCAGCACTTCTTGTAGTACACTTTGACCGAAACCAAAGCTATGCAAGCCCCTACATCCTGAAAGGCAAGATAGAATCCCTTTTTGGACAAAGGTCCAATCTCTCTCACCTCAGTGTTAAGCTTCATCTTTCTTTCACCAAGGTCACCTTGGGTAAAACTTTCATCTGCAGCAATGGTGTCTATTTTGACATAGAGATTTTCTCTTATATTCCTGCCAGTGTCGTAGTCTGTTTCATAATAGTACAAATTAAAGGTTTCCTTGCAAGTTCCCAGGACTCCAGGAAGACTGTTACAATCCCTCAGGGTGAATTTCAATTCTACAAAAATCCTTTGTGCATTGCCTTTCGAAATCCAGTTAGTCCGCAGCCAGTTGTTTTGGTTGGGCTCCATGACCTGGCAAACCTGGTATGTTCGGATTGGGGTATAGTTCTCGTCCAAACCACTAATTTCTTCCCACTGTAAAATTTAGAAAAGGTCATCAGTCATTCATCAAATAATAACATTAGGGTTGTGCAAGTGCCTGAGGACTCTTCAGTGGGGCACAAATGCGTATCTTTGAAAGAGTGAGGTGAACTCCTACCCTGACAATGTAACCTTTAGAATAAGTCTGTTCAGCTTCATCCTGGTGGCAGAACATCATTCAGGTTACTTACATTGTTTAGGCATACAATAAATCTTTCATTTGTATGTGTATTATTCACTAAGCATCTTTCATTTGCTTAGTATCTGTTTGCTGGTGTATTAGTGTTGCTTTTTACATGTTTGCTTATGCCAATGTCTCCACTGAGCTTATGATTTTTATAGACTAAAGCACATAACGAAATGACTTAAATTACCATTTAATGCATATACATACAGCTACACGGCAGAATTTTTGATCACTCCGTTGACATTTTCAGTGTTGATGTTATATTTAAATTAAGAGAGTACCTAAAAACATAGGGAAGAAAATTCCAAGAGGACTCTGAAATGCAAGAGCATTTCACACATGTTGAGACTCATAATGCAGAATCTTTCACAATCTTTGCGACATGAGATATAAAGGAGTCACGTTTTACAGAGCGATTTATTTACTGCAGTGTTGTATATAATATTGTCCATAATGCCTCATAGCCATAAATAGTTATAAAAGTATGATTCATTAACGGACAATAAAATGTCCATGGCAAACCAGCATGTTGAATCACATGTAGGTAATAAGCGTTCTGACAGGAAAAATATCAGATGTTTAAAAATGCCCATTCATATGCTGATATAATACATACTACAGCAAACTCATTTATTTTCACAAAAAAGGAAAATAATAAGCTCAGCCAAATTTGCAACAATTTAAAGATTATTAAACCTTGCTAAATATTATTTATATTGCTTATTGGTTAATAAATTCATTTCACCTAAAAGCCTAAGGCAATTGTTACTTATATCCTTTCTTACCATTATTACAAAATTTCCAACTTTGTATTTATGATACCTTAATA
Organism: Cervus canadensis; assembly: GCF_019320065.1. NCBI lineage: Eukaryota > Metazoa > Chordata > Mammalia > Artiodactyla > Cervidae > Cervus > Cervus canadensis. Next base: position 6,922,443 of record NC_057405.1, read on the forward strand.
GTGAAATTGTCACCTATTTGTATTCTTTTCCCTAACAGGAAATGCCAAATATAAAATCCTGTTAGTCTTCTGATCCAAAGTCACACAGGATGCAATATTTAAACTACTGCTTCAAGAAAAGCAAAGGGGAAAAAAATAAGCATGGGGTAATGAGTTTCATTTGTAAAACTCGACCAGAAACATCAATTTCCTTAAATATTCTGTAAAATACTAATATCTACTTTTAAAAGTAGCTCTGAGAAAACTAACAAGACAAAGTAGCAATACCCTGAAATTCAGAAATTTCTTGTGATGACATATTTTGCTACCATTTTATTATACACACCATCAAAGGTCCTCAAATGTAGCTAACAGCCCATTATCATGTTCAGCTTTTTACTCAACACAACTTAAGTTTGTGACTAGTTAATGGAGTGCGTAGTTTTCCATTTCAGTTAGCTGCTTATAATCTTCTTGAATGGCTCTTAGCCAAATATAACCAAATTCATCCATTTGGATGAGCAGATTTTAGTCTCTTAATTAGGTTGAAATTATTAAAAGAAGTGAAACTAGTAATAGCATCTACCAAAAAGTGAAAAGCTCCAAGGATAAATGTGCTCTTTTTAACAATTCCCTGGTTAGAAGAAGCCAAGGCTAATTATTAGAAAGGAATACATCTGAAGAACTCTTTTTTCTAGCTCTAAGAACAATTATATTATTTTGTTCAATGTATGCAAAATCAATTTTACTACCAATGAAACTCAGTTAACTTTAATGCTTACTTAAAAATTTACTCCTGAAGGGAAACTTCAAGATGGAGTGAGGCAAAATTAATGCATTTAATGCAACTTTTGATTTATTATCTTACTTCTAAGAGACTGATTTCTACACCGGGAAAGAAGTCTTAGTTTGGTTAGTGTATTCTTAAGGTATGCTTATAAAATTATTTCTAGACACTTATATCTTAATAACATTTTATTTCCAGTTAGATATTCAACCACATATAAGCCAACCCATTTTATACATGGAATATACTGTCAATCATTATTGTCTAATGTTATCTGCTGATTCGTAAGATATGTAGGGTTAAGTTCACTCAAGATACTTTGCACTGATAAAATGTCCATCTCAGTCCAAGATAACACAGAAAGTCATGGTTTATCATTTTACAGATTGCATGGATGAAATATTAGAAACATGTATCAGTTTACTTCTCCTTACGAGATAAAAACCATTCTCTATCTCTATTTGTTTTAACTGATGAAGGGTGGAAAATGGGCCACATCTATCATTGGCAAGAAAGGTGCTCCATTTTTTTGTGAATGCCTTCCTATAATGCATGTTATTTTACTCATGGAAACCATTCAACTTTCAAGGTAAGTATGACATTCATACTTCAAACTCAGCCTACTTTTTATACTTAATCTGTAAAATACTTGTCATTTTTTCAAAGCTCTTTCTGACCAATATAGATAACTGCAATATGATCTTAAGCATCTCAAATATTCATTTTAAAAACCTAATCTACTTTAAACAGATTTGCATTGTTCACATTTTACGTTTTTAAACTAACTTCCCCAGCTTATGACATGTTCATTTCATGATGTTCTTACACTCAAAAATCTGTCAGACTTTCATTCTTTGCAAACTTTTTATGTCTTCACTCATACTTAATGCTCTTTGACTCCAAACGTTTTATTGTACCAAAGATTAACTTAAGTAACAATGGGGGTTACAATCCCCTTTCTTGGAGCCTTTTTACTTAGTAAGGGATGAAGTATGTACCCTCTTTCACAATTAAAATAATACCCAAAGACATCGACATTGAACTAAATTTAAGTAAGTAATGTATCTTTCTGGATACATGAAACTTAACAGTCAGAATTTTTTTAGAATCTACTTACATTTTCATAAGCTTTTATTGGACAGCTTTCACTCATCTACTGTAACAGATTTTTACTCTGATATGTGCTTGCTCTACCATCACTTCTGATTAATAAGAACAGGTAGCACATAGTACAAATTTTGGAGAATCCAAATCATATTTCATAGTAAATTTTATGTTAAAATGTTGAGCATATCACACTTTCAGTTATCCTTTCAAGTATATTTTGAATAATGCTAAAATGTTTTTCAAAAGAGGAAAACAGATTACCTACTGTTTTTAAAGAACTACACACAACCTACCTGGTGATTATACTAAAGAAGTATAAAGCAACTAAAGAGGTTTGAGTTCATGAAAGGCATATTCTCTGTAATTAGTTAACATTTATAGCCTGGAAACTGACATATGGTCCCACTCACAGAAGAACTCAAAAGATTATGGTTAAAGAGTTTTTCTAAAAATCTATTTTTCAGAGTTCTAAGTATACCATCTCTACTCCAAGAATTCAATGTCTCATTATAAACCCAACAAAATATTGAACAAGATATATGAAATCAAAACAATTTAAATGTGAAGAATCTGAATAACTGCACTGGGGAAGGGAAAGTTTTATTTTTTACTTTAAAAAATAAAAAATAAAATAATGATATTTTGTGAGGAGAAGCACTTACCCCATTGGGTGGAGAGGAAATCCACTCCAACTCTGTTTGTTGTGCTTTAGAATCCAGCAGTAGTACTGAAAAAGAAAGTTGCATTTCTAAATGTTAGATGAAAAGTGAAAATGTTTGTAAAAGTTATTAAAGTCAATCTAATTTTTAAAACAATTATCACTTTATGATTTAAAATATATAAACAGTTATTTATATTAGTGAATGATGAAATATAGACCTACCTGACAAAAATATTCCACTTTCTTAAGGGAAGAAAGATATTGAAAAACCAACTTACTTTTTTATATTGAAATATTAAAATTAATTAAAAACTCAAAAGCATGAAAGCACAGGTAAAAAATGATATATGATGCATACTGATTCTGTAGTAATTGTATATTATAAAGAATTTTGTAAACCACTGTGTGCTCTAAACTTTGTCAAATAAAATAGCATTAACATAATAAAGCATAATTCCATATTACTCCTCAGTCACTGCCTTGTACTATTCTTCAAAAAGTATTTCCTAGTGCCTTTTGAGAATTGGAGTTTATTTTTTTAACTTTCCACACACAATGTCTTCTCTTAAACCAAAATGAATATAATTAAAAATCATATTAAGCAATGTTATTATGAAAAAAGTAAACTGCCTATCACTTACAAGATACATTTCTGGGTTATTCAAACATCTGTTTTTAATATTTCTACTTTTTAAATTTATAAATATTTCAAAGCATTAGCTAATTCTCAAAATGGGATATTCAAACTTTGACTTGACTTTTAAAAACAGTTGTATTCTGTTCTTACACTACCATAAAGTATAATGCAATTAATATTTATATAAATGTAATAAATGCTCCTGATGCATTTACAATACAATATAATGCAAGATAATGCATTAAAATGTCACACATTAATATATACCATACTTCCAATTTGATACATTTTACTGCTTTTTATGACAATTAATCTCCTAAAGCATTCACTCTGTTCAAACTAGTTTCAGAGTTACATGAGTTTGTATTCTTCAAAAATATTTCCATGATTCCATAGCATTTTAACAAATGAATCAATCTGTCCAGAAATGTGAATATATTTTCAGGCATGTAAATATGCTTGCCATCAACCTCAACAAAATGTTAAAATTTGAGCTCAAATGAAATACATGCTTAAATAAACTTTTCAGTAACTATTAATAGAGGGAAACAACTGTGGTGTTAAAGGTAATGAAAATTTTTTACTCTAAGAAAAGAGAGAAAGCTGATATTATCAACTCCTTCACACTAGTCAAGGTTATTCCCTATAACTGAAAACAAACACTTTTTTCCCAAGATGTTTTATACTTCAGACTCTCAGGAAGACCATGATAGCACACACCCTTTCAAATAATAATAATAATTTTTAAAGCCACACTTTTAAAACTAAGTTGTACTTCGAACTAGGAACATCAATAAATGTTTGGACTACTGAATTTATAGGAAATGGTTTTTAAAGTTTGTTTTTGTCCTCAACATGCACAAAGTGGGTCTATGTACTTTTCTTTAGAGATGATTTACTTTATTATTATTATTATTTCCGTCTTTCGTAGTGACAAGTGAATTTTAAAGCCAGGAGACTTTCTTGGGTCATTTTTGAAGGTGAAATAAGCACAGTGATGATTGTTTACTGCCTTTCCATTACCCCTCGGCACAGCCTGGGGTGAGAGCCAGGGTCCCAGGTGGGGCGGTGACGGCAAACAAGTTAAGAGAGAAACAAACGAACAAATAAAAGCAGAAGGGAAGCCGGGCCCTCAGCATTGAACTAGCTCAAAGATTCAGCCCGTCTCCCTTCCGCGGTCCGCTCTCTAGACCAGCCGGTAACCGCGCGCGTTCGCCTTCCCGCTCCAGCCTCCCTTCCCGCCCGCGGAGGCGTAGCGTGGCGGTCGATCGGGCCGCGGCGTGCGGTCCCCGGTCCCGGGACTCTGAGCCGTCGCGGCGGGGCTGGGTGGGGGTGCGGGGGGCGCGGGCGAGGAGCGAGATGCCGGGCGCGCCGCGGGAGCCGGCGCCCGGCCGCGCGGGCAGCAGCGCGAGCCGGGGCGGGGCCGTCGGCGGGGCGGGGCGGGGGCTGCCAGACGGGCGCGCCCGCCGCGCGGAGCATCCATTACGCCTCCGCCAGACCTGGGCACTCCAGGGAACCGGTGGCGCCCCAGCTCCAGAAGGAGCCGGAGGAGGAGAGGGGCTATCGGGAAGCGTCTCCTCAGAGGGGGCCGCGGCGGCAGCCTTAATGGAGAGGAAATACAGCGGCTGCACTTCGCCTCCAAGCGTTAGACTGACTTATATGCGCGCTCGCAGTAGAGGGAACCGACCTCCCCGAGAGAACATGTGCGGGAAAAGTGGAGAAAGGAGGTCCCTTATCTTTCTCTAATCATTCCCATCCGCTCCAGAGAGCTAGGCACCTGCTCCAGGCGCTTCCTGGCGCTCGCCCCTGGGTGCCCCGGCGTCGCCTCGGGGCTCGCTCGCTCCCAGAACGGCAGCCCTTGACCGCCGCGACACGCCGGGTGAGTTCGCCATCGAGAAGCGGAGCGCCTTCGCCACCCCCGCCCACCTTTTAAACAGCTCACTTCTGCATGTAAAGAATTCGGCCTCCTAGAATCAGAATCCTCTCCACGTATATCGCACCCAGAAGAGAAACGCGGGCGAGCAAGCCATTCTGACTGCAGGAACCTCTCCCCCTAGTGATGCAGTTATTTATAGCTCAAACTCCAGCCGGGGTCTGCGCTAGCTAGCGCGCGGGGTTTCGCCCCGGCGGTGCAAACTTTTCCTCGGGTCCCGAGATCCCGAAGCAATCAATATAAGTTTGCAGGATTCCATGTCTCTAGTCTCTGATGTCGCGCGAGTAGAAATGTGGGTTTTGGTGTGTATGACTGTGTTTCTAGCAGATGTGTGTTCATCTGCAACAGCGAAACCGACAGCTGGAAGTTAAGGTTTGCTCTGAATGGGTTCAGCATCAACACAGGTTGCAGATGTGGAACCTGGGGTCAGAAGGTCAGGCTGGATCAGAGTAGGTCACGGCGTTTGGTTGCGGGGGTGGGGGGAGAGGTTTGCCTGACCGAAGAAGGCCCCATGAAGAGAATCGTAAAAAGCAGCACTAAATCAGTAAGTTTTCAGACATAGATGAAGCAAGTACCGATGCACATCAACTCCCGACCCCAAGACCTATATCTGGTAACAGATTCCTCCATCCTCCACACTTTAGGGACAAGTAATTATTAGTATTCTGCTTTTCAGTATCGGGAAATCAGCTTTAGACGTACAGCCTGCACGATATGGAGGAGGGTGGGCAGATTGTGACACTGCTCAGAAGACGTTTCCATTGACAGGATTTATTTTTCCCCAGCTCCAACTACAGGCACCGAAAGGTATTTTTACCTTCTGTCAATGGTTCAAAGGAGAAGAGGAGAGGAAAAGGCCATATACAGGCGTATCTAGCTGCCCCAAAGAATCTTGCTCTCATGAACCAGAACTAGCCCCTGGGGTCCATGTCTTTTGCAAGGTTCGATCACTCGTATTCCGTAACTGCAGAACTGTGGGGGCAGAGGTTTGAGGACTTCTGGTCGCCCAGGCGGCATCTTTTGATCAATTGCACAGTCCCAGCCCTCCCCTTGTCCCCCTCCCCTTGCCCCCCACTCCCACCGCCCGCCCCTGGCCGGGCCGAGCCCGCTGGGCGGCCACTGTCTCCGCGGCCGCCAGGACCTGCGCCGCGCGCGCTGAATGGAGATGTCTCCGGCCCGCGGGGCGCGGGGAGCGCGCCGTCCGCTGCTTCACCTCCGCGGCGTTATTGTTCCGCGCCGGCGTCCGAGCGCCAAGCGCAGGCCCGCTCCTGCTCCTCCGACGCAGTGAGCACTTCATTAGTAACCCGAGCGTTCGGAGCTCACACAAGTCACGGCCCCTCAGGGAAGGCTCCAGCCGCTCGCCGGCGGGCTGGCCAGGGTTCTAGAGCCCGGTCTCCGACCAACTCTGGCCACAGCTGACTCCCAGTGAGACGAACGGCGAGAGGAGGAAGAGCAGAGGGCTAGAGGAAGAGATCTGACCTGCCCCGGGTCCGGGAGAACGAGCTCGTCGGCGGTTCCCACAACCCCGAACCCCTGCCCCCCCTCCGCCTTCCTTTGATGCTCACGCCCTCTGGACAGTCTGCGCCAGAAATCCCACTCTCGTCGGGCGAACGGCCCTGGGCGCGGGGCTGCAGGCGGCTCAGAGAGCCCCGCTAGCCACCGGCCAGCCTGGAGCGGCCGGAGCGGTGAGGGGGCGGGGAGCCGGCGGGGGAGGGTCGCCGGGCGCCGGAGGCGCGGCCGGCAGCCCCGCGGACCAGCCGGCTCTTGCAGGTAGACAGCTAAATAAATAAGTCAGAACAAACTTTGCTTTCCCAGCACCTTACCTTCCTTTGCAGCCTGCGCTTCTCCGGTGTGTGCGAAGTGGAGCAGCCAGATGTAGCATAAAATAATCCATGAAGGGTGCCGAGTTTGAAAAACCATGGTGCATGAGCAGGTTTTATCTTCGGTTTCAGTTGAGCCGTAGCTTTTTAAATGCTGTTTGCTCCGAAGTATATGGGCTTTTTATTTTTTATTGCGCTCCACGCATTGATTCCCCTTCTCGATCTCCGGCTGGCTGCTCCACGTTTAGCTTTAAAAAAATTTCCCCCCCCCCTCCTTTCGTTCACACTGTGTTTGCTGCCTGCAAGTCTCCGACTGCAGACCGGCCGCTTGCTCCACACTCCAATAATATCAATTAGGGGGAGGGGGCGGGGCTCCGAGCCCAGAGCCTCCGCCACTCGGGTTGAGTGGCAGGCCTAGCCGGCCTCCCAGGCGGCGATTCCCAGGGCTTAGGGGCGGGTCCCAGCGAAACGGCCGCCCCAGCCTTGGGGGTTGGGTTAGGGGCGCGGGCCAATCGGCGGCAAGCGGAGTCAGGTTGCGGATCCAGGATTCCCTCCAGGTTCGGAGCTCTCGGCTGGCTCTGGATGCTCTGAGGAGGACGTGGATGGCAGCCGAGGTGCGTGCTGCTGTGGGCTCTTGCCTTTTAGCAATCTCAGCTTTCGCGGAGCAGAATCAATCCTAAAATAACCCTTCCAATTTACAGTCGTGTTTATAGCGGTGCTCCTTGCGCTCCTTTAGAAACCAGAGCGATGCAAGCTCTCTCAGCTACCAAGCACGGAGTCGGGACAGTGAAATGAGCTGTGCCTTTAAGTAAAGTGCCTTTCACTTTTTTGTTGTTGTGGTTACTCACAACCTCCGCGGGTCGGGTAACTTTGTTCTTTTTCTTTCTTGAAGGGTTACTACTCTTTTCTGTTACTCCAAAGACAGCTTTAGGCACCACCCAGCACAATCTCTGGTAGAATGAAAGTAATCAAATGTATTATGTTCAAACAATGTTTCCAAGAGTTTGCAACAAGCTCTGGCAAGAGAACCAGAGGAAAAGGGAGTGGAGAAAGGAAGTCTTTTGTTTTATGTGCCCCCCTCACCCCCGCCCTATCCTTTACCGATAGTTGGTAGGACTAAATAGAACACTGCAAGAGAAACTTCTGGAGGTTCCGAAACGTTTTTCTTACATGCGTATCATTTTCCGAGATTTTCCTGGAATTCCCCCCACTTTGATCGTTTTCCATTTCGCTGCATAAATTACATTTAATTTTAAAGAATGTTACCATGCATTCAATTAAGTTAAATTAAGAGCAAGACCTCTTTCGCACATACTGAGTACTTTTCAATAATTAGTCAATAATTACCTTTCAAAGGCAAACTAAGAATAAAAAGTGTCACCAACATCGCCGGTTGATTTCGTCTAACTAAAATATTAAGGACGACTGCCTAGAGGAATCCCATTCCCGTTAGGCAGTTTCAGACACTTTGCAATTCAAAAGATGGGTAATACAATAAGATGAAGAACTTAAAAACCTTAATTGCCAAATCATCAAATCCGAAGGTCAAGCCTAGTAACTTGATCACATGTCTAAGAGGAGTTTCATTTTCTTCCTGTCCTATATATATATATATAGGACATATATATATATATATATATATATATATATATATATTTCCTCCTTAAAAAAAAAAATCTGTCATTCATGATTTGCCTCTATGTAAGAGAGGCAAAAAGTTTGACCTTGTCTAAGACTCCAAACTTTTCCTATCTTTTCTATCTGGATATGTAAAGTAAATTGAATTGTTTCTTTTATTTATAGCAAAGACTTTTCAGAGATGACAGATCCCCAGATTTTAAAATTGTATTTTATGAAAAATTGTCTCCTGTAGTTTTTACTTGCCTAATGCAATTATGAAGAAAATAGAAATGAGATTTCCTCCCCTCTAACCTCTCTTTGGGTCTCTAGTTCCTTTCTTAAATATTACTTGTTCCTAGCCATTACCCCTATTAAACATTTTAGAAATTATAACTAAAAGCATCTTTAGTGCCCTTTAGAAGATGCATGGAAAATGTAAACCACTTAATAGAATAACCTTGAAACTAGACAAAAAGATGGAGAGTGCACTTGTTATAGAGATTAAGCAGTATTTACACAAACGGGTGCTTTAAGGAGTAAAAATTGTAAGGTAAAACACTACTACTAAGAATGTAGATCCCCACGCGTAGGCAATAAAACTGTTAATCTCACATACTCCCAGATATGAAACCACTTCTAATGGTTAAAATAATTCTCCAGAATTTCAACACTTTCCCCAGGGTCTCATCCCCACTTCTTAGAATGACACCAAGGTAGCCTTTAAAGTTTAAAATATTCCTTTCATCTCTTGAATGACTAATACTCAGTGATGTGAATACAAATACCTTTCCATTAGACCAGGAAACCAAAGAAGTAACATCCTTCACTCTGATGAGTGTAGGTGGTATAAGGAATCTCCTTATTGTGTCCCTTCTCTCTATCAGACATAGAGGCATGTTCAGCCTTGCTTTTATTTTTACAGGCAAGAGACTTTGCATTAAATGCACACGTGCCAGACTTCTGGCGGTCTTGCCTGCAGAGTTGTACAACGATACTCATTTTTAGGTTTACCAACTTCTTTCCTTTGTATCTAGGAACAGTGATAAAGAAGTCATGGAATTTAACTTAAAGTAAATGACTTAGTCAAGGAAAGGATGATTGTTATACTGTTTTATACAGTATACATTTTAATATATAAAAACAATGTATAAATTAGTAATAGACTCTTTGACTAGCAGCAAAGCCTATAAACCTCTTTGTACATGAAGCCATTGAAATAAAAAAATAATCAGCTCACAAAACTCCTATTTTAAAATAACTTAAAATAGTTAATTCCTTTCTATCACTTTTAAAATGGTTTATTTTAGCATCTTATCTATTTGTGCATATTATCAATAAGGCACATTTTAGAAAAGCAAATATATGTATGTTTAGAAAATGTATTAGAAATCATTTTCCTGAACAATACCAAATGGCATATATATAACCAACACATGTGAGCCAAAGCAGAAATTCTAGAAAAATTGTTTTTTAATTTTTATGTATTTGTTGGGAAATGCAGCTGAATACCCTGCTTATATTAAGATAATTTTGGAAAAAAGAGACCAGAACTTTAATATTACATTTATAAACCCTCTTTTGAAACATCTCTCTTAACTGTATAGCAGAAAGATGACAAATGCCTGTTTTCAGATACAAAGAAAATATGCCCAATATTTATGCACTATTATTTTTATCTATCTGATTACTGATAATCACACATAACTGTACATATATGAAAATAAATGTACAAATTCAGGAAACATTCCAAATGAGGGTACAGCTATTATCTTCATTTAACTTGCTTCAACACTAATATTTACCTCACTGTTTATCTTTGGGAGATATTTTCCAATTTTAAGAGAGGAATAGTTACTTAGGAGTAAATTCTAATGACTTCAGGGAATAAGTTCCATAAATTTTCAAATAAAAGCCTTTGTGTGTGTGTGTATGTGTATGTGTGTGTGTGTAGTAAACAGGCCTTCAGAGGGGAAAGGAAGAACCTGAGACTTTAGTTACACACCCAAGGCTGCCAAACTAAATAGTTAACAGTGACAACAAAATCAAAGGGCTGTTTCTGAACCTACTAGTTTTGCACTTACTGTCTAAATGCATTCACAGCTGGTAAATGTGGAAATGCAAGTTCATCACAGAAAAGGGGTAATTTAAACTGAATTAAAAAAGGTCCTAAAAAAAACAAAGAAAGAAAGAAAAGGTCCCGTACAGAAGAAACTGATTATAAATAGAAAAAAAAAAAGTCTCACTTAATAGATATTACAGAAAATTGGGTTCTCTATTTGTGATTTCAGTCTAAATGTAAACAATCTTTCCACTGTGCAGGAAAATCACTAATATGTTTACATTAGCATGATTTATGTAGTATATATAAAATATTTACTTGTAGTCCAGTGTAAAAAATGTACATAGGCTAAGCTCATAAATAGCAATGATTTTACTTATTCTTCAGATTTTCAGATTTATCTAGTAGTATAGGAAGTCAGAGGTCAGAAGTCAGAAGTCAAGGCTATATTTTGTGCCTTTATAAAAGTTCATTCACTTTTGCATGGTTGGATAAATTGGTAACACTCAGAAGATTAAAATTATAATTCTTTAACTGAAATTACTGAGTTAATTCAAGAGAGCTTAACAAAAATAGTTTATCAAAATTATAAGTCAAATTGAACATTGCTGAGGTGTCACTCTGAAATTTTCTGATCACTTAAAATATTCAAAAGTATTAAATAAAATAACTTTAATTATTTGATTGTTATTAAAATAACTAGTAAACAAAGCAGGGAAATGTGACACATTATATTCAAATTCACTTAACACATGCCCACTTGTGCTTAAGAATTTTTTTCCCAAATTTGATTTTGCTGGGGGAGGCTCACCCATTACTTACAGTTCTGTATTCCATAAATCACCAGCACTGAGAGGAAGAACTAGCTTAAATTATGCAAATTACTTCTACATGCTTACAAGGTTTTTCATCTTGCAACGTTTTAGCTCTTCAAACCCAGTGGATTTTCAGATGTCAAGGAGATCTGTGATAATTCAGTGACCACCAGGGGGCATCAGGATCTCTGGGTGTCCTGAGTAACCGAGCCCACACTGAATTCGGATGAGGTAATTATAAAATTATTTACGTACATAATTATGTGTATTTATATATGTGTGTGTATATAACTTTATACATGTGTATGTATATAGTAAATACATGCTTGTTCCTTTGACACTTTTAAGTTTCTTATACTCTGTAACTATACCAGTGTACTTAAAGGCCTTTGTAAAAATTTGTGAGATGTTATATAACCTATTTCAAACTGTTCAGAGGCCATATTTAACTGCATAGATTCTGAAGGCACCTTAGAAGGTGAATGATATTGCAGAAAAGCTCTCTCCAATTCTTTTAAACCAAACATCTGAGGGACTCTCAGTCTCCAGATAGACCTCAGATACTCTCTTGCTTTCCACCCACTTTACTCCTAAAGTCCTTCACCCTTGAAACATGGCCAGGCTGGGATTGAGTGTTCCCTCGGACTTGACAGTACTGTTTTTAAGGATCCTGTGGTATTCCCAGGACTCCCTTGTTTGAGGAACATTTTACAGGCCACTTCTACCCGTGGTCTTCTGCCATGGTTAATACTAAAAATGAAATTTTATCAAAATTTGCCTGCTTGATCTCAAGGAGGTCTAAGAAAATGTCTGAACAATAGTAATCTTATGCATCAAAGTAATTTAGAAATAGGATTTCTATGTTACAGGGAAAAGAACTTATAAATAGTGTGCCCTAGCTATCAAATTATAAAGCTGTGGGTACTTTTTCCACGAAGTGTGCTCCCCTGCTAGCTCAGACAGTAAAGACGCCTCCTGTAATGCAAGGAGACCTGGGTTCAATCCCTGGATCGGGAAGAGCCCCTGGAGAAGGAAATAGCAACCCTCTCCAGTGTTCTTGACTGGAGAATTCCATGGAGAGGAGCCTAGTGGGCAAAAAGTCAGATACGACTGAGTGACTAACACCTCCACTTTCAAGTGTGGAACTCCGTACACTGCCGAAGGTTTGCCTTCTACGACCCCTTATCTGGGCCCGCAGTGTATTCTCTGTGGAGAAAGTGGGCACATTTCTGGGAGGAAAGGTGTCTTAAGGCCCTAATGCAGTCCCATTTGAATTTTAACAATATTAGAAGCTCTAAAATATTAGAATGGCTCTGACTGAGAAGTAAATACACCTAAGGACCTCAAAGAGGTCCTCCCTGAGACGGGAATGAACATTCTGGGCTTAAAATTTGCTGGGTGAACCCACATGCCTGAGGCTTAGAAGCTCTCTGAACCCAGACACCCAAGTATGGTGTTTGTCCTACTTATCGAAGTGTGGAGTAAAAGAGACACACCATTATAGCTCGAATGTTGAGTGACCGAGCAAGGTTTCACTGCAGTCATTCTGCGTAAAGCTAGGTTTCAGATGTTATACAGTGTGGCCGTAAGGATGGGGAATAAAATAAATAAATAAATAAAAAGGAAAATGAAGACACTAGTGGATTGAACAAATGAATCATTGGGAAGAAATCTGACCCGTTTGAACTGACTGTACTTCTAGAAGTTCTTAGACAATTGTGGAGAAAAGAAGACCTCAAGAAGGAGATGCTGGGTTTCCCTTTGAAGTGAGCAAATTAAAATAGACAAATGACTATATACTTTTCCTTGATGATGCAGATCAAATAGATTACAGATTCACAATCTAAAAAGCATACTATTTCAGTAAAAGGATATTGACAGAAACCTTGATTAAAATAGTATTATCAAGTATTAAATATTTAGAAAGGCACGGGGGTCATATTCAGATGAATAAAGCAGAGCCCAATACTCTCAAGACCTAATACCACCAGGAAACAGAAAGATCATATGTTTAGAGAAATAGGTAACTAGCCAATGTTACTCAATGTTGATTTCAGCCATGAGAACAATGATGATGTCTACATAGTCACACTTTTAGCCATAAATTGCAGTGATTCAATGCCACAATAAGGATTTTATCATCTGGCTTGTCCAAAGGTCTTTTCTTCTCCCCTCTCACTCAGATGAGATGAAAAAAAAAAATCATGAACATTCATGATTCTCAAGATTCTGTGAGTATATTACTATCATTGCTTGGTTATATAGATGCATTTGTTTTAACTAAAGCTACAAAGTTAAGCTGACACATTCTCTAGTTGATTTAGATTGATGAAATGACTGAGGTCAATCTCAGTTTAATTAAGTATTTTAATATCTGATAGTCACGCTCTCGGCAGTCTTTTATGCAACAAGCTCTGGTGGCAAACTGTGTAAAACTAGAGATGTAAAAATCGTGACAGAAATTTGCCTCATTTAAGGATAGACGATAATCAGAAAAGGCAAAACCAACTTTATCTACCTCACAAGTACAGGGCAAGGAAATTTACCCTGCATTCCAGTAAAGAAGGACAAGACCCCTTATGAGAGTTCTTTCAAATCTCAACATGGATTTAATGCTTCTATACAATCACATCTGTCTTTATTTTAGCAATTTATCATATATTTACATGGTAACTTTGAATTAAATTTTGAGGAACAATTACCTTCTAAGTTTGAATAAAGGTATACTATAATAAGGACAATATGGGAAACTGTCCAGTAGAGCATCACATTTTAAATGGTAGTCATGTCCATTTTAGAGGATAACAGCTGTGATTCAATCAATTGCACTTGTTCCCAAGGCTATACAACAGGATGGTGAAAGATACTGAATGAAAAAGGGCCGGGGGCGGGGGGGAAGCAATCACAAATTTAGGAGGAATATTGTAGTTCTATGTATTCAAATATCTCAAAATATAATATTTTTAAAATTTGCTCTATAGTCACCCCTTTGATGTTTCATTGTATTCGCCCTGTTTTTATTTTCTGTTTATCTTTTCTCTCTTCAGCTCTAATTAATCTGCTACTTATTCCATCCAATAGAATTCTAATTTCCATGGCTTTTTTTTTTTTTTTAGTTTTAGAAGTTGTTTTTTTTATCTTGTTTTGTTTTTCTAATTTCCTGTTATTTTTTCACAGTATCTTATTCATTTAGGGTTACAGCATGAATCCTTTATGTCTTTAACCAATTTACAGGAATTTCTTTTATCAGTTATAGTTTTATTAAATTATCTATTTCATGTAGGTCTTGATGTAGTCCACCAATTTGTAGTATCTGCTGACTGTTGTTCATGGTGAGATCAGGGCATATTTTGGTGATGGTGGATCCTTGCTAGCTTTGGGGTTTTGAGATAAATACACACTTATATATATACATACACATGTACATATATATACACACTTGTATATACAAGTATATACATGCTTTTTTGGTCATGTTAAGGATATATTTACTTCTTGTCATTTTTGTTAAATGTGATTTTGGTTTTTAATCAGAAAAGAATATTGATTTTTCTGAAACACATTTTCAGACCCTGTGGAGATGAACATGTAGTGTTCTTTTTAGATATTATTTCCTTAATGTTGCTCCTGACTCAAACTTCACTTATCACCCTAGTTAAAACAAAAAGTCCCCTTTCCCAGTCTCCACCCCTTCCTCTATTTGATTATACCCTTAACACTTATAATCAGACACTGGCTGGCTGAATCCCAGGCTATCTTATTTTGGACTGCTATAACAAGTACCATAGCCTCAATGGCATATAAACAACAGAAATTTGTTTCTCAGTTTTAGATGCTGAGAAGTCAAGATCAAGGTACATGCAGACTTGGTGTCTGATGAGGGCCTACTTTCTGGTTAATAGACAGTCATGTATTTGCTGTGTTCTCACACATCAGAAGGAGCAAGGGGGCTCTCTTAGGCCTCTTTTACAAGGGCACTCGTTCATAAGGGCTCTGCTTTCATGACCTAATCACTGCCCAAAGATTCCACCTCCTAATAGCATCACCTTAGAGGTTATGCTTTCAGCATATGAATTTGGGGAGGCACAAATATTCAGTGCCTGTGCATATGCATGCTCACTCAGTTGTTTCCAGCTCTTTGAGACCACATGGACTGCAATCCGCCAGGCTCTTCTGTCCATGGGATCTTCCAGGCAGGAATCCTGGAGTGGGTTGCCATTTCCTCTTCCAAGGGATCTTCCCCACCCAGGGATCGAACCCAGGTCTCCTGTGTCTCCTGCATTGGCAGGCAGATTCTTTACTTCCGTGCGACCTGGGATTCCCTCAGGAAGTCTTTTTCTTCCTCATCCAGAGCCCAGACTATAAAGTTTGCTTAATGATTAGAATGTTTTCTAGTCCAGGGGGCCTCAGTCTCTGGGATCTAATACCTGATTGTATGCTGATCCTGCTCACAGCGTCAGTTTTCTCTCTGGATCTCACTGTGTGCAGTGTTTGCTGAACCCACGGGAGGCGAGGCACGAGCTAAGCGGCTGGAAGAAAACGCAAGGAGCCGAAGGCACCGCGGACGCGTTTATTCCCTCCTGGCTGGCGCAGCAGCTGTAGCAGCGGACATCACACAACGTAATTGCTCACAAGCCTGACGGGCTTTTCCAGGTGAAGCTTATATGTACTTACAGAACAAAAGCAGCCTGTGGCCAAGGGGGCACCTCATGACGTGCATGTGCAGTGCGATAAGTGATCTCAGCTGCTACATAACCACCTAAAGTCACTGTTTACAGAGCAGGAGAGCGTGGGGCAGGGGAGCCGGGCTGGCGCCATCTTGTTAGTTTTCCCACACTGATGACCTGAAGTGGAGCTGATGTAATAGCATAGAAATAAAGTGCACAATAAATGTAATGCGCTTGAATCATCCCCCAAACAACCCCCCTACCTGTCTGTGGAAAAACTGTCTTCCATGAAACTGGTCCCCGGTGCAAGAAGGTTGGGGACTGCTGTATCTAGTCAACCTTCTGTTAGGGGCACGATCCACCATCAGATGTGTGTGTGTATGTATGTACACGCACGCATGTACATGTGTGTGCATGTGTGTAGTGTGTGTGCATGTGTGTGTGTGTGCATGTGTGTACATGTGTCTCTCTGTGTTTATGTGTGTGTGTGTCTGTGTGCATGTGTGTGTGTCTGTGTGTGTCTGTGTGTCTTCACTGCAGATCTCTGCCTCCTCTCCCAGCAAAAGACAACTCTTCAGGCACCTGTCTCAATAGAGCAGTAAGAGAACCCCTACCCTGGCAGCTGAAATATTGGATGACAACTTGCGCCTGGGTTTCCCTTCCCTCTTCACTCCCAGAGCCTTTCTCTCTCTCGCCTGAGCTTGGCCTGGCCATCACATGGCTGGATGTTTGCAGCACAAGGGCATTTGGGCTATCTAGTCGACCTCTTGTCTGGACCAGGAACTGTCACATCGCTACCAGTTGTAGTCTCCCTTGCTAACAATGAGGACATATCTAAGCCTCCAGCAAACAGTCATCTTGTAGGTGTTTTTTTTTTTTTTCTTTCTATACATGAAAAAAAATCTGATTCTCCATTTTTTTTCCTTTAAAGTTTCTTTTAAAAATAAATTGTTTAAGAATTATGGGAAGATGGCAGCGGTTGTGGAAGCATAGCTTGTGTCTTCCGTGATTCCCACATCACACAGGGCCATTAAGACATTAAAACCAAAATGCAGTAACAATATTTCAACAAGAGCAGGGGGCGCTGGTGGTAAGGAATCCAATTGCCAATGCAGGAGATGCCTGGAAAACAGGTTGGACCCCTGGGTCGGGAAGATCCCCTGGAGGAGGGCATGGCAACCCACTCCAGTATTCTTGCCTGGGAAACCCCAAGGACAGAGGAGCCTTCTGGGCTACAATTCATAGGGCCGCACAGAGTCGGATACCACTGAAGCGACTTAGCACATACATACAGATGACAAGGTATCCCGCTGTAATCACAAAGTACAAAGCGGTGGACCATACCCACTAGACCTGCCCAGTATCACCCTAAACGTGGGGAAAGCAGAAAGAAGCAACGGCGTCGCCGGACGCCTGAGGGCCGGGCGCACTTTCAGTAGAGCAGCCCCGGGAGCCCAGCCCTACCCCTTTCCGGAAGAGCCCGCGCAAGCTCTGTGCGGGCGATACTTAAGCTCAGCGCTTGGGCGGTGGTGTCCGGCAAGGAGCTGCAATGGAAGGCAGAGGATCTTGGCTAAACTCCACCAGTGAACGAGGCAGACGTCTAAGGTAACGCATGGAAGTCTTTATATCCTCACACTGAACTATCAGGGTTCCACTGGGACTGGACTGCACAGTGGACATCAACAATAAGGAGTGGAATCAAAATTAAGTAGGATGGGAACGGTAAAGACGAACGCCAGGGAAACAAATTCAGGTCTGGAACCAGGAAAAGCAAAAAAGGCACTGGTGTCTGACACGAAATTTCAGGGGCTCCAAACAACTCAGAAATCAAAGTAAATGAAATTTTTAAGGCAGTAATTCTTCAAAAAGCGAATTTAATGCCAAAAATCCTTGACAAGCAAAATCTCAAACTCTTAAAGATAGAATCATTAAGAGTTTGATGCGGAGCCATTCTGGAGCCTAGAGGCAAAAGGAAAAATCAGTAATGCTGATCCTGATTATATGACAGTGTTTCATGAAAATGTTCCAGGCGCCCTCCTTGAGAAGTCTACGAAATAACCCGCTTCAGAAATGAAAATAACTGAAGAGACATTGCAGTAAAGATTAGTGTGAAGATTAAAGGAAGGTTTAAAAAAAAATAGTATGTAATTGATGCAGATTTGGTTCCTTGGACTCTATTTAATCAATTGAAATCTGCTGAGGAATTCAGACAGGGCTTTACTGGGACTCCTGTTGCATGGAGGGAGTGAAAGCAAGTAACAAGTGCCCTTGCTTGCTGTTGAAGGTGGGGAGGGGATTGCTTCCTTAAAGAGGTGAGGGTCTGGGTGTATCATCAGATGCTGGAGGGGTGGCTTTGGTGGTCTCCCCACCCTCTTGGTGCTGCCGTGTGCAGTGATCATGCACTGTACCCTCCGTTGATCCTAGCACTTCCAACGTGGCAGTAGGTTTGTGGCCTTTTGGTATCCTGTTGTTTGTAATTAACCAGACTTTGGGTGCCTGTGGTTAATTTTAGTCCTTTATATTCTGCTTCTGGAGGAGACTTTTCTCCAGGTGCAAGCATTCAGGTAAAGGGGCCCAGGTTCCAGCCTGTGTCATAATAGCTTTATATTCTGAGAATGTAGGTATGATACAAAAAATTGGGAAAGGGGAGAAGAGAATTGAAATATGGTGTGAACTTCTGTTTTCAGAAGTTACAACTAGTTCTTATATTTTTCCTGGTTTATCATAGTTTATGATTCTGAGGTAGAGTTAACAATCAAACATTATGTTAATTTCAGATGTACGACATGATTCAACACTTTTGCACATTGTAAAATATCAACACATGAAAAATATTTATTTTAGTATGTGACAGAAATTCACATCATTAATGTAATTAACAGATGGAGCTATTTAAATGAGGTAGGTGCCCTGATGTATTCAGAGCAATAAGTCAGACTGGGGTGAACATCCTCGAAGCAACTGGAATTTCGGATTGGTCTTGGGTTGCAGGATTAGCTGGTCACATACAGTTGATGATTAACATTTCAGAGAGGAGAGATAGTGTATAAAGGGCAGAGCAGGGCATGCCCATGTTATATTTTATTGGAAGAATAGAAACTTCCAAACATTTGAAGAAATTTAATTGGAATGATCTTGAAAGTAGGTATTATGAAGACTAACAACAGCATCAGGTGTGAGTTAGGAAGCAGAACCTCTGAGTTGATCCTTGAGATGAATATAATCCAGGTGGGCACCTGGACTGCTGCCTGTGGAAGACAAGAAGCTGGGCCAGAGGGTCCAACCACGTTTACATGGAATTCTTAACCCACAGGAACTGGGAAAATAAACGGTGGTTGTTATGTTAAGCTGCTAACTTGGGGGCTAGTTTATTATGCAATTGTCCAAAACTAATACAGGAAGTTTCACAAACTTTTGTGGGTGTCTAATTTCCAATTAATTATCTCCAGCTTCAAATGCCTCTAGTAGTCGTTTCCTCATACATCAGAGCATTGAAGTATGGGGGTTCAGTTGCTCCATATACTTAATTTTTCCCATTTTTTTTTTTTTTTTTTTTACCATTCTGTGTGGTTATATATTGCGGTCTTAGTATTTATCTGATGACTAATGAACTTGAATACAGCTTTATACGTTTATTGGCTATTTGAGTATCATTTATTAAGCATCTGATAAAACTTTTTCTCTTTGAGTTGCTTTTTATTGTAGATTACAGTGGTGGTTCATTTATCTAGATATGCATCTTTTATCAGGTATACTTTGTGGTTTGCCTTTTTACTCTGTTAATATAGTCTTTTGATACAAAGAAATTCTTGATTTTCTTCTGGGATTAGTAATGTTAATATCTTGTTCAAGAAATCTTTGCCTAATTTGGCGCCACAAAGATATTTCTTTGTGTTTTCCTCTGTCATCTGTATTGTTTTCCCTTTCATATTGGAATCTGCAGTCCACCTAGAATTGTTCTTTGTTTATGGTGGAAGGTAGAGATCAAGATGTATTTTTTCCCCCATGAAGTATATAATAGACCCAGCATTATTTCTTCAAAAGACCTACTTTTCTGCATTGTACTATAATAGCGCTTTGATCGTAATCTGGTGGATGACTAGGTGTGTGAAAGATTCTGCTAAGTGTTGGTGATATTCAGTTGTCAAAAAAGCCATACTAGTCAGAAAACTGGCATATTTACTTATTTATTTTTGAATAAGGGAGGAAATGTGTGATTTAAAATTCTGTG
The DNA here is from genome assembly GCF_019320065.1 of Cervus canadensis. Taxonomy (NCBI): domain Eukaryota; kingdom Metazoa; phylum Chordata; class Mammalia; order Artiodactyla; family Cervidae; genus Cervus; species Cervus canadensis. Next base: position 6,942,759 of record NC_057405.1, read on the forward strand.
CCATTGCATGGCTTCACAGAGATCTCATTCTTGTTGATAGGACTTCAAAAACCTTTTGTTATAATTTGAGACAATGTCTAGTTATTGTCCATTTGAAGTTTATCCTGATCTTTGGAAAAATATATTGCTTACTTAAGACAAACCTACAGACGTTTCATCTGCCTTAATTCCTCCTGTTTCACTAGACAGGGAGCAGCATTCAGCGCCACAAATGATGTTATGAATTACGGCAAGAATAAAGAAGCTTTTAAAGGCACGTCCATCAGTTTTTTCTGAGAGAAAAGAGCCTTGGAGCCATGCGTTCCTGCTGCTTCCTGTTCTTCCGCTTCCTCCTTTATCCCTTGTGGGACATAATACAGACTGAGAGTGATTATAAACAAAATGACTATAGAAACTTAGAACCTTAGGTAGAAACACAGCATTTAAGTTTCAAACATATCGCCTGTTCCCTAGCATTTAAATGACTCTGTCAGCCTGGGTTCTCTGCTTCCAGGATTGCTCATACTCTCAGCTCATTCTCAATAGTCTGCTAGAGCCGGGGTCCCCAGCCTGTTTGGCACCAGGGACCGGTTGGCTTTGGAAGACAATTTGTCCACCAACTGGGGTGGGGGATGATTTCAGGATGATTCAAGGACATTTTTGTGAACTTTATTTCTATGATTAGATCAGCTTCACATCACATCATCAGGCGTTCGATGCCAGAGGCTGGGGGTTCGGCGCTGGAGTGTTCTGTTTTCAACAGAGAATACCTCACTCCTCCACTGGGAAGTCTCTAGTGGTTGCGTCTCACTTTGTGGTGGGAATCAAGCTCATTAATGACCCAAGAAAGCCCACCAAACTATGACCCCGGGATTGCCACTTCTCTTGTCCCCTTTCTTTTTTCTATCACACTGATTTCTTCCTCTCCTAACAGGCCAGGGGAGCTTCTTCATCAAGCAATTCAGATTCCCTCTTCCTGGAATATAATGCCTCTAGACGTTTATATCTATGATTCCTCCACCTTCTTTAAGTTTATTCACTTGTCTCTCCTCACAAAGGTTTTCCTTGGACTTCTCTATCCCTTATTTTTTTTCTTTTTCTACACATCTTATCACCATTCAATACATGATGTCGTTATTTAAGTTTATCATCTTTTCTTTCCAAACTAGAATGTAAGATGCATGAGAAAGGGGAATATTTTCTTTCTTTGGTGCCTTGAACAGTGGTTACACACATACTACATACTTAATAGCTGAATATGTGAATGAATAGTTTTCAGTTAGTTTGACCATGTGTTTTATAATCAGCTCTGTGAAGTTATTCCTAGAGACTTGTTTCACAAGGACATTTCTTGTAGCCTAGATTTTCCGAAAGGGAGATTTTTGGCAGTGCCATTAATGACAAAAATTCAAATTTTTGAAATGCACTACAGTGACTCATATATAAAATTCAAAAGAGAGAACAATACATCATAGGATGTATATTCATTTTTAAAGAGAGCTATACATAATAAAATATAGCAGATAATTATTGGGGAAATAAGACAGAATTAAGCAGGATATGTTCTCATTATACATGCTTAGTAAATTACAAAAATTATCTCTGAGCTCAAGATGGACAGCTCATCCTCAATCCAGTTTACCTGCTTAGAAACAGAATGTGCTCATAAACGTCTAGGTCTAAGGACATAAATTATCATTATCTAAAACTCCTTTCTTTTTTGGTGGGGGGAGGCCTCAAGTTTCTTAAAAACAAACCATATAAAATCCCTAAAGCAGGAATTCTTTATATGACTCCTAGAAATGTCTTGAAAATATATGTAAATTGTGTGTGAATGTGTATTTTCTGGGGGAAGTTTCCTAAATCTAATTTTTGAAAGAATCCAAGCAGAAAAAATTCAGAACCCAGCTTTAGATCAGTGATTCTTCTACCTGGCAACACATTAAAATCATCCAGGGAGCTTTTTAAAATTGTCAACCCCAGGTCTGCATTGCCAACAGTTTGATTTATATAGATCAGTCTGGGGTGGTGGGGTATAGGTACTAGATTTATTTATTTTTTGAGCTCCTTGATTGATGCCACTGTATTCACATAGCTGAGAATAATTGCTACCAATTGGATAGTACTACAAAATTACCTAGATGTTTTGTTAAAACACAACTTTGCTTGTTTTCTGAGCCAGTAGGTCTAGGGTGTGGCCTGATAATGTGCATGACTAACAAGTTTCCGGATCATTTTTTGTTTCTCGTTTTGGGATCACACCATGAAAAACCTACTTTGGCACACTGGTTTTTAATGCTGGCTGCTCATTGGGGTTACCTGGGATGTTTTTAACATGCTGTTGTTTGATACGACCTGGCTTAATTAGAGATGCTGATTTAACTGGTCTGAGGTGAAATCTGGTCTTGGGTTTTTTAAATAGACTCTCAGTTAATTTTGTCACTTCTGAAAGAATTATTGATTCACAGAATCAGAGTATACAGAGGGACTGTATACCATTCACCCAATTTCCTTCAGTGTTAACATCTTTGCGAAACTATTGTACAATATTAAAACCATGACATTGATGCTGGTACAATCCACAGAATGTTCAGATGTCATCAGTTTTGCAGTCACTCAGGTCACTCGTGGGTATGGGGTGTGTGTGGGGGGGGCGGTTCTCTCAATTTTGTCCTGTGTGTCAAGGCATGTAGCCACCAATATAATCCAGATGTAGAGTTGTTACATTATCACAAAGGTCTTACATCCTTTATTTTCTCCTCTTTTGCAGTTACAGTCAACTCCTCTCCCCACCATTCCTAACCCTGGGCAATCACTGATATCTTCTCCATCTCTATCATTCTGTTATTTTAGGAATGCTTGCACAAATAGAATCATCCAGGACATGAGCTTTTGAGATTGGCTGTTTTCAGTCAATGGAATATCCATGAAGTTCATCCAAGTTTTTGAGTATATCAGTAGTTTATGCTATTTATTGATAGTAGCATTTTACTGTATGAATATACCACAGTTTATTTACCCATTCATCCACTGAAGGACATTTGGATTATTTCCAGATTTTGACCTTTACAAATAAAACTATGAACATTCATGTACAGGTTTTTATGTGACAATAAGTTTCCATTTCTCTGGGATAAATGCCCGAGAGTGCAACTGCTGGATCATATGGTTAGCACAAGTTTAGTTTTGTGAGAAACTGAAGCGGCTGGCATTTTACCTTCTGACTAGTAAAGTACCATTTTACCTTCTAATCAGTAAAGTATGAGTGGCCTCATTTTTCTGCATCCTTGCCAGCATTTGGTGTTCTCACAGTTTTTTGAAAAATTAGCCACTAATTTAGGGCTTCCCTGGTAACTCATCTGGTAAAGAATCATCCTGCAATGCAGGAGACCACGGTTTGATTCCTGGGTTGGGAAGATCCCCTGGAGAAGGAAATGACAACCTACTCCAGTAATCTTGGGCTTGCCTAGTGGCTCAGTCCATAATGAATCAGCCTGCAGTGTGGGAGACCTGGGTTCGATCCCTGGGATGGGAAGATCCCCTGGAAGAGAGCAGGGCAACCCACTCCAGTATTCTTGCCTAGAGAATTCCATGGACAGAGGAGCCTGGCGGGCTACAGTCCACGGGGTCACAAAGAGTCAGACATGACTGAGTGACTAAGAACAGCACAGACACTAATTTATGTATGTAGTGATATCTCCTGTGGGTTTAAATTAAATTTTTCTTATCTCTAATGATATTGAATATTTTCCCATATGCTCATTTGCCATCTGTATATCTTCTCTGGTTAAATGACTCCTCATATCTTTTTCATATTTGTCAAATATACTGATTTGTTTTTGTAGTGTTGAGGTTTGAGAGTTTGTTATATATTCTAGGTGTAAGACCTTTTATTGAAGATGGAAATGGCAATCCTCTCTGATATTCTTGCCTGGAGAATTCCACGGACAGAGGAGCCTGGCTGGCTACAGTCCATGGGGTCACAAAAAGTCAGACATGACTGAGCAACTAACACACACACACACACAGACCTTTTATAAATATATGTGATTTATAAATATTACCTTTCAGTCTGTAGCTTGGTTTTTCATCCTCTTCACAAGGTATTCCACAAGGAAGAAGTTTTTAATTTTTCTGTGGTTCATTTTTTTTTTTTTTATGAACTGGGTGCTTTTGCTGTCAAGTCTGAAATCTCTTTGCTTGCTCTAGAGATTTAGGACTTTTCCATATGCTTTTAACAGTTTAATACTTCTACGTTTTACTTTTAAGTTTGTGAATCTTTTGCGTTAATGCTTTCTTGTCAGGTATGAGATTTAGGTAAAGGTTTATTTTAGGGGGCCTATGCTCCAGTTGCTCCAGAACCATTTGTTAAAAACATTTGTGCAGCAAAGTTATAGAAAGGAGGCCATAAGGGACCCCCATATATAGGGGTTGTCAAGGAGCAGAAGACCCAGTGAGGAAGGAGAGCCTGGCATCCTAGAATGCAGTAGGGCAATGTGTTTCAAGAAGTGGTCTGCTGCTGCTGCTGCTAAGTCGCTTCAGTCGTGTCCGACTCTGTGCGACCCCATAGACGGCAGCCCACCAGGCTCCCCCGTCCCTGGGATTCTCCAGGCAACAACACTGGAGTGGGTTGCTCTGTCCTTCTCCAATGCATGAAAGTGAAAAGTGAAAGTGAAGTTGCTCAGAGGTGTCCGACTCTTAGCGACCCCATGGACTGCAGCCCACCAGGCACCTCCGTCCATGGGATTTTCCAGGCAAGAGGACTGGAGTGGGGTGCCATTGCCTTCTCCGTCAAGAAGTGGTCACCTCTGCCAAATACTGACAAGAGGTCAAACACAATGAGAGTTCGGATAAGATAGAGAAGTGGGACCGAGCTTTATACACAGAAACTTTATGCTGATAGAAATACGAGGACAGGATTTTCATGTCTCTTATCGTAGCAAATGAAAGAAGAATAAAAGCAGATGAGAAGGTGACTTGATGATAAGTTTTGCAATATCGTGGCATCTGTAGGGCTGGGAGTGACAGCAGCATGACTTAAATAGCTAAAAACATATGACTCATATAAGGAACTGAGTGGGACTGGTTTTAGGACTCACTGGAGCCAGGGTATCTATCATCCCCAAGGTTTTCCTTCTGCCTCTTGTCTTTACTTTTCCCTCTTCTTTGTGGATGGAACTTGTTTCTGAGAGAGGCACATCATCTGGAGGTTGTAGGATGTAGCTGGGGAGAGGGTGCTGCAGGGAGTTAGGAGTAGACGGGGCATCTGTAGGGAAAGATGGAGACAATGACTAGGATAATAGGGGTACAAGTAATTCAACAAACATACTTTCACCTACAGTTCACTCTTGAACAACGCGCATTTGAACAGCATGGGTCCACTTACAGATTTTTTTTTTTTTTTCCTCAAGAAATAAGGTACTATACCATCTGCAATTCGTTGAGTCCAGGAACCTAGAACCACGGATAAAGAGGGTGACTGTAAAGGTATACTCAGATTTTTGACCTCTGGAAATGTCAGCACCCTTAATCACTGTTGTTCAAGGGTCAATTTTATTTCCCTCATCCACCCACAGAAAAGATTACTGGGGGGCTGACTGTATCTTCATCATGTACATAGACGTGTTCAGTTTAGTCAGTTCAGTCACTCAGTTGCGTCCGACTCTTTGTGACCCCATGGACTGCAGCAGGCCAGGCCTCCCTGTCCATCACCAACTCCTGGAGTTACTCAAACTCATGTCCATTGAATCGGTGATGCCATCCAGCCATCTCATCTTCTGTCATCCCCTTCTCCCACCTTCAATCTTTCCCAGCATCAGGGTCTTTTCAAATGAGTCAGCTCTTCGCATCAAGTGGCCAAAGTATTGGAGTTTCAGCTTCGACATCAGTCTTTCCAATGAATATTCAAGACTGATTTCCTTCTATGATTATGAACATAGAAGTTTTCATTTGTACTCAAACCTTATTTATTGCATGTGAATATATATGTGTGTTCATATGCACAGAATAGATGTCTTATAATAGGATTTTCATTTAAATTTTTTGATCTAAATATAGAATATTTCAGAAAAACGGTTTTGTTCTTCTAGTAGGTGCCTGAACTCCATCTGAAAAGGACTAGGCAATGGTTTTTTTAATTTTTTTAAACATTTTTATTAGTTGTTTTACAATGTTGTATTATATAGTTGCTTTACCATATAGAGTACAGTTGCTTTATGATATTAGTTCCTACTGAACAGCAAGATGAATCAGCTATATGTTTACATATGTTTATATATATGTAAATCAGCTATATGTTTACCCCTCCCTTTTGAACTTCCTTCCCATTAATGTCAACATAGTGCATTAAGTACAGTTCTCTGTCCTATACACTATGTTCTCATTAGTTATCCAATTTATACACAGTATCAGTAATATATATTTGTCAATCCCAATCCCTCCCACCCTCCTCCTTTCCCCCTTGGCATCCATACATTTATTCTCTACATTTATGTCTCTATTTCTGTTTTGTAAATAGGATCATCTGCAACATTTTTTCTAGATTCCACATGTATGTGTTAACATACAGTATTTGTTTTCATCTTTCTGATTTGCTTTATTCTGTATGACTGTCTTTAAGCTCATCTACATCTCTACAAATGACCCAGTTTCACTCCTTTTTATGGCTGAGTAGTATTCCATTGGGTCTATGTACCACATCTTTTTTATCCATTCCTCTGTTGATGGACATTTAGGTTGCTTCTCTGTCCTGACTGTTGTAAATAGTGCTAGTATGAGCATCAGGGTACATGTGTATCTTTTTGAATTATGGTTTTCTCTGGGTATATGCCCAGGAGTGAGTTTTCTAGATCATATGGTAATTCTATTTCTAGTTTTGTAAGGAAAACTCCATACTGTTTGGGTTGTTTGTTTTGTATATATTGAGCTTCATGAGCTCTTTGTACTTTGGAGATTAATCCTTTGTCAGATGCTTTATTTGCAAAAATTTTCCCCTGTTGTGAGGGGTTTTTTTTTTATCCTTTGCCGAGCAAAAGATCCCATTTGTTTGTTTTTATTTTCATTACTCTAAGAGGTAGATCATAAAATATCTTACTGTGATTTATGTCAAAGAGTGTTCTGCCTGTGTTTTTCTCTAAGAGTTTTATAATATGTGGCCTTAAATTCAGGTTTTTAATCTATTTGGAATTTATTTTGGGGTATCATGTTAGAAAATGTTCTAATATCGTTCTTTTACATGTAGCTGTCCAGTTTTCCCAGCACCACTTATTGAACAGGCTGTCTTTTTCCATTGTGTATTCTTACCTCTTTTATCATCAATTTCGGTGGACATGAGTTCGACCAAACTCCAGGAGATAGTGAAGGACAGGGAAGCCAGGTGTGCTGCAGTCCGTGGGGTCACAAAGAGTTGGACATGACTGAGTGACTGAGCAATGAAAAGACCGTAGGTGTATAGGTTTGAAAAAGGGGCTTCCCAGATGGTGCTAGTGGTAAAGACGCCTCATGCCAATACAGGAGATATAAGAGACAAGGATTTCATCCCTGGGTTGGGAAGATCCCCTGGAGAAGGGCATGGCAACACACTCCAGTCTTCTTGCCTGGAAAATCCCATGAACAGAGGAGCCTGATCTCTGGGCCCTTTGTCTTGTTTCACAGATCTATGTTTCTGTTTCTGTGCCCGTGCCATACTGTCTTGATAACAATAGCTTTGTTGTATAATCAGACATCATATGAAGCAATCACAGGAACACATTCGAGGCCCAAATTTGGGACCTGTTTCAGGAGACTGCATATCTTTATGATAGAAGTCTAGCTTTACTCCTTAATGCTCAGTTACTCTCATAATAGACTGTGTTACACATGTACTTATTGATCACTGTTCTCAACATGTAGTAGAATAAATCAAAAAGAAAAGAAGCTGAAAGATGGCCCACTGAATAATGTAGGTACAGAAGTTAAAACACAGTATTGTTCTAAATTGCATTAAGTTCAAGTCCTAGGTCCTTACCAAGCCAGTTTTGAGTTGTAAAATGGTCATATCCCACTAAACAAGTCCTTCTGCATCTGCCATGAATAGGCTGAAGTTTCTTGCAAAGAAAATATCTCAAAAGGAAGAATTTGAAGTGAAGTTCCTAAAAGGGTTTCCTTTCATACTTGATGGAGAAAAATCCTTTCAGCTTGTCAGAGATTTATGTCTTGCAAAAGCCATCTCTGTTTACCCCATCTCCATTCTATCAGTTAATTAGAGAAACACACTCCATGTGACTAACAAATTTTCCTGTTCATTATATCCGGGAAGCCAGCCATAAACAACTCTCTTACTGCTGCAGATCCCATAGCTTCTGTGTCATTTTTAATAACCTTGTCTGAGCTCAGCTGGGCAAGTGAATGTAGTTTCAGAATGCTGTAAGTGTATCCTTGTCTATCAAATACTTTCACCTTTCATAAAAAGAAGTATTAAATCAACTCATAATCAGCCATGTGTGCTCTCTGGACAATCTGGGGAAATAAATATGTTCTAATTTCATGTTCCCCAGCAGAGGGTCTTTCCTGGTTTGTGGTTTTTGGTGTAAACTTCTTAGGACTATGTTTGTTTGATAGTTATTTCAATTCAAAGAACATTTCCATATAACCCTCTATTTTTGTCTCTTCTTCATATATGTTGTATCAGCACATAACCTCAAACAACACATTAAATTCTCTAAGCACTTGCTCTGTTCCCCGTGTTTGCATCATATATAAATTGATAATAAATTTTCTATTCCATCTCACCATTTGCCATAATCCATTTTCTCAAGAAGTAGCTTCAATAACTATAATATTATTATAATATATGATAACTATAGCATCAATAACTCAGGCCTAACTAAGTTCTAAGGCTGCAATGTTAGAAAAATTGTATGAAGGGAAAAGAATTGATGGCACCTGTCCACTAATTGAACATGATCTTTGTAGTTAGTTCAACTCTTAGTGCCAGGCATATATCTTGAAAATAAATATTATTCAGGAAAACCATCAAACCATTCCTACAGTCTTATTCTGGGCTACATTGTTGAGTAATGATGTATGCTTGCATCACTATTGTTGTTCAGTTGCTAAGTCATGTCCCATTCTTTGCAACCCCATGGACTATATAGCATACCAGGCTCCTCTGTCCTCCACTATCTATCTCCCAGAGTTTGCACAGATTCATGTCCCTTGAATCAGTGATTCTAACAATCTTGTCCTTGTCCTTTTCCCTTCAGTTTTTCCCAGCATCAGTGTCTTTTCCAGTGAGTTGGCCTTTCACATCAAATGGCCAAATATTGGAGCTTCAGCTTCAGCCCTTCCTACGAATATTCAGGGTTGATTTCCTTAAGGATTGCCTGGTTTGATCTCCTTGCAGTCCCAGGGATTTTCAGGAGTCTTCACTAGCACTACAATTCAAAAGTATCAATTTTTCAGCGCTCATCCTTCTTTATGACCCAACTCTCACCTCTATACATGACTACTAGAAAAAACATAGCTTTGACTATACAGACCTTTGTTGGCAAAGTGATGTCTCTACTTTTTAATATGCTGTCTAGATTTGTCATAGCTTTCCTTCCGAGGAGAAACCTTATTTTAATTTCATGGCTGCAGTCACATTCAGCAGTGATGCTGAAGCCCAAGAAAATAAAATCTGTCATTGCTTCCACATTTTCCCATCTATTTGCCAGTGATGGAACTGGATGCTATGATCTTAGTTTTTCGAATGCTGAGTTTCACTGCAACTTTTTTACTCTTATCTTTCACCTTCAGCAGGAGGCTCTTTAGCTCCTCTTCACCTTCTGCCATTGGTGGTGGTTTAGTTGCTAAATTGTGTCTGACTCTTGTGACCACATAGACCAGGCTCCTCTGTCCATGGGATTCTCCAGGCAAGAACACAGGAGTGAGTTGCTATTTCCTTTTCCAGGGGATCTTCCTGACTCAGGAATTGAACCTGGGTCTGCTGCATTGCAGGCAGATTCTTTCTGCCATTAGAGTGGTATTATCTGCACATCTGAGATTGTTGATATTTCTATATTCTTGATTCCAGCTTGTGATTTATCCAGCACAGTATTTCACATGAGGTACTGTGCATATAAGTTAAATAATCAGGGTGACAATATATAGCCTTGACATACTCCTTTCCCAACTCTGAACCAGTCCATTGTTCCATGTCTAGTTCTGAGTGTTGCTTCTTGACCTGTGTACAGGTTTCTCAGGGGGCAGATAAGATGGCCTGGTATTGCTGTCTCGAAACATTTTCCACAGTTTGTTGTGATCATATAGTCAAAGGCTTTAGCATAGTTAATGAATCAGAAGTAGATGTTTTTCTGGAACTTCCTTGCTTTCTCCACGACCTAATGAATATTAGCATTTTGGTCTCTGGTTCCTCTGCCTCTTTGAAACCTAGCTTGTACACCTGGAAGTTCTCAGTTCATGTACTGAAGCCTAGCTTGAAGGATTATGAGCATAATCTTATAAGCATGTGAAATGAGCACAATTGTACAGTAGTTTGAACATTCTTTGGTATTGCCCTTCTTTGGGATTGGGACAGAAAGTGAGCTTTCCCAGTACTGTGGCCACTGCTCTGTTTTCCAAATTTGCTGACATAGTGAGTGCAGCACTTTCACAGCATCATCTTTTAGGGTTTTAAATAGCTCAGCTGGAGTTCTGTTGCCTCCAATAGCTTTGCTTGTAGTAATGCCTCATAATGCTTGGTAAAGAATCCACCTGCAATGCCGGAGACCCTGGTTTGATTCCTGGGAGGGGAAGATCCTTTGGAGAAGGGATAGGCTACCCACTCCAGCATTCTGGGGTTTCCCTTGTGGCTCAGCTGGTAAAGAATCCGACTGCAATGTGGAAGACCTAGGTTCAATCCCTGGATTGGAAAGACCCCCTGGAGAAGGAAAAGGCTACCCACTCCAGTATTCTGGCCTGAAGAATTCCATGGACTACAGTCCATGGGTTCACAAAGAGTCAGACATGACTGAGCGACTTTCACTTCATAATAATACTTGATAAGGCCCACTTGATTTCACACTCCAGGATGTCTGGCTCTAGGTGAGTGACCACACCAGTGTGGTTATCTGGGACATTAAGGCCCATTTGACTTCACACTCCAGGATGTCTGACTTTAGGTGAGTGACCACATCATCGTGGTTATCTGGGACATTAAGATCTTTTTTTTTTGTATAGTTCTGTGTTTTCCTGCCACCTCTTTTTAATCTCTTCTGCTTCTGTTAGGTCCTTAAGATTTCTGTCCTTTATCATGCCCATCTTTGTATGAAATATTCTCTTGGTGTCTCCAGTTTTCTTGATGAGATCTCTAGTCTTTCACATTCTATCATTTTCCTCTGTTCTTTGCATTGTTTATTTCAGCACATGTGCATCTATGGTCAAATCCCAGGCCCTATTCTTATTCATTTTGTGATTTAGGGCAGGTGTCTTACAGCTGTTTAGCATCAGTTTCCCCATCTGTCTAATAGGGATAAAAATGTATCTCCCAGAGTAATTGTAACAGTTTGAAGTTTGAACATAGCTCACCATGGTGTCTTGTAGTCAAATTTTACAATAGTTGTCTTTCAGCAAAAGTACTAAATCAGTAGTCTTTTAACAGATTGTATTATTGTGGATCATTTACCCGCCTAGTTGACTTGGAGAACCATTTGCTACATGGACCCAGCTTCCTCTGCCCTGGCTCTGACTCCATCTCATCCATATCTCATGAGTGCCTTATCTTCTCCAGTTTCCCCGGCTTCTTCATTGGGACTAGTTACAGATCTCTGCCATGCTGGAATCCTCATGCATCTACGGTAGGTTTCAGGAACTCCAGTCCTTGATTGCTTCTATGGAATGGCAGCTACCCCAGTATCCTGGGATTCTGTTACCACAAACTAATCTAAGTGATGTTGGTGACCAAGAGTGTTGAGAAGGCTTTGTGTTCCAGGTCCTTTATATAGGTACTTTACTTTAAAAAGAAAGATGCTAATTGTATTTTTTAATCTTAAATAATTTTGACTGGAACTTTTATTTTGCAGCCTTTTTTTCTAACTTGTTATTGGGAATTATTTATGGAACTTGGCATGTTTTTTGGATATTCTCCCCAGCTTGCTGAATTCTATTTCAATTCTGAAAGTTTGGTATCTTTAGGATTTCTCTGGGCATGTATCATTTGTTTTGTAAATAGATATATTTTATTCCTTCAGTATTTTAAAATTTTCCCATCTGTAAGTCCAATTATATTAACCAAATTGTGCAAAATAATTTTCACAATTGCAATAGTTGACACAGATGTCTTATTCTTAACTTTTGTGTTATTATTTTAACATTTCACTCTTCAGTATAATGTTAAGTTTTTGTTAAACATCTGTTGCTAGTATTTATCGTTGTATTTTTTCCTTCTATTTCTATTAGAGTTTTTTGTTATTATTGGCTCTTTATTGATCTTCATATACTTATGTATATATTTTACTTAAGTAGAGATCCTCATTTTTGTCATTCTTTCTGGAATAAACATTATTTAGACATTGTTTATTATGATTTTATCTATTTCCTGATTTGTTTTTAATAATGTTGAAGTGAAATTCACATAACATAAAATTGAGGATTTTAAATGTTAATTCAGTGGTATTTAGTACATTCATAATATGTGCAGCTGTGAACTTTATCTGATTCTAAAGCATTTTTATCACCCAAGAGGAAACCTACTAACCAGTTACTCCTCATTCTCATTCTTCACTCTCACCAGCTGACAACTGCCAGTCAGCTCTCTCTCTCTGGGTTTTTCCTTTCCTGTATATTTCACACAAATGATATCATACCATCAATATGTGGTGTTTTATGGCTGACTGCTTTCACTCAGAATGTTTTCAAGTTTCAAATTGTAGCATTTGTCAGTACTTCATTACTTTTCCTGCTAAATAACAATACATGGTGGTAATTGTGTCTATCCATCCTTTTATGAGTGCTTTTCACCTTTTAGCTACTGTGAACAGTGCTGCTGAGAGTGTGGGTGAATATATATTCAGGTGCCTCTTTTCATTTCTGCTGGGTGTGTACTGATTGGATTGCTCCATTGTACACTTTTTTTTAAATTTGTTCATTTTATTTCTTTACAGCTTAATCATCTTCATTGTACTTTTTCCACAAAGGTTCCATTTTACTGTTTTTCTATTTTTCTTAAAAAAAATTTTCTGCGTATAGTTGCTTTACAATGTTGTGTTAGTTTCTACTGTAAAGGAAAATGAATAAACTCTGTGTTTACATATATCTCCTCTTTTTTGGATTTCCTTCTCATTTAGGTTACCACAGAGCATTGAATAGAGCTCCATATGCAGTAGATTCTCATTAGTTATCTGTTTTATACATAGTATCAATAGTGTGTATATGCCAATTCCTATCTCCCAATTTATTCCACCCTACTTTTCTCCTTTGGTATCTTTAGGATTTCTCTGGGCATGTATCATTTGTTTTGTAAATAGATATATTTTATTCCTTCAGTATTTTAAAATTTTCCCATCTGTAAGTCCAATTATATTAACCAAATTGTGCAAAATAATTTTCTCTGTTAGTGATGTTGAGCATCCTTTCATGTGTGATGTCCATCTCTGTGTCTTCTCTTGAGAACTGTCTATTTAGGTCTTCTGCCCATTTTTTTTTTGTTGTTGTTGTTTTGTTGGGTTGGTTGTTTTTTTGAAATTGAAGTGCTTGAGATGTTTACATAACTTTGTAAATTAATTCTTCCTCCATTGCTTCATTTGCAAATATTTTCTCTCATTCTGAGGGTTGTCTTTCCATTTCATTTATGGTTTCCTGTGCTGTTCAGACAGAACCTTTAAATTTAATTAGGTCCAATTTGTTTATTTTATTTAAGTTTATTTTCATTGGAGGAATTGCTTTACAATATTGTGTCGTTTCTGCCATACATCAACATGAGTAGGCCATAGGTATACATATGTCTCCTTCCTCTTGAACTTCCCTCCCCCCTTCTGCTCCATCCCACTCCTTGAGGTTGTCGCAGAGCACCAGGTTTGAGCTCCCTGTGTCAAACAGCAGATTTCTACTGGCTAATTTTATGTGTGGTAATTCATGTTTCAATGCTACTCTCTCAACTTGTCCCACCCTCCCCTCCCCCCACCATGTCCACAAGTCAATCATCTGTGTCTGTGTTTCCAATACCACCCAGCAGATAGGTTCATCAGTACCATCTTTCTAATTTCCGTATATATGCATTAATAGACAAGATTGGTCTTTCTCTAACTTACTCTGTTTAATAGGCTCTAGGCTCAAGGAAAGTTATGACCAACCTAGATAGCATATTAAAAAGCAGAAACATTACTTTTCCAACATAGGCCGTCTAGTCAAGGCTATGGCTTTTCCAGTGGTCATATATGGATGTGAGAGTTGGACTGTGAAGAAAGCTGAGAGCTGAAAAATTGATGCTTTTGAACTGTGGTGTTGGAAAAGACTCTTGAGAGTCCCTTGGACTGCAAGGAGATCCAACCAGTCCATCCTAAAGGAGATCAGTCCTGGGTGTTCATTGGAAGGACTGATGCTGAAGCTGAAACTCCAGTACTTTGGCCACCTCATGTGAAGAACTGACTCATTTGAAAAGACCTTCATGATGGGAAAGATTGAGGGCAGGAGAAGGGGACAACAGAGGATGAGATGGTTGGATGCACCACTGACTCAATGGGCATGGGTTTGGATGGAATCCTGGAGTTGGTGATGGATAGGGAGGGAGGCCTGGCATGCTGCAGTTCATGGGGTCACAAAGAGTCGGACATGACTGAGCAACTGACTGAACTGAACTGAGGCTCATCTGTCTTGTTAGCATTGAGTCAAATGTGTTCCTTTCATGGCTGAGTCGTATTCCATTGTATATATGTACCACAACTTCTTTATCCATCTCTCAATGGACATCTAGGTCGCTTCCATGTCCTAGCTATTATAAATAGTACTTATTATTCTCATTATTCTAGGAGATGAGTCATAAAAGATCTTGCTATGATTTATATCAAAGAATATTCTGTGTTTACCTCTAAGAGTTTTAGGTCTTTAATCCATCTTGAGTTTATTTTTATATATGGTGTTAGGGAGTGTTGTAGTATCATTCTTTTACATGTAGCTGTCCAGTTTTTCCAGCAACACTTAATTGAAGAGGGTGTCTTTCCTCCATTTTATATTCTGACCTCCTTTCTCATAGATTAGGTGATCATAGTTATGTGGGTTTATCTCTAGTTTTTCTATCCTTTTCCATTGATCTATATTTCTGTTTTTGTGCCAGTACTGTACAATCTTGATCACTGTAACCCTGTAGTATAGTCTGAACTCAGGAAGCCTGATTACTCCAACTTATTTTTCTTTTTATCCTCAAGATTGCTTTTGTTATTTGAGGTCTTTTGAGTTTCCATACAAATTGTAAAAAAAGCTTTGTTCTAGTTCTGTGAACAATGCTGTGGCTAATTTGATAGGGATTGCATTGAATCTGTAGATTGCTTTGGGTAGTATAGTCATTTTTACAATATTGATTCTTCCAATCCAAGAATATGGTATATCTCTCCATCTGTTTACCTTGCCTTTGATTTCTTTCATCAGTATCTTATAGTTTCTGTGTACAGGTCTTTTGCCTCCTTTGGTAAGTTTATTCCTAGGTAATTTATTCTCTTTGTAGCAATGGTAAATGGGATTGTTTCCTTAATATCTCTTTCTGATCTTCCATTGTTTGTCTATAGAAATACAAGAGATTTCTGTGTATTATTTTTGTATCCTGCAACTTTTCTAAATTAAATGATTAGTTCTAGTAGTTTACTTGAGCATCTTTAAGATTTTCTATTTATATTATCATGTCATCTGCAAACAGTTACAGTTTTCCTTCTTTGCCATTTTGGATTCCATTTATTTCTTTTTCTTATTTGGCAGTGGATGCCTTTTATTTGTATTTCTCTCTGATTGCCATGGCTAGGACTTCCAAAACTATGCTGAATAATAGTGGTGAGAAGGCAGACAACCCTTGTCTTGTTCCTAATTTTAGAGGAAATATTTTCAATTTCTCACCTTTGAGAATAATATTTGCTGTCACTCTGTCATATATGGTCTTTATTTTGTAGAGGTAGGCTCCCTCCATGCCCACTTTCTAGAGAGTTTTTTTGTTTGTTTATCTTCATCATCTGTGTTGAATTTTGTTGAAAGCTTTTTCTGCATCTGTAGAGATGATCATATGGTTTTTCTTCAATTTGTTAATTGGCATATCACATTTATTACATATATTGAAGAATTCTTGCAACCGTGGGATAAATCCTACTTGATCATGGTGTATGATCCTTTTAATGTGTTGTTGGATTCAGTTTGCCAGTATTTTGTTGAGGATTTTTGCATCAGTGATATTGGCCTGAATTTTCTTTCATGTGACATTTTTGTCTGGTTTTGGTCTCAGGGTGATGGTGGTCTTATAGAATGAGTTTGGGAGTATTCCTCTCTGCAATTTTTTGGAAAAGTTTCAGAAGTTTAGGTGTTCGCTCTTTTCTAAATGTTTGATAGAATTTGCCTGTGAAGCCATCTGGCCCTGGACTTTTGTTTGTTGGAAGCTTTTTAATCACAGTTACATTTGATTTTTTGGAGAAATTGTCAAACTTTTTTTTGACAGTACCTAAAACATTTCACATCCCCCCCTAGCAATGTATGATGACTTCAGTTTCTCCAGCCATTGTAGGCTACACTTTCCAGTCTTAGTATTGAAGCTTTTAACACCCTCCTTTGGAAATTTGTATGTAGAAAAAGCAGTAAGTTACCTTCTGCCTATGTATATGTAGTTCTCCCCCTACTTATTTGCTTCTTTTACATGAAAGAAAAAGCTTTCTGTTCCACCAGCTAGACTCAAGATACAAGAAGAGAGGGTGTCTACAAAAGTAAGTGGTTACAGGAATCAGTGTCAGCCCTTGGGGTTTTGAAAAATTCTGTGATCTAGGCTTTCTCATCAGGAGAGAATAATTTTCTCACTGACTTATTTCCATTCTAAGCAGAAAGTTAGTGCAAAAATTTATTTTGCTTCAAATTCTTATCCTTTGACTTTTCACACTTGTTGTTCACTCTTTATCCTGTGACTTAAAGGAACTTATGCCTTTCTCTTAGGACCCACTTCTTAAAATACAGCTCAGCAGTATGTGATCTGTACATACACACAACATATATACATGTGCTTTATATACATATGTAAGCATAATCATTTCTTAAATAATGTAAGAAAATCATTGGTATCTTATACTTTTAATTATTTTTAATACAGTACTGCAGTTCTAACTTAGTAAGTCAGATTTGGAATGTCCTCCCCACAAGAATGATAACAATAGCATATGGTGATAACCGGAGATAACAGAAGGGACAGGTATTATAATTAACATACGCCACCAGGTAGTGTTCATATTTGAGCAACTCTCTGCTACAGAAGTTCAAAATAGAGCTAGAATTAAAACAAAGAAATATTTTAAATGATTCTCAAATATTGTGCAATGTAAATTTTGTGTGTGCATATGACTAATAACTTTTCTTCCCCATCAGATTTTGGTTATATTTATCATAAAGCATATGGATTTGTGTCTTTCTCCTTTGAGTTAGCTCAATTTGTCAAATAGAATTCTGCATAGTTAAAACCAGTTTTGGAAAAATAGGCCTCATCCAATCATGCCTCATCAAGCTGGAACAGGAGCTCTTCTAAACATGATAATTTGATTAGTTGATATCAAAGTTACACTATTTTCAGTGTTAGTTAAAAACTAATATATAATAATAAGAGTTGGATCAATGTAAACTTACAAACAGTATAAGATATGAGCTTTAGATGAACTACTTAATGCAGTCCAGAAAAGCAAATCCCACCCCATTATCAGACATGAAGAGAAGTAAATGAAGGAAAACTGAATGATTAAATGCTTTCATCTGGAAATTTGATTTCAATATTCAGAAACTCTACAATTCTCCTAATTCATCATGGTCTTTGTTTATTACTAATAAATTAGTGTGCTGATGGAAAGAATTCATTACCCTTTCTGCACACTTCACTAGTTGCAGGTCATTTATTAATCTGTGTTATCTGGTGAGACTAAAACAGCTGTAATTACATTGTTAAACATTGATTAATAAGCAACCCTCATCACTAATAAAAGAAACATGTAAAATGTGTATTCTTTCAAGTATTTAGCTTAAGGTTTTACTTTTCTCTTGGGAATGAGGAATTTCAGAATGCTGTTCTTTCTGAGTAAACTTGATTTGCTTTTGCAGCTGCTTCCAGTCACACCTATGAAACTCGATTACCAAAAAGAATTCAATCATGCTAACCTCATCACGGTCACAAAATAATATTAATTCCCTAAAATTAAAATTTAAAATTGAAGGGTCCTTTTATGATTTTCAGTTATTTTTCTTTAATTTCACGTTAAAAGGCTACTCAATCAAAACTGTGTTTTTTATTTCCTCCCATTTGATTATACAATTGAATACACATCCATTTGCGGTTTGGAATTCAAATAATTTACAGATTGGCAGTGCTTCCACAGCCAGAAGCATATTAAAAAAAAATTCTAGTTATTGTTTATTAGGTTTCCAATATATTCAGGTTGATTTAAGTATTACCAGAACATTATTACATGTCAGATATTTTGATTATCATTAACAGTAAACAAACAGACTACCTCTGACACATGAGCAAATTATACAGTTTCCTTTCCATCAATACCATAGAAAATAAAATGGTAATTTAAGAAGTGGTTTTCTAGTAGATGTTCTAAGCATAACCCAATCAAATTCATGACTTCTTCATAAAGTGTCTCTTGTTCTGTCAAAAATTCGTCTTGAAACAGAAGATCCCATATAGTCTCTTGTACTTTTGTCACTGAACTGGCTGCTGCCACTAATTTTCTCACACCTGGAATGTCGGAATCTTTAAAGAAGTAGATGCGATTTTTAGGCAGAGTGGTGGCATGGCAGGAGCTGAGGAAGGAGTTACATGTTCAAATCCCAGCTGTGTGTCTAAATAGCAGTTATTCAGGGAAATCTCCTAAACTTTTAAACTGTGAGAATGAAAGAAGATAATGCCATCTGAACGTGTCTAGCTCATTGTGATTGATCTGTAGAAGACAAGTATAAAGTGCTATTTTTCCTCTTTCTTTTAGCATTCAAATTTTCTTTTTTTTTTTTTTTAATGTTTCTTTATTCATTTGGCTACACCAAGCCCCAGTCACAGCACACGGGATCCTTGGGCCTTGCTGCTGCATGCAGGATCTTTAGTTGCCACATGTGAGATCTAGTTCCCTGACCAGGGATCAAACCCAGGTCCCCACCGAGAGATGAGTCCTAGCCACTGGACCACCAGGGAAGTCCCACATTCAGATTTTTAGTATATGTGCTGCCAAAGCGAGCACCCACATTCAGATTTTTAAGCAGGGTAATCAGTCATCTCACTGCTGAGATTTTTTAAGACTGCCAGGATAGTGTTCTTGTTCCCCAGATAGCTCAACTTACAGCTGACCTCTGACACCTGAAAATCTACTGTTTGTCTTATCCAGCTTCTATTAGTTACACACCAGTCATGTCCGACTCTTTGCAACCCCATGGACTGTGGCCCGCCAAGCTCCTCTGTCCATGGGATTCTCTAGTCAAGAATACTGGAGTGGATTGCCATGCCCTTCTCCAGGGGGTCTTCCCGACCCAGGGACCAAAGCTGTGTCTCTTACGCCTCCTGCATTGGCAGCTGGGTTCTTTGCCCCTGGCACCACCTGGGAAGCCTGTACACACATCTAAATGAATTCAAGTGTTGAACTTTTCTAAAGGTGAGTATTGAGATTAAAAATTAGTACTAATTTTAAAAGATAGGTACATAAGGGAAGAGAAATGACCCAGTTGAGGACAGGGTCAGGACAAAGAAAGGACTAGATCAGTCACCGAGGTGAAGAGAGTGGCTGGGTAAGGAGGATAGGACATATGGGATAGGTCCGTATCAGTGATGTGAACCTGAGGAAAACCTGGTGTCATCCAACTGGCCACTCAATGCAGCAAACACATATATACAATGGAATATTACTCAGCCATCAAAAGAAAGGAAATTGAGCCATTTGCAGAGATGTGGATGGACCTAGAGTCTATCAGAGAGTGAAGTAAGTCAGAAAGAGACAAACAAATATCATATATTAATGCATATCTATGAAATTCAGAAAAGGCTACAGGTGAACCTATTTCAGGGCAGGAATAAGATGTAGGTGTAAAGAACAGATGTGTGGACATGAGGGGGAGAGGGTGTGAATTGAAGAGCCGCGCTGACGTGTGTACACTACCATGTGTAAGAGAGATAGCTAGTGGGAAGTTGCTGTGTAGCATGGGGAACTCAGCTCCACGCTCTCTGATGACCTCGAGAGGTGGGATGTGGGGAGTTGGAGGGAGGGGATATATTTACACATACAGCTGATTCACTTTACAGCAGAAACCAACACAACATTGTAAAGCAAGTATACTCTAATTAAAAAAAAAAAAAAAAAGATGCTCCTGACCACACATAACAGAAGCCACCAAGAGCATCTATTGGGAGCATCTTTAGAATTCACATAATTACAAAGGAGCTGGAAGGCTAAATTAGCAGAATGGATTAAGCTAAATGCTTCCCAGTAGTAGAAGTACATCAAGTACCACAAGTGTTCTTAGCCTGGTCAGACTGCTGTTGCTGCTGCTTTGGAAGTGAACATAGCTTCTTCCTCTGTCTAGAAGAAAGCCTAACTCTAGTTAATACCACTCATCTACTACAAATTGAGAGTCTCAGAAGAACACATCTCATTCA
This sequence comes from Cervus canadensis, assembly GCF_019320065.1. Lineage (NCBI taxonomy): Eukaryota > Metazoa > Chordata > Mammalia > Artiodactyla > Cervidae > Cervus > Cervus canadensis. The sequence goes on from NC_057405.1 coordinate 6,963,562, forward strand.
ATGTGCTTGGGTCCAGAGACTTGCATTTGTGGGCACAGGGCAGGAAGAGCAAGGGTCTTTCCTTCAAGCATTCATGGTCAAAGGCAGCAGCGCCTTTTCCCTACCTCTCCATGGAGACAGTTAACAGTGACACATTCCCTCAACATAAGAAAAGGCGTGAGATGCTATAAATAAACAAGCAAACAACAAAAATACCACTCCAGTTCAGTTCAGTTGCTCAGTCGTGTCTGACTCTTTGCGACCCCATGAACCGCAGCACGCCAGGCCTCCCTGTCCATCACCAACTCCCAGAGTCCACCCAAACCCATGTCCAAAAATCCCACTACACTAACTATAATGCTGCCTTATGTACCAGTCTTCCCAACAGTGAGAAAAAATGACACATCCCTGTTGTTGCAAAAGGGGACCATCTTGTTGGTTGAAGAGAACGCTATAATATAGAGTCTAGACAACTCCCCAAGAGAAAACTATTTACTGTCTGGAGGATATGCTGGAGACACCTTTTTATAATCCTTCTCTTCCTTCTGCTACTGGGAAGGCCACTCAACTGGTCTCCCTTATGTTCTGACTGAGTTTAGAAAATGGGAGATAATGACCGGAAATTGGAAAACAGGGTGACGATGGGTTTGAGATATTTATTCCCTCAGCTCCCTTCCTGTTGGGCATCATTTAGGTTGTTTGCAGCTATTACTCTCTTGAAGCTCCTGTTCTTTTTTTTCCATCTACGGTTACAAGTTTACTTGGGAGAGTTCTAGTAAATATTCCCTCTTCTAACTGAGGCCTGGGGCTGGCTGCCTTTCCACTGTCATGAACATTTAGATGGGATACCGTTCTTTAGTGTTGTCTTTAACTGTGTGGAAGCCTTGGTAAAATGGTCCCTTCCATCAGTTCTCTTCAGTCACAGACTCCTAGTTGGATATGTTTTTGGTTTTCTGCCATAACCTACAGATCATTGGCTGTGAATGGACTTATTACTGTTCCACAAATGTACTTATTATTATTTGGGTGAGAGGATAATCTATGTAAATCTTGGGCATAATACATGCTTTCATTAATATTTTTTCATTCCTCTAAAATAGGAGTCAGTTATCAAGGATTGAATAAAAAAAGTTTTGTCATGAAGTTGGGTTACTTCAAGACTTCATCTATCCTCATATTCAAACACTGTTCTAGAATTCAGTATGAGTCATTGCTTTTTACCAATAAAGCCTTTTCTCTGGTGATACATATATCTTGAAAATAAAATTTATTTAAAATAAAATTTAAGAAAGTTTTTATAATTTAGGATAGTAATTTCTAATCTGTTTTGTGAACCTTTAAATATAAAATAACTCAAAAATCTTTTTAGAATGCACTCTATTCTGTAGATTAAACTGTTCAAAGAACATACAAAAAATAATTTACTGACAGGATGTTTTGGGCTGTTTATATCTCTTCTCTCTTTCCACTTCCCCAAATGTGTTGCAGTCAGACTTCTGTTGAAACCACAACAATTCCCACAATTCCAAATTCACTGGAATTGAACCTTTTGACCACATGGGACTTGGCGTTTCTTTGTTGGAGATCTCGACTCACTTGGCTGTCATAACAGCACAGTCTTAGTTTTCTTACTAACTTGATCATCCTTATGATTTTTTCTGGCAAGTCTTTCTCCAAATGTTCAACTCTTTCAGAGAAAATGTTCTTTTTCCCTCTTCTCACCTTCCTTTTCATTGTCTCTCTTCTCCTATTTCCCTCCTCTCCTGTTAGTGATTTCATTAACTATACAAGCTTCAGCTTTCACCTAGACCAGAAACAGCAAGTACAACCATCATGGACGTCTCACAGGTAATGCTGGACATGAGTGAGGCAGATGGGGTGAGTGTACGTGCCTTCTTGATGAGAGGTGGCATAGAGGAGGGTGCAGACATCTTCAAAAAGGGGACGCCTTTACTTAGTAACTGGAAGATGCGTCATGGGTTAATTTGGTCTAGGGTTCCCTGAACTTGATGTATTTCGAGAATAGTTAAATCAGTCTCCTACAGCCATGAACTTAAAAGACGCTTACTCCTTGGAAGAAAAGTTATGACCAACCTAGACAGCATATTAAAAAGCAAAGACATTACTTTGTCAACAAAGTTCCGTCTAGTCATGGCTATGGTTTTTCCAGTGGTCATGTATGGATGTGAGAGTGTAAGAGTTGGACTATAAAGAAAGCTGAGCACTGAAGAATTGATGCTTTTGAACTGTGGTGTTGGAGAAGACCCTTGAGAGTCCCTTGAACTGCAAGGAGATCCAACCAGTCCATCCTAAAGGAGATCAGTCCTGGGTGTTCATTGGAAGGACTGATGCTGAAGCTGAAACTCCAGTACTTTGGCCACCTGATGAGAAGAGCTGACTCACTAGAAAAGACCCTGATGCTGGGAAAGATTGAGGGCAGGAGGAGAAGGGGACAACAGAGGATGAGATGGTTGGATGGCATCACTGACTTAGTGGACATGGGTTTGGGCAAACTCCGGGAGTTGGTGATGGACAGGGAGGCCTGGCATTCTGCGATTCATGGGGTTGCAAAGAGTTGGACACGACTGAGTGACTGAACTGAACTGAATGTTTAAATGTTAGTTGAAAAACATATTTTCACACTTAGCACGTCAAACACAACACTTGTATAGAAGGGATTTGGTTGCAGGGTGGCTAATTTTTGATGTTTAATCTCAACCTCCATTTTTAGAACTCTAGACCTGATTTTCTCTCTCTCTCTCTCTTTTCATATCTATCTATCTATATATATAGATAAATATATATAGCTCTGTGTGTGTATGTGCATGTGTGTGTGTGTGGCTCAGTGATAAAGAATCCACCTGCCACTGCAGGAAATGTGGGTTCAATCCCTGGGTCAGGAAGATCCCCTGGAGAAAGAAGTGGCAATCCACTCACTCCAGTATTCTTGCTTGGTAAATCCCATGGACAAAGGAGCCTGGTGGGCTGCAGTCTATGGGATTGCAAAAGAGTTGGACACAGCGACCAAGCAACACCAATATAATTTATATATATATGTGTGTGTTCTTTTAAAAACTCCATTGCCTCTCTATTGCCTCATGAGATTTTCCGAACCTGCTTTTCAAACTTCCTGGAGAGGGTGTTTTCCTAGCTTATTCCTGGGAGTATTAGAAGCACCAAATTAATTATGACTGAGCTTAATGTGGTATCCACTTTACTCATTTGTAAGTGGGTCAAAATATCCCTTTCATGTTATTACAAACAAAAGAGTAGAATGCAAAATGCTCACTAGCTTTCACAGTAAGGTTTAAGACTTTAAAAATGTCTTTGCTTGAAGTAGAAACTGCTGCATATGTTGCTAGCAGACCTGTGGGTGTATCAGTTCAGTCTTCTGTGTTATTTTTATGGTGAAAAGTTGGAACACCATTATCCTAGGGTGAAACTTATGCTCTTTTCATGATGAACAGGACCTTAATAATTTAGTCCTAAGTCGTCTTTTCTGCCTTATCTGCATCTCACATCCTCACTTGCACTGTTTCCCATCATTCTGAATTTTTTGTGACTTCCCATACATACGAGACCCTCTCCTTTCATGCTTTTGTTCAAGCTTATCCCCTGTCTAGGGTAATTATTTCTTCAAGTCTCAAACGTTAGCGCTTTATGAAGGCTTCCCTATTCTAAGGTCTTTAACCACTTTTTACTTCTATTGTCTTCTAATTACTTGCTAAAATTGTCTTTTTTACTACACTGTGAATTTCTGTAGAGCAGAGATCTTTTTTAAACTCTGGTTCCTAGCAGAGTACATGTTGATGACTGAACAAACGAATGATGAACCCAGCTGTTGCATATATTAATTTTTGTGTATGTGTGTGTGTGTCTCCTCTAATTATGATCTATTGATGAGGTTTGTGTTAGGCCAGATTATGAACTCAGTCTAATAATGGTAATAGAAATTATAAATATTCAACCATATGCTCCTTGATTGTAATTACTAATAATATTTAATGGTTCTAATTTACATACCTTATATTAGTTTAGGAGAAGAGCCTTTTCCTATGGTTATGCATTTTTGACAGTGTTGTTTCATTCCTCGGGGTTTTCTGTTCTCTCTTCTCTTCCCTGTTTTCTGCCCAAGGAAAGGGAACAATTGCCTGGTAGCCATAGGACTCTTGTGCCCAGAGGCTTCAGGTTGGGTCTGGTCACTGGGGAGGGGAAAGGATGAACTCAGGCATTGATTTCCTTAGCTCTGTCTTCAGTGGTCCACTAACTTCCTCCCTTCTCCCGTGGGCCAGCGTGCCTCAGCTCCTCGGTTCCTACTAGGCCCACACTGCAGCAGCATCCTCTGCGGTTCCCTTATGACGTCGTCTCTGTAAATAGCTCTATAGTCAGGTAATCTGTTGAGTTATCCTAATTTGAGGGTGGCATCTGTTTCTCATTGGGAACATAAAAGAATTCTTTTCTACTTCCATGATTTCTTATCTTATAGATAAAACTCAAAGTGAATAATGACTTTTCCCGCACCCACTACATGGTACAGTCATAAGTTTTGTTTGCTCTTAAGGAAGTGTGTGTGTCTATGGGCACAAGATTAACCTCAAAATGAACAGAAAACTGAGCATGACATGTTTTTGCAAAATGTTTCTTTATTACAGAGCAACAGTTTAAAAGCATGCATATTGAAATTGAATAGCATCTACATTTTTTAAAAAATTCTCTATTAAGTGGAAGTATGTATTTAAGACCAGAAATCAAATTAAGATCCATTAGAGTATCTCTCAGCATCAATAAGGTTAAGAAAAACTTTCATGAAATTTTGTGCTTTAAACATAGAAAACCTAACTTTAAAATTTCTGTGAGTTAACAAAATCAACAGTAAGGAAGATATTAAAAATTTTGAATAACTTTCAAAAGTTTTATGTAAATTTTTAAAAAGTGAAGATTAAAGAGATTGATAGTGATATAAAGTACTAATTTTTAGGAAAATAAAGATTTTCTTAGCATTCTCATCATGGATTCTTAGAGTACTATGTTTTTTCTTTTTTAATTGAGGTTAGTTGATTTTGGGGCTTCCCTTGTGGCTTACCTGGTAAAGAACCTGCCTGCAATGTGGGACACCTGCGTTCTATCCCTGGGTTGGGAAGATCCCCTGGAGAAGGGAAAAGCTACCCACTTCAGTATTCTGGCCTGGAAAATTCCAAAGACTGTATAGTCCATGGGGTTGCAAAGAGTCAGATAGGACTGAGCGACTTTCACTTTCATAGTTGCTTTTGGAGGATGGAATGGCAACGCACTCCAGTATTCTTGCCTGGAGAATTCCCATGGACAGAGAAGACTGGCAGGCTACAGTCCGTGAAGTCACAAAGAGTTGGTCACAACTAAAGAGAATTAGCATAGTTGACTTACAATGTTTCAGGTGTGTAGCAAAGTGTTATATTCTTTTACAGATTTTTTTCCATTATAGGTTGTTATAAACTATTGAATATAGTTCTCTGAGCTGTACACACAATATGTATAATTTCTTCCTGAGCCTCTTACCCCTTTGTTATCCATAAGGTTGAGGCCACGGCAACCTTCTCCAGCATTCCTGCCAGGAAAATCCCCATGGACAGAGGAGCCTGGAGGGCTATAGTCCATGAAATCTCAAAGAGTCAGACATGACTGAGTGACTAATCCACAAGGTTACTTTTTATGCCTATGAGTCTATTTCTGTTTTCCTTAGTGTATCAGGTTTCACTTTTTTAATGTTGGCTCAGTTGGTAAAGAATGCAGTGCAGGAGACCCAGGTTCAATCCCTGGGTTGGAAAGATCCCTTGGAAAAGTAATGGCAACCCACTGCAGTATTCTTGCCTGGAAAATCCCATGGACAGAGGTGCCTGGCAGACTACTGTTCGTGGGGTTGCAAAGAATCGGACACGCCTTAGTGACTAAACCACCAATGTATTTTTAATTGGAGGATAATTGCTTTACAGTGTTATGGTGGTTTCTCCTGTAAAATGGCTTGAATCAGCTGTAAGCATACCTATATCCCCTCCCTCTCGGGCCGCCCTCCCACCGCCTCCTCCCGATTCCGCCCCTTTAGGTCGTCACAGAACACGGGGCTGAGCTCCCTGCGCCCTACAGGTGCTTCCCGTGAGCTGTCTGTTGTCCACATGGCGATGTGCACATGTCAAGGCTACTCTGCTGGGGGGTTCGCCCCGCCCTCTCCTTTATGCGCTGTGTCCACAAGTGCATTCTTAACGTCTGCACCTCTTTTCCTGCCCTGCCAATAGGTGCATCGGTATAATTTTTTTTTTTAAGATTCCATATATATGCTTTGATAGACCATATTTTTTCTCTTTCTGACTTACATCACTCTGTGAAACAGGATCTAGGTTCATCCACGTCACTTCAACTGACTACAGTAGCCAGGACATTAAAGCAACCTAGATGTCCATGGAAAATGAATGATGATGATGAATCATCTTCATCAATCATGAAGATGAATGAATAAAGACATTGTGGTATGCAAAGCAATTATCTTCCAATTAAAAATAAATAAATTTTAAAAAGACATGGTACATATATACAGTGGAATATTACTCAGCCATAAAAATGGAGTACTGTTTTAATTCCTAAACAAATTATTCTAGTTTTTATTGCAAAGGATTAAAATAGAAGTATGTACTGGAACTTTGCTAAAACACTGCACTATGCTTAAGTTTCCTGTTCTGCTATTGCCTTTAGTGAAATAATTCTAAGATCCTCTGAGCATCTTATTGAATACTTGTTCTCCAGATGATACCCAAATTGACTTGCTTCTACAGTGAAGAGTTCCCAAGTGAAGAGCTACATGGTAAAGTTACCATAGATAGCTCTTTTAGGTTCAGCCCTTTATATTTAAAGTAACTTTAACATATTTTAACAAAGAAACTTTTCTGGAGTGAAAATAATCCATTTCACCTTTTAATTTCATATGAGTATTTATTCCTACATTTCCTTAACCTTATTCCTTTCATTTTTCACATCCAATTGTCTTGACAAGAATTACTGCTCTCTGCCCACATCTCTCTCTTCACCCTTTCCAGATGATTGACCACATTCCAGTCTCAAAGTTGGTGACTCTTGGCTTGTCATTTTTCTGTTAAGTGTGACTTATGGGTGAAACTGACTGAATCTTTTTGTGTAGTCGGGTGTGTTGTATGTATGTATTTGGCACTTTCATATACTTCAGAAGCTTTGACAGTACCGGTGCTCATGTGTTTTGGGCAACACTCAGATTTCCAAGAGTTTCCTCAGTGGCTTAGTGGTAAAGAATCCGCCTGCAACGCAGTAGCTGCAGGAGATGTGGATTCAATCCCTGGGTCAGGAAGATACTCTGAAGGAGCACGTGGGAACCCCCTCCAGTATTCCTGCCTGGAGAATCCCATGGGCAGAGGAGTCTGACTGGCTACAGTCCATAGGGTCGAAAAAAGTTGCCCATGGCTGAACTGACTTAGCATGCATATGTGCAGGCTCTGCAAGATTGACACAGGCATTTGAAAACACTAACCCATGCACTGACATTCTGATGCTTGTAATCTTGGAGTCAATCTATAAGAACAAACATAGCTCAGTTCAGTTCAGTCACTCAGTCGTGTCCAACTCTTTGCGACCCCATGAATCGCAGCACGCCAGGCCTCCCTGTCCATCACCAACTCCCGGAGTTTACTCAAACTCATGTCCTCCCGGAGTTTACTCAAACTCATGTCCATTGAGTCGGTGATGCCATCCAGCCATCTCATCCTCTGTCATCCCCTTCTCCTCCTGCCCCCAATCCCTCCCAGCATCAGGGTCTTTTCCAATGAGTCCGCTCTTCGCATCAGGTGGCCAAAGTATTGGAGTTTCAGCTTCAACATCAGTCTGTCTAGTGAACACCCAGGACTGATCTCCTTTAGGATGGACTGGTTGGATGTCCTTGCAGTCCAAAGGACTCTCAAGAGTCTTTTTCAACACCACAATTCAAAAGCATCAATTCTTCAGCGCTCAGCTCTCCTTATAGTCCAATTCTCACATCCATACATGACTACTAGAGAAACCATAGCCTTGACTAAATGGACCTTTGTTGGCAAAGTAATGTCTCTGTTTTTTAATATGCTGTCTAGGTTGGTCATAACTTTTCTTCCAAGGAGTAAGCGTCTTTTAATTTCGTGGCTGTGGTCACCATCTGCAGTGATTTTAGAGCCCTAAAAAATAAAGTCGGCCACTGTTTCCCCATCTATTTCCCATGAAGTGATAGGACCAGATGCTATGATCTTAGTTTTCTGAATGTTGAGCTTTAAGCCAACTTTTTCACTCTCCTCTTTCACTCTCATCAAAAGGCTCTTTAGTTCTTCTTCACTTTCTGCCATAAGGATAGTGTCATCTGCATATCTGAGGTTATTGATATTTCTCCCGACGATCTTGATTCCAGTTTGTGCTTCTTCCAGCCCAGCATTTCTTATGACGTATTCTGCATATAAGTTAAATAAGCAGGGTGACAATATACAGCCTTGACCTACTCCTTTTCCTATTTGGAACCAGTCTGTTGGTCCATGGCCAGTTCTAACTGTTGCTTCCTGACCTGCATACAGGTTTCTCAGGAGGCAGGTCAGGTGGTCTGGTATTCCCATCTCTTTCAGAATTTTCCACAGTTTATTGTGATCCACACAGTCAAAGGCTTTGGCATAGTCAATAAAGCAGTATTTTTCTGGAACTCTCTTGCTTTTTTCATGAGCCAGTGGATTTTGACTATTTGATCTCTGGTTCCTCTGCCTTTTCTAAAACGAGTTTGAATATCTGGAAGTTCATGGTTCACGTACTGTTGAAGCCTGGCTTGGAGAATTTTGTGCATTACTTTACTAGAGTGTGAGATGAGTGCAATTGTGTGGTAGTTTGAGCATTCTTTGGCATTGCCTCTCTTTGTGATTGGAATGAAAACTGACCTTTTCCAGTCCTGTGGCCACTGCTGAATTTTCTAAGTTTGCTGGCATATTGACTGCAGCACTTTCACAGCATCATACACAAATCTATTCTTTTTAGATTTTTTTTCCATTTTGGGTCATTGCAAGTTATTGACTGTAGTTCCCTGTGCTATAAACTAGGTCCCTGTTGGTTATCTATTTTATACATAATAGTCTGTATATTTTAACCCCAAACTCCTAATTAATCTCTTCAGCTTATTTCTCCTGACTCTGCTGTTCTAAGCTTCACTGATGGGACTGCGTCCTCTTGTACACATAAAGTACACCTTTCTTTCTCCTAGTTCCAAAACCAACTGAACATAAAAGAACTACTGAACAGCTGAAGACACCAGTGTCAGAGACATTTAGCCTTCATCATTCTTCTGGCCAAAATCTCTGATGCATAGACTTCAGAGTCACATTTACCTTTATCCCTAGGGGTCCAGTTCCCGGAACATGGCTAATTAGTAACTTAGTTCTTTTCAGCCTATCTCCTTTCTACCCCCTTCTAGAAGTACAAAAGTATTGCTTCTAAACACCCACCTACTAAATGGGCCTTTATTTTTCCACCTACAGACATGTTTCTCAATAGTGACTTTTTTTTGCTTCCTAAATTTCCTGGACCATCAACCAGATTATAGCTGTGCTCTGCCTTCCTGCTGGGATCTAACACCTGCTCTCGCAAACTCCCTTTTAACTTTTGTCTGAATCCAAATTGAGTTTATCGCATTCTTTGTACATGGCTCACAACCTCCTACACCCCTTCCCCTTTCAACTGCACTTTGTAGTTAGGCTCAAAGTAAATTTTAACTGTTAAATCTTAAGGATAATCTCCACACCTATTCTATCCCAGAAGGGTCAGATTAAGGTCCCAATGGCCTCATCCTTTCCACTCTTGTGTTTGCCTGATTGGAGCTCTATGTCTCCTACCCCAGTCCAATGCATGACATGTCCCAATGCCCTATGTCTCCTTGCTTCCTCAGTCAATTCCATGGCACACGATGTATTATTCTCAGCTCTCTGCACTCTCTTCTTCTGCAGCCGTCATGCTAATCATTGCAAAAATAATTTTTTAAAAAAAATCACAAGACTGCCAATATAATCAACTGCAGATTTCTTACTACCCCTCAGATAGACTTCAGTGATAATGTTTATATTCATTACAGGCTGTTTCATACTTTTTCATTTCCTTCCAGCTCCTAAGAGCAATTCTTCCCTATCCCTACCTCTTTCACTCCTCTATGCCGCCTTTTACCAAGTCTTGCCCTTACTCTCTTGGCAAATAAGGAAAAAAAAAAAAAAACTCTTGCTAAGAAAACCATGAGCCTTCAAGAGGAACTTCAGGAACTGTCTTTACTTGCTCCTAATGTATCTCACAGTGAAGTTTTTTTTTTTTTTTTTCCTTTTGTCAACAGAAGAAAGTGCTTGCCACCATTCTGAAGCACAACTTTTACATTCTCCAATTTTCTTAACTATATTTATTGATGTGGTCCTCTGTCATTTTCCCCCTGTGTCTTATTGGTCAGCAGAAAAGAAGAAATACTTTATTTCTTCCCCCCACAAATCCCCTTGAACTCCTGCAGAAACTCCTTTCTTCTCTTCCCATTAGAGGTAGCATAGTTTTCACTCATTCTCTGTTTCTTTAGCTCTCAGTTGAAAAGTTTTTTGTTTTTTCTGGCTATAATGTAGCCTGTGTACAAATAAACATGTATGATTACTTAGAATAGTCACTTAGAATGACCGCACATGTACCCATCCAGTTTAAGAGAGAGATCATGACCAGTATAAGTTGAATGGACTTCTGGCAATGGCTTCACTTTACGCCATCCTTGAAATAATTGCTGTCCTTAATTTTGTGATCATTATTTTCTTGTTATTCCTTTATTTTGTGTGTGTGTTTCTAGTATGTTGCTTGTAGTAATGTAATACTTGTTACAACTCTTTTCCATCCCCCCAGTCACCCCTGTAATGTGGTTTGAGAGTAGCCGTGTTTACCACTGGCATAGCATTTATCACATTTTCTTTCTGTCAGTTCCTGAGACGATGAGCTCTTTTTATTTATATTTTATTTGTTTACCCTCAAAACTTAATGCCCAAAACCTGTAAAAAAAATTCAATAAATATTAGTTAAAACAACTGATGAAAGAAATTAGAGCTATATGTCTTTGTAGGTTCAGAGTTCCCATACTTACATATTAAGCAGATGAACACATTCTTAAGTGAAAAACTTTTCAGTCACAAGGATTGAAACAAAAGCATGCTCTAGTTAAATTTCTCTTATAATCCCAGTACTGTCACTAATTGACTGCCACCTTGGGCCATTTACTTAACCTCCTGGTCCTCTGTTACCTAATCTATAAAATGAGGTTGGACTAAATGATCTCCAAGGTCCTTTCCAGCTGTGAAATTCTATGATTGTCATCAATGATTGTATAAATAAAAAATTCAATTAACAAGAACATCTTAATCCCCAAGCATTATCTCTAAATTGAGATTTTACTTTTTTCAAAGAGCAATTATTTTTATACACAGTAGGAAATGAAAGTGTTCACATATCTTCCTTTGCAGTCACAATCCAGCTTCATCAACAGTCATTTTTACCTAATGTGAAGTGTTCTTCCTAGTCATATATGTAGACTTCTCTTCCTTTGAAGTGACATCATTGAGAGATCTCTTCTTTATTTAACCGGTGAATTCATTACCTAGCAGAGAATAGATGTCACTTGTCTTACCTGCATCTAATGAAATATGCTAGGCTCTCCCCCCAAAATCTAATTAGACTCTCTCGACTGTACCTGTTAGGTGACCAGCCTGGGCAGATTCTTTAGATCTGCAGCTACTGACCTTAGCCTTAGTGTGCTCCTGAAATTTCTAAGCCCATTTCCTCCTACTAGCCTATGTTCATCTTTCTTTATCCTCTGTCCTGACCTCCCTCTTAAGCCATAGAGAGACATCTGCATAACATTTCCAGACTGGCCCATGTAGGGACTTTTTCTATAAACCTTTCCCCTGAGAGAAACTCTTCAACCACTAAGTTACTGCTACACGATCAGAATCTGAACACGAAATAATATACTCACAATCATAAAATAATTTAAATATGAAAAATAGCACATGGTCTCTGTAAATTCTTATCAACTTTATTGTGGTATAAATGACATACACTGAAGTTTATATATGTGAAATATACATTCTGGAAAGTTTCATTCCATAATCTCATAACCTTTTATAATTTCAGTTTTACACACTCTTCTTGCTGTTTCCCTCTTGTCTTCATGTGCCACTCATCTGATTTCTCTATAGGTTATATTGCATTTTCTAGGATTTTATGTGGGGCTTCTCTGGTGACTCAGTGTTAAAGAGTCCTCATGCAAAGCAGAAGACTCAGGTTCAATCCCTGGGTTGGGAAGATCCCATGGAGGAGGAAAAGGCAAGCCACTCCATTATTCTTGCCTGGGAAATCTCGTGAACAGAGAGGCCTGCCAGGCTACAGTCCCATGTTTTTGCAAAGAGTCAAACATGACTTGGTGGCTAAATAGCAACAACAACGAAACAGTTACATAAATAGATCCATAGAATATACACGAACTACTTGTTTTTGCCTGGTTTCTTTCACTTCATCTTACTTTGAGATTCATCCATGTTGTTGTATGTATCAGTAGGTAGTTCATTCATGTTTTCTGATGAGTAGTTTTCATTTGTATGGAATTACCACAATTTATTTATATATTGGGCTATTGATGGATATTTAGGTTGCTTCCAGTTTGGGGCCATTAGAAATAAAGTTTCTGGGAACATTTATATTGTGTCGACGTATACTTTTGTTTCTTTTGAGGAGATGCCAGGAGTAGTATGTATGGATCATATAGTAAATATTTTAAGAAACTATCAAACTGCTTTTCAAAGTGGATGTACCATCTTACCAGCAGAAATGTATGAGAATTCCAGTTCTTTCACATCTTGCCAATATTTGGTATAATCAGTTTCTTTTAACTATAACTTTTAATAGATGTGGAGTAGTACTTCACTATACACCTGTTATTTGGAGTATATAGAAAACACTCAAACTTCAGTAATAAAAAGGCAAATAATCCAAAAGTGCAAAAAATGATGTTCAGCGTTATTAGGCCTTTGTGGTAGGTGGGGATGGTTTAGTTGCTAAGTCATGGCTGAATCTTGTGACCCTGTGGACTGTAGCCTGCCAGGTTCCTCTGTCCATGGGATTTTAGGAAATACAATTATTTTAGATATTTTTATTCACATCAAGAGTCCTATCCTGTCACTACATCTTTGTCACTCCACTTTATCTCCCTAATTACAGCAAGAAAGAAAATTACAGACCGATATCAGTTAAACACAGATGTAAAACCCCTCAGCAAAATATTAGCAATTGAGTAAAAAAAGATACATTAAAAGGATCATATACCATGATCAAGTGAGATTTATTCCATGTATATGGGAATGGTTCAATATCTGAAAATCAGTGTGATATACCACATTAACAAACTGAAGAATAAAAATCCAATGATCATCTCAGTAGATGCAGAAAAAGCTGTTAGCAAAATTCATCATTTATAAGTTGTCCATAAAGTGAGTATAGAGGGAATATACCTCAAAATAATGGACATATGTGACAAACTTACAGCTAATATCATATTCAACAGTTAAAAGCTTAAAACATTTCCTGTAAGACCAGGAATAAGATGGTAATGACCATTCCCACAACTTTTATTCAACATAGTATAGATGTCCTAGCCACAGCAAACAAGAAATGGAAGCCAAACTGGAAAAAATGAAGAAATAAAACTGTCAGTACTTGCAGATGACATGATATTATATATAGACAATCTTAAAGACACCACCAAAAAGTGATTAGAACTAATAAATCAATAAAGTGGTAGAATGTAAAATTAAAATTCAGAAATCTTTTGCATTTCTATATATTAGCAACAAATTATTAGAAAAGTTAAGAAAATAATCCCATTTATAATTGCATCAAAAATAATAAAATACCTAGCAGTGAATCAGAGAAGGTAAAAGATCTGTAAAAGAGAAACTATAAGACGCCCATGAAAAAAATTGATGAGGACACAAACAAATAAAAAGATACACTGTGCTCATGGGCTAAAAGAATTAGTAGAATCTGCCTGCCAAGCAGGAGATGTGGGTTCAATCTCTGGGTCAGGAATATCCCCTGGAGAAAAAAAATGGCAACCCAGTGCAGTATTCTTGCCTGGGGAATCCTGTGGACAGAGTAGCCTGGTGGGCTACAGACCATGGAGTCAAGAGAGTCAGACACACCTTAGCGACTAAACAACAATGACCATACTATGCAAGGCAATCTACAAATTCAGTGCAATCCCTGTCAGAGTATCCATGGCATTTTTCACAGAACCATAACAAATCTAAAGTTCATATGGAAACACGAGACCCTGAGTAAATTAAGCAATCTTGAGAAAGGAAACAAAGCTGAAGATATCATACTAACTGATTTTAAACTATGCTACAAAACTAGACTAATGAAAACAGTGTGGTAGTGGCACAAAACCAGACATAGCTCAATGCAGCAGAATAGAGAGCCCAGAAATAAACCCACACTTATAAGCAATTAATCTATGGGCAATTAATCTATGATAAAGGAAGTAAGACTGTACTACTGGGGAGAAAGGCAGCTTCTTCAATTAATGCTGCTGGGAAAAGTGGACAGCTGTATATAAAAGAATCAATATAAACTGCTTTCTCCAACTGTATATAAAAGTAAAATGTATTAAAGATTTGAATGTAAGATCTGAAACCATAAAACTTCTAGAAGAAAAACATAGGCCATATGCTCTTTAAAATTAGCCTGAGCAATATTTTCTTCTAATGTCTCCTCAGGCAAGGGAAACAATGCAAAAATAAACAATTGAGACTATAACAATCTAAAAACCTTCGCACAGCAAAGGAAATTATCAATAAAACATAAAAGCAACCTGCCAGATGGGAGAAGATATTTGCAAATGGTATGTTCAATAATGAACTAATATCCAAAATATGTAAAGAACTTATATAACTCAGTATCAAAGAATTAAACTATCTAATGGAAAAATGTGACAGAGGACCTGAATAGACACTTTTTTAAAGAAGACATACAGATGGCCAACAGACGTATGAAAAGATGCTCTGCTGCTGCTGCTGCTAAGTCGCTTCAGTCGTGTCCGACTCTGTGCGACCCCATAGACGGAAGCCCACCAGGCTCTCCCATCCCTGGGATTCTTCAGGCAAGAACACTGGAGTGGGTTGCCATTTCCTTCTCCTGTGCATGAAAGTGAAAAGTGAAAGGGAAGTTGCTCAGTCGTGTCCGACTGTTAGCAACCCCATGGACCGCAGTCTACCAGGCTCTTCCGTCCATGGGATTTTCCAGGCAAGATTACTGGAGTGGGGTGCCATTGCCTTCTCCAAGGAAAAGATGCTCAGGAGGATGCAAATTGAAAGAAGCCAGAGTGAGATACTACTTTACTCCTCTTAGAATGGCTGTTATCAGATAGACAGCAAATAGCAGGTATTGCTGGGATATGAAGAAAAGGGAACTTTTGTGCACTGTTGGTGGGAATGTAAATTGGTGCTACCCCTGTGGAAAACAGTAGGGAGAGTTCTCAAAAAATTAAAGATAGAATTTCCGTAAGATGCAGAAATTTTACTCTTGAGGATTTTTCTGAGATCAGCAAAAAGACTAATTCAAACAGGTATTTGAAACCCTGTGTTCATTGCAGCATTATTTACAGTTGCCTTAGTATAGGAACAACTTAAGTGTCCTTCAGTAGATTAAAAGATACACTGTGGCGTGTGCCTCACAATGGAATATTATATTGCTGAGCTGGTAAAAAAAAAAAAAAAAAAAAGGATGGATGTTTGCAACAACATGGATGAACCTAGATGGTATTATCCTAAGTGAAGTAAGTCAGAGAAAAGCAAAATCCTGATTTCACTTTTTTGTAGAATCTAAACACACACAAAGGAAGGAACATAAAACAGAAATAGTCATCAACACAGAGAACAAACAAGTGGTTGCTTGAGGAAGGGTACAGTCATTGGGTGAAACAGGTGATAGAGATCAAGAGGTACAAACTTAAAACTAACAAATGGATGTGTTGATAAAATGTACACACTGGGAAATATAGTCAATAATGGAATAGCTTTGTATTGATGACATATGGACTGGAGACATGATATTGATCATTTTGTGATGTATAGAAACACTGAATCACTGTGTTGTGTTCCAGGAACTTACATAGTTTTGCAGATCAATCATGCTTTAGAAAAAACCCTGGCTTATTTTTTTTTTCTCTCTGATCTTTTGTTGTTATAGTGTATAGGAATGCAAGATATTTCTGTGTACTAATTTTGTATCCTGTGACTTTACTAAATTCACTGATGAGCTCTAGTAGTTTTCTGGTGGCATCTTTAGGATTTTCTGTGTGTAGTGTCATGTCATCTGCAAACAGTGACAGTTTTATTTCTTCTTTGACATTTTGGATTCATTTTATTTCTTTTTCTTCTCTGATTACTGTGGCTAGGACTTCTAAAACTAGGTTGAATAAGAGTGGTAAGAGTGGGCACCTTTGTCTTATTCATGATTTTGGAGAAAATACTTTCCGTTTTTCACCATTGAGAATAATGTTTGCTGTGGGTTTGTCATATATGGCCTTTATTATGTTGAGATAGATTCCCTCTATGCTCACTTTCTGGAGAGTTTTTTTAATCATAAATATGTGTTAAATTTTATCAAAAGCTTTTTCTGCATCTATTGAGATGATCATATGGTTTTTATTCTTTAGTTTGTTAATATAGTATATCATATTAATTTATTTGCATGCACTGAAGAATCCTTGCATCCCTGGGATAAATTCTAATTCATCGTGGTGTATGATCCTTTTAATGTGCTGTCAGATTCACTTTGCTAGTATTTTGTTGAGGTTTTTTGTGTCTATGTTCATTAATGATACTGGCCTGTAATGTTCCTTTTTTGTGATATCTTTGTCTGGTTTTGGTATCAGGGTGATGGTGGCCTCACAGAATGAGTTTGGGGTGTTCCTTCCTCTGCTAATTTTTTGAAGAGTTTGAGAAGTCTAGGTGATAGCTCTTCTCTAAATGTTTGATAGAATTTTCCTGTGAAGCCATCTGGTCCTGGACTTTTTTTTTTGTTGGAAGATTTTTAATCACAGGTCCAATTTCATTACTTGTGATTGGTCTGTTCATATTTTCCTTTTCTTCCTGGTTCAATTTTGGAAGGTTGGACTAGAGACTGTCATATGGAGTGAAATAAGTTAGAAAGAGAAAAACAAATATTGTATATTAACATATACATGTGGAATGTGAAAAAAAAAAAACTGGTATAGACAATCTTATTTAAAAGCAGAAATAGAGACACAGACCTGGAGAAGAAGCATATGGGTACGGGGTTGGGAAAGCAGGGGTGTGAAAAATTGGGAGGTGAAGATTCACATGTAGATATGTATATACACTTGATACCATGTTTAAAATAGGTAACTAATGAGAACCTACTGTATAGCACAGAAAACTCTATTCATTGCTCTGTGGTGACCTAAATGGGGAGGAAGTTCAAAAAAGAGGGGACGTGTGTATAAATGTAGCTGACTCACTTGATTCACTTTGCTGTATAGTAGACAGTAACGCATTATAAAACAACTATACTGTCATAGAAATTGGGAAAAAACCAGGCAGACACACTCACATAAAAAGAAATCAGATTTGTGGTTACTAGAAGTAACGTTGAGGGGAGGGGCAATTGGATGAAGTGGATCAAAAGTACACATTTTCAGTTATAAGATAAATAGGTACTAGAGATATGTGCAACATGATTAATATAATTTATGCTGCTGTATGTTATATATAATAGCTAGTAAGAGAAGAAATCCTAAGAGTTTTCATCACAAGGAAATTCTTTTTAATTTTCTGTCTGTATGAGATAATGTTCACTAAAGTTATTGTGGTAATCATTTCATGATATATGTAACTCAGATCATTATGCTATATACCTTAAACTTGTACAGTGCTGTATGTCAATTATATCTCAATAAAATAGGAAAAAGTCAATTAACATGATGTTTCATTTACAAAACTTCCTACTATTTTCCTATCTGATTGAACATAGTTAATATCATATCCCATATGCAGATTGAGCCTATTTTTACTCTAATGTAGTGTGGAAGAATCTAGTATAAATATTGTGTTTCAGAATGTATCTGTATTGTAGATTATCAAGGAAGAAATTTCTGGCATTTCATTATTTTTTCAAACATGTACTATGTACAATGTACAACTTCACAACCACATAAGATGTTAACTTTTAAAAAAATTTGCAAATCAATTTTTTGAAAAATTGATGTTTATTTTAAATAAGATATCTTTCATTATTTTTGACATTCAGCCTTTTTAAAGTATATTTATTACATAAAATTTCTTTTTCATGAATTCTCTCATATTCTTTATTCATTTATTTATTGTCTCAAATTTTTCCTTAATTGCTTGACTGAACTGTATTAAATTCACTAACCCTTTCTCTATTGCAAATATTTTTTCCATTTACCTTTTAATAAAATTTATGATACTTTTAACATTCAGTTTTATATTTTTATTTTGCCCATATATTAACTGTATCCTTCATAATTTCTTCAAAGACTTTATTAGAACTGATTCAAATGAATTCTTTTTAATGGCTGAGTAATATTCCATGGTGTATATGTACCGGACTTTAAAAGTAGAAAGTTTTAATCATATTTTTTATTTCTTATGACTTGATATTTTATATTTAAAATCATTAATCTATACTGTATTTTGGTATGCATTATAAAGAAAAACTCTTAGTTGATACTTTTAAATTAGCTTACCATTTGTTCAAGATAATTGGTCAATTAATCTTTTTTCATCATTTCCATGTTTCCTTTATCATATATTCCTTCTGTAAACTAATTCCTCTATGTAAGTTCCCCCCATAATTTGATTTCTGCTTGTCTGTTCATGAACAGTATAATTTATTTTTAATTAGGATAAGATCTCTTTAGAATTTTTATTAAAATTGTAAGTTTACTGTAGTTTAGAAACAATTATACATCCATATACTTTGTATTTTGGTGTAAAAATAGTGCATAACTTTTAATATATACAAATATTATGAAAATTTTCAGAAAGTTTGTAGTAGATTTCACTTGGATCTCATTTGTTCATTTTCCTTCTGAGTACCTTATATTTGAATACTAGTATATATGTTTTTAAATTATGTTTCTAATTATTTAACACCAGTGTACAAGAAAACTCTCATTTTTAAAATTTTGTTTCTAGCCTCCTTCCTATATTTTCTTGTCAATTTAGTAGTGTTTCTCTTCATTCTTTTACTATTACCAGCTATATAATCATATTATCCCCAAATTGATAATTTTGTTTTTATCCCCATAGTTTGTCTTCTGTTACTTAACTTCTATTTTTGATTAGTTGTGTTGGTTAGAACTTTCAAAGACATGAAAATTGTAACATTTTTACTGGAAAATTCTTGCATCTGATTCTATTAGTATTTTATATTTAGTGTGAAGTTAGCTATGTTTTAGCTATCATTTTATTTTACATTTTAAAGTCACTAATAAGGTTTACTCAAAATTGCCTAATATATCAGAATTATTTACTTGATCATATAGTGATTCTCTAAATATATGTGAGGATAATAAGAATTACAGTATTTCAAAATGTCAAATATGTTCCCCAGATTACTATGTCCTTCAGAAACTGGGTCATTATTTCTAATGAAATCTATAAGATGGTCAGATAAATCAACTGATGGATGATTTCTGTTAGCAAAAATCTATCAATTTCCTCTCTATAAGGCAGTTATGAGCACCTACTCTGCCCCACAGCTATAATTTTGTAACATTTGTTTGAGAATAAGAAACACGTCTCAACCTTTGAGAATACAGCTTTGGCAAGTCATTTCACCTCTCTGCATCAGTATGTCATTGAATATCACGATCTCTTTATATAAGAAATATGTCGTATTCTTGGCTGGCAGTCAGTACCTTTGTGAATTTGAGCAAATTATTATCCTGTTTTCTTACCTCATTTTTATAAAAGTTTTAAGATAGGCTATCTGTGCTATCTTTTTCACTCAAGTGTCCTGTCATTTTGTAGCAAACTTTGTTTAGAAATCAGGTAAACATATGTGGAAATATGTAATAATAAACTCAAGAGCAAATGCAGTACAGTGGAAATACCAGAAGTTTGGCTTCAGATAATTCTATATCAAAATTATAGTGTTGCCTTACTGTGAGACATTATGTAAATTATTTGAACTCTACAAGCCCAAGTTACATCAATGTCAATAGGAAATACTAAAATTCATTATCTGTCATGGCTGTGATGAGAATTAGGTAATAATGTCTTGTACCATATGAATTTATATCTTTTGGACTACCAGCAGGAAACAGATGGCACACGTGAAATAGATTAATTCTAGAATGATTCCTTTATAGTGATACTAATTATAAAGGTGTAGGTATGTGGTAATCACAAAGATTGTAGCAGTTATCCTAGATATATTAGCAGACAAACTATTACCATGCTTAGGTTCAGGAGGAACAGGGGAAGAAGTTTGGGGAGGATGAGGGATACTGTCATATATCATCTTGTCTGAGAGAGAATCAGTGACCATTTGTGGAGGGACACAGCCTAAGACAGAAATAACCTCATTAAAAAAGTATAATGTTGTTTAACTGACTAATCTGATCTGGTCTCCAGAGTGAAGTGTGTGAAAGTTGCTCAGTCGTGTCCAACTCTTTGTGACCTCAGGAATTCTCCAGGCCAGAATACTGGAATGGGTAGCCTTTCCCTTCTCCAGGAGATCTTCCCAACCTAGGGATAGAACCCAGGTCTCCTGCATTGCAGGCAGATTCTTTACCAACTGAGCTATCAGGGAAGCCCTAATAGCTCTCCTAATAGGTTTCCAAAGAGTTAACTCTAAAAGGAGCTGCATTGGGTCTTCATAGAAACATATTACGGAGACTTATTTTCATTATTGAAAATGCAGTTAGCAACTTTTCTGGAGTAACTGAACCCATAAGCCAAAGAAAGGTTTTGTACAATTTACAGTGTAGTCTGCTAAAATCTACAACAGGCATTACAGAAGTTCTGATATTTCCAAATTTCCCTCACAGAAGACTTGTAATATTCTTTCAACCATGTGACATGTCCAATCTGGGTTCTGATCTTTCTATCTCAAGTTTCTCTTGCCCAAATCTGCCTGGCCTAACTTCAGGCTCCTTAATACAACAGTCATTTGTCTTTTTCTGTTTTTCTTCTTCAGCATCTAATCTTTAAGTACTGGATTTTTATCAGTTAATTTCTTTAGAAAGCTGTGCTTTCCCTTAATATGTTTTGAAAACTGCTGTCTAGGAGTAGTTTCCAGCTGTTCTCTGCCCTTCTATTCTGAGAACTCTGTGTCTACTGGCATCTGCTTTCTCTTTGTAGAATTAGTGTCTTTGGTGATGCAAGAGGGGTTTTTAAGCCCCTTGTCTTTAAGAGTTACTTCCTCCTTGGAAGCAGAACTGATTCTCCTGTTGCAGGGAAATGTGGATTTCGTGACGCTTCCTTGGGTAGCAATAGCTGAAAGCACTTTTCTTTAATTACTTCCGGCCCTACCTGTCAATAAATTAACAAGGGGTGGATGGTATGATGAAAAGTGTGCTGGGATAGAAATTTCAACCCTGGGCTCTTACTGGTTAGTCCACATTCTAGCCATGCAATTTGGAAAAATTACTTAAATTTTTTGATCCTCATCTTTCTTTACTCTCATTTATAAAAATGAAATAATACACCATTATACTTATCTCAAATGATTTTTATCAGGCTCGAATGTAATAATGTATGTGGTGTGATTTACAAGTTATAAAGTGGAAGGGATTATTACTATCTGGAAAGATGCATATTCTTGAGCCTTTGGAAACAACACAGTATGTTATGTAAATTAGTATGTTGTGTATTCACATTTTCCCACCTGGATAGCCAAATGAAAAAGATGTTTATTTCTCATGGAAATCTCAAGAGATATTAACCAATCTTCCTTCAGTATATTTAATGTAATTCTAAGAATAACATTTGGAGTAATCACAGATACAAATCTGCAGAAATCAAATCATGTTCATTTTACACAGATAAAGTTTCCAGGAGCAGTGTGTACCCTTGCTATTTATGACTTGCTTGAATAGTTTTCAAGCCTTCATATCATTTTTCCTTGAGTTATAAAGCTTCAGCATTACTATGTTGACTTGAAAAAGGAAATTGTTTGACCTTCATTAAAGGCAGTGACTATTATTAATTTATTAATGCTGGAATTACCCTATACTTCTCATATGAATCAGCCTACTGTAGACTTGTTTCGATCTTTAAATGTTTATGTGATTTAAAATTTTATTAGGGCATGTTATTTTGGTTATATTTCTTCTTTTATAAACCAAATCATAATAATTGCATTATTATTGCTTAATATTATATCTTTATTATTACTAATTAGATTCTGTACTATTTTTCAATGTGTGGCAAAGAGGATTTTAGAAAGGAAAATAAGGATATTAAATCAATACTTCAAAATGCTAACATTTCTTCCACTGTTTTAGAATTTTGAAGTAATTGTCTCACTTTATTTTCTCTGTTTCAGTCAGAGCACTTAAGTATATTTGTGACTATTTGCACATTTTCCCTTAAACATCACACTTTTTTGTTGTTTTATTGCTGCCATCTGCTTTTTTGAAGTATTCGATGGCATTCATTGAGTGCTTACTATATGTCTGGTAGTTGACTCTATGACGTTAGTATAAGAAGTCCAGAAAGGTGATTTCTCTTAAGGAGGTCACCTTGCAATAGAGAGAGCAGAAAAAACACATACTCAAATACCAAATAATTAAATAAGACACATTCATATGATAAGTGCTATAATAAAAAAACTGAAATTTGGGATCAGGATTGTTTGGGGTAGACACAGAAAGGAGAGCTGCTTTAAATGAAATGGGCAAGAAAGATCTCATACGAGAGGTGATATTTGAGCTGGGATCTTAATTATTAGGAAGGACTAAGTTTTGAAGTTGAGAAAGGAAATTTTATATAGAATATATAAAGGTCCTCATGAAAGAATGAGCTTAGCAAGGAAAGTCTATTTAGTTGGAGGATGGTGAATGGTTAGATAGGCACAGAGAAGTCAAATGAAGGCAGTAAATTGTGGACTTAAGATTTTACTGTGACAGGAAGACATTGGAGAGATCTAAGCTTAGGATTTACATGATTTCATTTACATTTTTGAAAATTTGCCTGACCATCATGTAGCAAATGAGCCATGTGAAAACCCATGATGGAAATAGGGAAATTGGTTTGGAAGCTATTACAGTAATCCTGGTGAGAGAAGATGGTAAAGGTCAAAGTTGTCAGGGTTCAGTGTAAATGGTCAGATTTGGCATACATGTGAGAAGTATAGCCACTGGATCTTTCTGGATGTGAGAATTGTGAAAGAAACAAGTTAATTTTATCTTTTATAACTTTATATTGCCGAGGTGTGATCATCTAGGAATCACTGACCATGACTCAGGAAATCTAAAAGAAATGGTTTGGGGGTAGGGTAAGTTTGAGGCTGAGCTTGAGTCAAGATTCCTGTTTTGAACTCATTAATTTTGAGATGCCTATAGGGCACCCAGGTAGAGTTACTGAGTAGCCAAACATTATTCAAGAATATAGATTATCCATCCTAATGATAGAGATCAAGTGTGTTCAGTAATCATTAGAAATAGAATTAATGTTCAGAATAGTCAAATTTATTCTTCCATGGGAAGATAATATTTTTTAACCTTAAAATTAATTTTATTGAAATATACATAATTGACAATGCTGTGTTAATTTCTGCTGTAGAGCAAAGTGATACATATATGTATCTGAACTAGACAAAGGACATTTTATGTAGGCTGTGTGGAGGTCATGATGAGACCTTCAGTTATCCATATACATATTATTTTTCATATTTTTTCCACTATGGTTTATTACAGGATATTGAATATAGTCCCCTGTACTATAGAGTACTATCTTGTTGTTTATCCATTCTATATGTAATAGTTTGTATCCTCTAACCCCAAACTTCCAGTCCATTCCATCTCCAACCCTCTTCCTTGGCAGCCACCAGTCTGTCCTCTAATCTGTTAGTCTGTTTCACAGATAAGTTCATTTATGTCATATTTTAGATTCCATATTTGTGATATCATATTCTATTTGTCTTTTGCTTTCTGACTTACTTCACTTAGTACGATGCTCTCTAGGTTCATCCATGTTGTTGCAAATGGCATTATTTTATTCTTTTCTATGGCTGATTAGTATTCCATTGTATGTATGTGTGTGTATACATATCTTTATCCATCTGCCAATGGGCATTTGGCTGTTTCCATCTCTTGGCTACTGTAAAAAGTGATGTTATTTTTTTTTTCCATTTATTTTTATTAGTTGGAGGCTAATTACTTTACAATATTGTAGTGGTTTTTGCCATACATTGACATGAATCAGCCATGAAAAAGTGACATTATGAACATAGGGGGCAATAAGTCTTCTTGAATTATAGTTTCATCTGAAATATATACCCAGGAGGGGATTGCTGGATCATATGGCAAGTATATTTTTGGTTAGTTTTTTCTTTTTTTTGAGGAACCTCCAAAGTGTTTTCAATAGTGTTTGCACCAGTTTACATTCCTACCAACAGTGTAGGAGGGTTCCTTTTTATTCATACCCTCTCCAGCATTTGTTATTTGTGGACTTTTTAATGATAGCCATTCTGACCAGTGTGAAAAGAAACCTAATTGTAGTTTTGATGCGCGTTTCTTTAAAAATTAGTGATAATGAGAATGTTTTCTTGTGCCTTGTGGGCATCTGTATGTTTTCTTGGGAGAAATGTCTGTTTAACCCAATCTTTTCTGTTTCGATTGGATTGTTGTTTTTGTTGTTGTTATTGAGTTGTATGAGCTGCTCATATGTTTTGGGAATTAAGCCCTTGTCAGTCACATCGTTTGCAAATACTTTTTTCCCAGCCTATAGGTTGTCTTTTCATTTTATTTATGGTTTCCTTTGTTATACAAAGGCTTATAAATTTGCTTTATTAGACCTAAGAAAATACTGGTATGATTTGTTTTCCCTATATTCTCTTCTAGAAGTTTTATGATGTTATGTCTTATATGTAAGTCTTTCAGTAATTTTGAGTTTATTTTTGTGCATGCTGTGAGGGTGTATTCTAACTTCATTTAATTACAGGCAACTGTCAACATTCCCAGCACCAGTTGCTGAAAAGATTCTTTTCCCCATTGTATATTCTTGTTTATTTTGTCGAAGATTATTTGAGTGTAGGTGTGTGGATTTTTTAACTTTTTATTTGTATTGGGGTACAGCCAATTAACAACTGGCTATAGTTGTGATAGTTTCAAAGGAACAGCAAAGAGACTCAGTCATACATGTGTATGTATCCATTCTCCCCAAAACCCCTCTCCCATACAGCCTGCCACATAACATTGAGCAGAGTTCCTTGTACTATACTGTAGGTCCTTGTTTGTTATGCATTTTATATATAGCAGTGTGTATACATCCATGCCAAACTCCCTAACTATCCTTTCTCCCTGGCAACCATAATTTCCGTCTCTAAGTTTATGAGTCTCTTTCTGTCCTGTTAGTAAGTTCATTTGTATCCTTACTTTTTAGATGACACACATAAGGGATGTCTTACTATATTTCTCCCTCTCTGACTTACTTCACTCAGTGTGACAATCTCTGTCCATCCATGTTGGTGCAAATGGCATTATTTCATTCTTTTTGATGGCTGAATAATATTCCATTGTGTATATGTACCACATTTTCTTTATCTTTTCCTCTGTCAATGGACACTTAGGTTGCTTCCATGTCTTGACTATTGTAAACAGTACTGCATTGAACATTGGGGTGCACATATCCTTTCAGATCATATTTTTCTGTAGATATATGCTGAGGAGTGGGATTGTAGTGTCATATGGTAACTCTTGTTTTTAGTTTACTAAGGAACCTCTATACTGTTCTCCATTGTGGCTGTACCAATTTATTAATACATTTCTACCAACAGTAAAGAAAGCTTCCCTTTTCTCCACACCCTCTCCAGCATTTATTGTTTGTGGATTTGTTGATGATAGCCATTCTGGCTGGTGTGAAGTGATAATCTTATTGTAGTTTTTATTTGCATTTCTCTAGTAATTAGAGATATTGAACACTTTTTAATGTGCCTCTTGGCCATCTGTATGTTGTCTTTGGAGAAATGTCTATTTAGGTTTTCTACCTATTTGTTGATTGGCTTATTTGTTTTGATTCTGTTAAAGATCAAGAGCTGCATGTAAATTTTGGAGACTAACACCATGTGGGTCATTTGCAAATATTTTCTCCCAATCTGTGGGTAGTCTTTAAGCTTCATTTATTGTTTCCTTTGCTGTACAAAAGTTTTTGAGTTTAAGTAGGTCCCATTTGTTTATTTTTGTTTCTATTTCCATTATTCTGGGACATGGATTGAAAAATATATTGCTGCTATTTATGTCAGAGTGTTCAGCCTATGTTTTCCTCTAGGAGTTTTATAGTATCTGGTCTCACATTTAGCTCTTTAATCCGTTTTGAGCTTATTTTTGTGTGTGGTATTAAAGAATGATCTTTAACATAAACAATTTTTTTTAACAAATGATCTTTAACAAACAAAACACATTCATTTTTTTTTTCCATATAGATATCCAGTTTCCCCAGCACCATTTGTTGAAGAGACTAGTCTTTCCAACATTCAGTAGCCTTGTCTCCTTTGTCATACATTAATTGACCACAGGTGCGTGGGTTTATTTCTGGTTTTCTAGCCTGTTCCTTTGATCTATATTTCTATTTTTGTGCTAGTACCATACTGTTTTAATGGTAGTAGCTTTGTAGTATAGTCTGAAGTCTGTACTATATATAGTCTGGTGCCTCTAACTCTGCTTTTCTTTCTCAAAATTGCTTTGGCTATTTGGGGTCTTTTGTGTCTCCACACAAATTTTGAGACTTATTGTTCTAGTTCTGTGAAAAGTGCCTTTGGTAACTTGATAGGGATTGCAATGAATCAGTAGATTGCCTTGGATAGTATTGTCATTTTGACAATATTGATTCTTCTAATCCAAGAACATGGTATATATTTTCATATGTTTGTATCTTCTTCAATTTCTTTCATCAGCATCTTGTAGTTTTCAGTGTAAGGTCTTCTGTCTGCTTGGGTAGGTGTATTCTCAGGTATTTTATTATTTTTGATGTGATGGTAAATGGAATTTTTTCTTGAGTTTCTCTTTCTGATCTTTTATTGTTAATGTATAGAAATGCAACAGATTTCTGTGTATTAATTTTGTAACCTGAAACTTTACCAAATTCATTGATGAGTTTTAGTAGTTTTCTTGTAATAGCTTTAGTATTTCTAAAGATGTATGTATAGTGTCATGTTATCTGCAAATAGTGACAGTTTAATTTCTTCTTTTCCAATTTAGATTCCTTATACTTTTTCTTTTCTGATTGCTTTAGCTAGGATTTCCAAAACTCTATTGAATAAAAGTGGTGAGAGTAGATATCTTTGTCTTGTTCCTAATCTTAGAGGAAGTTCTTTCAACTTCTCTCCATTGGGTATGATGCTAGCTGTAGGTTTCTTATATATGACCATTATTATGTTGAGGTATGTTCCCTTTATGCTTGCTTCTTTTATCATAAATTGGTGCTGAATTTTGTCAGAAGATTTTTCTGTATGCATTGAGATGATCACATGATTTATATTCTTCAATTTATTGATGTGGTATATCACATTGATTTGCAGATATTGAAAAATATTTGTATCCCTGAGATGAATCCTGCATGATCATGGTGTATGATCTTTTTAATGTACTGCTGAATTCAGATTGGTAGAATTTTGTTGAGGATTTTTGCATCTATGTTCATTAGTGATATTGGCTTGTAATTATCTGTTT
Source organism: Cervus canadensis (assembly GCF_019320065.1). Lineage (NCBI taxonomy): Eukaryota > Metazoa > Chordata > Mammalia > Artiodactyla > Cervidae > Cervus > Cervus canadensis. The sequence continues at coordinate 6,991,541 of NC_057405.1, forward strand.
TTGTGACATCTCTGTCTGGTTTTGGTATCAGGGTGATGGTGGCCTGAGGGTGAGTTTGGAAGTTTTCCTTCTCTACAGTGTTTTGGAACAGTTTCAGAAGGATAGGTGGTTATTCTTCTCTACTGTTTGATAGAATTTAACTGAGGATACATCATGTCCTGGATGCATGTTTGTCAGGAATTTTTTAATTACAGTTTCAATTTCAGTGCTTGTGATTGATCTGTTCATATTTTGTTTGTTCTTAGTTTAGTTTTGGAAGATTGTACCATTCCAAAGTTTCATCCATTTCTTCCAGGTTGTGCATTTTATTACCTATAGTTGCTTGTAGTGGTCTCTTATGGTTCTCTGTATTTCTATGGAGTTAGTTTTATCTTTTCATTTCTAATTTTATTAATTTGAGACTTCTCCCCTCCCACCCTGCCTCTTTTTTTTCTTAATGAATCTGGCTCAACATTTATCAATTTTATCTCTCTTTTCAAAAGAATCGGCTTTAGTTTCATTGATCTTGTGATTATTTTCCCTGTTTCTATTTCATTTATTTCTGCTCTGAGCTTTATGATTTCTTTCCTTCTACTGACTTTAAGTTTCATTTGTCCTTCTTTCTCTAGTTGTTTTAGGTATAAGGTTAGGTTGTTTATTTGAGATTTTTCTTGTTTCTTGAGGTAAGATTATATTGCTCTAAACTTCCCTCTTAGAACTGCTCTTGCTACATCCATAGGTTATGGACCATTGTACTTTTGTTTTCATTTATCTCTAGGTATTTTTTTTTTTATTTCCTCTTTGATTTCTTCAGTGATCCATTGGCTGTGTAGTAGAATATTGTTTAGCCACTGCATCTTTGGTTTCTTTATAGTTCTTTTCTGGTAGTTTATTTCTAGTTTAAAAGTTTTGAGATCAGAAAATATACCTGATGTGATTTCAGATTTCTTAAATTTGCCAAGATTTGCCTTGTGGCCTGGCATATGGTTAGTCTGGGAGAATGTTCCACGTGCGCACTGGAAAAGAATGTGTAGTCTGCTGTTTTGGGATGGAATGCTGTATAAATATCAATTAAGTCTAACTGGTCTAAAGTTTCAATTAAGGCCTGTTTTTCCTTATTAATGTTCTGTTTGGAAGATCTGTTCATTGATGAAACTGGGGTGATCAAGTCCTCCACTATTATTGTGTTACTGTTGATTTTTCCCTTTATGTTTGCTAGTATTTACCTTAGATATTGAGGTATTGCTATGTTGGGTGCATGTGTATTTATAATTGTTATATATTCTTTTTGGATTAAACTTTTGCTTATTATGTAGTTGGAGGAGGCAATGGCACCCCACTCCAGTACTCTTGCCTGGAAAATCCCATGGATGGAGGAGCCTGGTGGGCTGCAGTCCATGGGGTCGCTAAGAGTCGGACATGACTGAGCGACTTCCCTTTCACTTTTCACTTTCATGCATTGAAGAAGGAAATGGCAACCCACTCCATTGTCCTTTCCTGGAGAATGCCAGGGATGGGGGAGCCTGGTGGGCTGCTGTCTATGGGGTCACACAGAGTTGGACACAACTGGAGCGACTTAGCAGCACCAGCAGCATTATGTAGTGTCCTTCTTTGTATTTTATAACTTTCTTGTTTTGAAATCTGTTCTTTCTGATATGAGTATTGCTACTCCAGCTTCTTTTTTATTTCCATTTACATGGAATACCTTCTCCCAACTCCCTACTTTCAGTCTGTAAGTGTCCCTACATCAGAGGTGGGTCTGTTTCTTGTAGACAGCATATATATGGGTATTGCTTTTGAATCCATTCAGCCAGTCTATGACTTTTGATTAGTGCATTTAATCCATTTACATTCAATATAATTATTGATATATATGAAACTTTGGCTGCCTGAAGTGAAGAGCTGACTCATTGAAAAAGACCCTGATGCTGGGAAAGATTGAAGGCAAAAGGAGAAGAGGGTGCCAGAGGATGAGACAGTTAGATAGCATCACCAACTCAATGGACATAAATTTGAGCAAACTCCTGGAGATAGTGAAGGACAAGGAAGTCTGGCATGCTGCAGTCCATGGGGTCACAGAGTCAGACATGACTTAGCAACTGAACACACACAGTACTGTTTTCTTAATTGTTTTGGGTTTATTTTTTGTAGGTCTTTTCCTTCTCTTATTTTTCCTTCTTAGGGAAGTTCCTTTAACATTTGTTTTAAAGCTAGTTTGGTAGTGCTTTAACTTTTGCTTATCTGTAAAGCTTTTCATTTCTCCATCAAAGCCGAATGAGAGTCTTGCTGGGTAGACTATTCTTGACTGTAGGTTCTCCCCTTTCTTCACTTTAAATATTTCATGCAGTTACCTTCTGATTTGTAGAGTTTCTACTGGAAAATTGGTTAGTAACTTTATAGGAGTTCCTTTTTATGTTATTTGTCATTTTCCCCTTGTTTTTAATATTGTGTCTTTGTCTTTAATTTTTGTCAGTTTTTGTGTCTCAATGCATTCCTCCTTGGTTTTATACTGTCTGGGACTGCACCTCTTAGATTTGGTTGACTATTTCCTTTCCCATATTAAGGAAGTTTTCAGCTATTATCTTTTCAAATATACTCTTGGGTGCTTTCTCCATCTCTTTTCCTTCAGGGACCCCTATAATGTGAATGTTGGTGCATTTAATCCATTTGTTTGTTCTTTAGCTCTTCTAGGTCTTCAGTAAACATATTTTGCATCTTGTCTATTTTCCAAGATCCTGGATCATCTTCACTATCATTATTCTAAATTTTTTTTCTGGAAGTTTGCCTAACTTCATTCAGTTACTTTTTCTGAGATTTTATCTTCTTCTTTCATCTGAGATAATATCCTCTGTCTTTTAATTTTGATTAAATTTCTATGACTATGGTTTTCCTTCTGGAGGCTGTGGGATTTTAGTTTTGCTTCCTTCTGTCTGCCCTCTGTTGCATAAGACTAAGGGGCTTGTGAAAGTTTCCTGATGGGAGGGACTGGTGGCGGGGGTGGTGAGGGGGGTGGGGCGGGGGTGGGGGTGTTGGGAAATGCAGTCTTGTTCTGGTGGGCAGGGCCATTCTCAGTAAAATTTTATTGTGGATTTATTGCTGGGCTCTCTATTCTGTTTCATTGATCCATATATCTGTTTTTTTCAATACCATGCTGTTTGGATCACTGTAGCTTTGTAGTATTCTCTGCAGTGTGGGAGTGTTTAGTCTCCTTCTTTGATCTTTTTTGTTAGGATTACTTTGGCAACTATGGGCCTTTTATGGTTCTATATAAATTTTAGGACTAATTTTTTTCTAGTTCTCTGCAAAAGGTCATGGGTAATTTGATAGAGATAGCATTAAATCTTTATTACTTTGGATAGTTTGGCCATTATAACAATGTTGTCCTTCAAATGCAAGAGAGTGAGATATCTTCCCATTTCTTTTAATCATTTTCAGTTTCTTTTATTAATGTTTTATAGTTTTCAGCATATAACTCCTAAGCTCCTTGGTCAGGTTTACTCCCAATTATTTACTTTTTGTGGCAATTTTAAAAGGGCTTCTTTTCTTTCATTTCCTTTGATATTTCATTGATTGTGTAAAGAAATGCAACTGATTTCTTTATGTTAATATTATATCCTGTTACCTTGCTGAATTCATTTCACAGTTCTAGTAGTTTTTGTTTTCAATATATATATAGTATCATGTTATTTGTGTAGAATATCAATATTACCTCTTCTCTATGAATTTTGATTCACTTTATTGTTATTGTCTTCCCTGACTACTGTTGCTAGGACTTATAATACTGTGTTGAATAGAAGTGAAAGAAGGCATCCTTGTCATGTTCCAGATTTTAGTGAGAAGGCTTTAAACTTTTCACTGTTGAGTATTCCATTGGCTGTGGTTTTGTGATTTGTCATTTTTAGTCTATAAATCATGTCTGACTCTTTTTAACCCCACGGACTGTACAACACCAGGCTTTGTCCTCTGTTATCTCCTGGAGTTCTCTCAAATTCATGCCCGTTGAGTAGGTGATGCTGTTTAAACATCTCATCCTCTGCTTCCCCTTTCTCTTTTTGCCTTCAATCTTGCCCAGCATCAGTGGCTTTTCCAAGGAGTCAGCTCTTTGCATCAGGTGGCCAGAGAGCTTCAGCATCAGTCCTTCCAATGAATATTCAGGGTTGGTTTCCTTTAGGATTGACTGGTTTGATCTCCTTGCAGTCAAAGGGATTCTCAAGGGTCTTCTTTAGTACCACAATTTGAAAGCATCAATTCTTCGGCTCTCAGCCTTCCATATGGTCCCGCTTTCACATCTGTACATGACTACTGGAAAAACCATAGTTTTGTGTATATGGACCTTTGTTGGCAAAGTGATGTCTCGCCTGGTTTTTAATATGCTGTCTAGGTTTGTCATAGCTTTCCTTCCTAGGAGCAAGTGTCTTTCAATTTCATGACTCCAGTCACCATTCACAGTGATTTTGAAGCCCAGGAAAATAAAACCTATCATTGCTTCTACTTTTTCACTTCTACTCGCCTTAAAGTGATGGTACCAGATGCCATGATTTTAGTTTTTTCATATTGAGTTTTTAAAAAATTTATATATTTTTAATGGAAGGATAATTGCTTTATAGAATTTTGCTGTTTTCTGTCAAACCTCCACATGAATCAGCCATAAGTATACATCTGTCCCCTCACTCTTAAACCTCCCTCCTATCTCCCTCCCCATCCCACTCCTCTAATTTGCTACAGAGCCCCTGTTTGAATTCCTTGAGACATACAGCAAACATCTCACCCTCCATGTTTCTACACTGCTGCCCTGCAACTGAATTCTTTGGTAATGTCTTTCTAGACTCCATATATATGAGTTAGTATGTGAGATTTCTCTTTCTCTTTCTGACTTACTTCACTTTAATAGGCTCTAGGTTCATCTACCTCATTAGAACTGACTCAAATGCATTCCTTTTTATGTCTGAGTAATATTCCATTGTCTATATGTAAAGCAACTTCTTTATCCACTCATCTGTCAGTAGATATCTAGGTTGCTTCCATGTTTTAGCTATTGTAAATAGTGCTGCAGTAACTACTGGGATACACGTGTCTTTTCCAATTTTGGTTGAATTGGCAAATTCAACCTAGGCAAATTCAACACATGCAGGGTGTATGCTTAGGAGTGCAATTACTGGGTCATATGGTGGTTTTATTCCTAGTTTTTTAAGGAATCTCATACTGTCTTGCATAGTGACTGTATCAATTTACATTCCCACCAACAATGGAAGGGGTATCCATTTTCTCCACACCCTCTCCAGCATTTATTGTTTGTAGACTTTTTTGATCTTGGCCATTCTGACCAGTGTGAGGTGATATCTCATTGTGGTTTTGATTGGCATTTCTCTAATAGTGAGTGATGTTGAGCATCTTTTGATGTGTTTGTTAGCCATCTGTATGTATTCTTTGGAGAAATGTCTGTTTAGGTCTTTTCCCCCACTTTTTGATTGTTTGGTTTTCTGGTATTGAGTTGTATGAGCTGCTTTTATATTTTTGAAATTAATCCTTTGTCAGTTGTTTCATTTGCTATTATTTCCTCCTAATCTGAGGGTTGTCATTTCACCTTGTTTATAGTTTCCTTTGCTGTGCAAAAGCTTTTTAAGTTTAATTGGGTCCCACTTGTTTTTGCTTTTATTTCCATTACTCTAGCAGGTGGGTCATAGAGGATCTTGCTTTGATTTATGTCGTCTATTGTTCTGCCTATGTTTTCCTCTAAGAGTTTTATAGTTCCTGGTCTTATATTTAGGTTTTTAATCCATTTTGAGTTTATCTTTGTATATGGTGTTATGAAATGTTCTAATTTCATTTTTTCACATGTAGCTGTCCAGCTTTCCCAGCACCATTTATTGAAGGGTCTGTCTTTGCCCCAATGTATATTCTTGCCCCCTTTGTCAAAAATAAGGTACCCATGAATCTTCTAAATCTTTGCAACCCCATGGACTGTAGCCTACCAGGCTTCTCCATCCATGGGATTTTCCAGGCAAGAATACTGGAGTGGGTTGCCATTTCCTTCTCCAGGAGCTCTTCCAGACCCAGGGATTGAACCTGGGTCTCCCGCATTGTAGGCAGACGCTTTACCATCTGAGCCACCAGGGAAGTCCCAAGGCTCATGGGTTTATTTCTGTGCTTTCTATCTTGTTCCATTGGTTGATATTTCTGTTTTTGTGCCAGTACCATAGTGTCTTGATGACTGTAGCTTTGTAGTATAATCTTAAGTCAGGAAGGTTGATTCTTCCAGATCCATTCTTCTTTCTCAATACCTCTTTGGCTATTTGGGGTCTTTTGTGTTTCCATATGAATTGTGAATTGTTTTGTTCTAGTTCTGTGGAAAATGCCATTAGTAATTTGACAGTGTTTGTATTGAATCTGTAGACTGCATTTGGTAGTATAGTTATTTTCACAGTGTTGATTCTTCCTACCCAGGAACTTGGAATATCTCATCTACTTACATCATCTTTAGTTTTTTCCATTAGTGTCTTATAATTTTCTGTGTACAGTATTTTTGTCTCCTTAGGTAGGTAATTCCTAGATATTTTATTCTTTTGTTGCAGTGGTGAATGGGTTGATTCCTTAATTTCTTTTTCTGATTTTTCATTGTTAGTATATAGGAATACAAGTGGTTTCTATATGTTGATTTTGTATCCTGTGACTTTGCTAAATTCACTGATTAGTAATTTTCTGATACTATCTTTAGGGTTTTCTGTGTACAATATCATGTCATCTGCAAACAGTGAGAGCTGTACTTCTTTTCTGATCTGGATACATTTTGTTCCTTTTTCTTCTCTGATTGCTATAGCTAGGATGTCCAAAACTATCTTGAATAATAGTGGTGACAGTGGACAGCCTTGTCTTGTTCCTGATCTTAGGGGGAATGCTTTCAGTTTTTCACCACTGAGAATAATGTTTGCTGTGGGCTTATCATATATGGCCTTTACTAAGTTGAGGTAGGTTCCTTTTATGCCCATTTTTTGAAGAGTTTTAATCATAAATGGGTGCTTTTGTCAAAGGCTTTTTCTGCATCTATTGAGATTATCATATGGTTTTTATCTTTCAATTTGTTAATAAAATCTGATTGATTTGTGTATGTTGAGGAATACTTGCATCCTCAGAATAAACCCAACTTGATCATGGTGTATGAACTTTTTAATGTGTTAGCTTTTTAATGTGTTCTTGAATTCTGTTTGGTAGAATTTTGCTGAGAATTTTTGAATCTATGTTCATCAGTGATATTGGCCTGTTATCTTCTTTAAAAAGTTATCTTTTTTCGTGTTGTCTTTGGTTTCGGTATCAGGGTGATGGTGGCCTTGTAGAATGAGTTTGGAAGTGTTCCTTTGTCTGCAATTTTTTGAGAGAGTTTTAGAAGTATAGGCATTAGCTCTTCTCTAAATGCTTAATAGAATTCACCTGTGAAGCCATCTGGTCCTGGGCTTTTGTTTTTTGGGAGATTTTTGATCACAGTTTCAATGTCAGTGCTTATAATTGGGTTGTTCATAATTTCTGTTTCTTCCTGGTTTGGTATTAAACTTTTCTAAGAATCTGTCCATTTCTTCCAGGTCTATCTGTCCATTTCTTCCAGGCATAAAGTCACTCAGCCTTCTTTATGGTCCAACTCTCACATCTATACATGACTGTTGGAAAAATCATAGCTTTGACTATACAGACCATTGTTGGCAAAGTAACGTCTCTGCTTTTTAACATGCTGTCTAGGTTTGTCATACCTTTTTTTCCAAGGAGCAAGCACCTTTTAATTTAAAGGCTGCAGTCACCATCCACAGTGATTTTGGAGCCCAAGAAAATAAAATCTGAACTGTTTCTATTTTTTCCCCATCTTTCTGCCTTGAAGTGATGGAACTGGATGCCATGGTCTTAGTTTTTTGAATGCTGAGTTTTAAGCTAGCTTTTTCACTCTCCTCTTTCACCTTCATCAAGAGGTTCTTACAGCGTAAGATAAATCTCTTTGAGACTTTTCCTTTTTATCTTTGAGAGGAGATTATAGGAGACATTAAAACACTCTTTGTATGGTATTTTACTGTTTCTGTGCTTTTTTTCATTGACACTTGGAAATAACATAGATCAATTGTTATCCTCTTCTGGAGATAAAGATACTAATTTATTAGTATTAGTCACTGTTCATTGTCATTTGTTCAAGGTAACACCACCAATAAGAAAAATGAAAACAGGTTTAGAATCTAAATCTTTCCAACCTTGAACTTGGTGTTTGGTCACTGTATTACATTATTTTCTTCAGACTACCATGACTAATATCACAAATTGGATGGCTTAAAACAATAAAAACACATTCACTCCCAAATCTGGAGGCCAGCAATCTAAAATTAATGTGCCACAGTCCTTCAGAAGGATCTAAATGAGAATCAAGCCTTCTTTGCCTCTTCCAGCTTTTAGTAGCTTCACATATTCTTTGGTTAATGGCTACATAACTTTCAGCTCTAATTCTGTCTTTATGTGGCCACCTTCTCTTCTCTTTGTGTCTTTTTAGGTGTATTTCTTATAAGAATACTTATAATGAGATTTAGGGCCTACTTGGACAATCCAGATGATCTTGTCTTGAGCCTTAGTTTTATCTACAAAGACACTCTTTAAGTCAGGTCACATGCAAAGGTTTCCAGTATTTGGAAGCAGATGCATCTTTTAGGGGACCCCCTAGTGTCATTTACACAACACATTCATTGAGTATTTAAAGAATAATGTGCAGACAGTGGGCCACTGAGTAGAAAACAGACAGAATCAATATAGAATTTTATAATTTTCTTTATTAATTCATCAATTACTTATTGAGAACCTCTAATATGCCAAGAATTCTGGTAGTACAAGGGTTCTGGTTGAACTGAGGTAACAAAAAAACAAAACAGTGTCCCAGTGTTCATACATGAATATTTTCAAATTTTCTTACATGATCTTCAGCTTTGTATTTCAATGCAGTTGTGTAACATGATAACTTGTATTGCTTCTATTCACAAAAAAATAGAGCTAGCTTATGAACATTTGTTTGAATTATAGAATATAATTTTGAATGTGACCTTAGTAGGTATTTTTTTCCCTTCATCTGTTTAATAGTTTGTTCTATAGTGTTATTCAACCATGAGAACCTATGACACCTTGCCATTTGTGACAACACGGGTAGACCTTGAGCATATTATGCTAAGTGAGATAAGTCAGAAATAGAAGGAAAAGGACTATGCAGGACCATTTATGTTTGGAATCTGAAAAAGCCAGACTCATAAAAACAGAAAGTATCATGGTGATTTCCAGAAATCAGGGGTAGGGGAATAGGACAGATGTTTAAGAGTATAAACTTCCAACAAGCAATAAATAAGCCTAAAGATGTAGATCACAGTACTGTATTGTAATAATCAAATTGCTAAAAGATTAGAACTTAATGATTTCAAACACTTGAGATTATGTAATGTGACGGAGGTGCTAATTATTCCCACGTGGTAATCACATTAGTGTATGAACTTACCAAGTTAACCTGCACATCTTAGGTTTACACAATGTTATATGTCAGACTTCTTTCAATTTAAAAAAGTTTATTCTGTGGTATTTTTGACAAGTAAAAGGGAACTGAGAGTTGGGCAAAAATGGGGACTTTGGATTACATATTTGTAAGATTTATTTTTAATCCTTGAGTTTATTTGCTTAATCATTAAACAGCAAAATTTATTGTAATGACTTCTTCACAGCCCAAATCACAATTTTAATTTATCAGTGATACATTTAATATCTGTTTTCGTTACTAATCTAGAGGAAGGAAGAGAGGTGGGAAAGAAAGGAGGAAGGGAGGGAAGAGAAGATATCTGAAGAAAATACAGCAGGTGGAAAACTGCTACATCTAGGTGCTGAGTTCTTGGACTTATTTTTTAATACTCTTTAAAATAGTTTTTCACATCATTAAAATATTCTATGATAAACTTAGCACAGTAACATTAGAATATATTACCTTTTGGTTAAATGATTTTTTACTAAAATACTGTATATTATTAAATTGAAGGCCAAAACAGTATTAGAAATTGTCCTTAGAATGACTCTAATTCCATAAATAAATCTGTTACCTTTAGTATTTTTAGAGTATATCTACCTTCTTTCAATTTTTAGTAAATGTGATTACTCTTGTGTTTTGCCTACTACCTAACAGGGAAGGTCTTTGGAGTCTAAGCACTTTATTTATTACTGTATTTTAAAGAAGGATAGGTTCAGAAAGGGAGAGGACAGATCTGCTGGTTTATACTTTTCATTAATCTGGTAAATAATACTATTCTTTCACCTACTGGGAGGGTCTTAGGATTTGGTTGAACTGGTAGATAAAATGTGACAATGTAAGTAGTAGTATTTCTGAAATGCAATAAATTTTGAAAAGATCAAATGTACTTATAATTCAAATGTAAGTATTGGATTTTGTTCCAAAGTCTATGTTGTTGATATTGGTAATGGTGTTCTATGTATAAAACAGCACATTCCTCTTATTTTGATATTCTTTAATAGGAAAAGGAGTCTGTCAAGGCTGTATATTGTCACCCTGCTTATTTAACTTATATGCAGAGTACATCATGAGAAACGCTGGGCTGGAGGAGACACAAGCTGGAATCAAGATTGCCAGGAGAAATATCAATAACCTCAGTTACACAGATGACACCACCCTTATGGCAGAAAGTGAAGAAGAACTGAAGAGCCTCTTGATGAAGGTGAAAGAGGAGAGTGAAAAAGTTGGCTTAAAGCTCAACATTCAGAAAACTAAGATCATGGCATCTGGTCCCATCACTTCATGGCAAATAGATGGGGAAACAGTGGAAACAGTGTCAGACTTTATTTTTTGGGTTCCAAAATCACTGCAGATGGTGATTGCAGCCATGAAATTAAAAGATGCTTACTCTTTGGAAGGAAAGTTATGAGCAACCTAGACAGCATATTAAAAAGCAGAGACATTATTTTGCCACCAAGGATCTGTCTAGTCACGGCTATGGTTTTTCCAGTGGTCATGTATGGATGTGAGAGTTGGACTACAAAGAAAGCTGAGCACAGAAGAATTGATGCCTTTGAACTGTGGTGTTGGAGAAGACTCTTGAGAGTCCCTTGGACTGCAAGGAGACCCAACCAGTCCATCCTAAAGGAAATCAGTCCTGGGTGTTCATTGGAAGGACAGATGCTGAAGCTGAAACTCCAATACTTGGCCACCTGATGTGAAGAGCTGACTCATTTGAAAAGACCCTGATGCTGGGAGGGATTGAGGGCAGGAGGAGAAGGCGACGACAGAGGATGAGATGGTTGGATGGCATCACTGACTTGATGGACATGGGTTTGGGGAAACTCTGGGAGTTGGTGATGGACAGGGAGGCCTGGCGTGCTGCGATTCATGGGGTCGCAAAGAGTCGGACACGACTGAGCGACTGAACTGAACTGAATACGGGTTGTGTCTAGAGTTACACTGTGAGGTTTGATTAGTTCTACTAACAATTCTTGCTTCATTTCCTCTTGGTTCATTACTCTAATTTGGTTTCTTTCCATGAGTGAATTACATTTGGGTCAATATACATCTGCATTTAGGATACTGTTTTGTTTAGGAATGTTGTAAAGTGATCCCAAATAATTTGAAAGCAACATAGTATCTATTTAAATTTTATAAAATCTGGTTACCAAAAACAGTCCATAAAAGTAGTTCAACTTTGTTGTAATTGTCCTCAATGGAGTTGAGCACCCTTCTTTACTAGAGAGTTATCATGTATCCTGTTTAGGTTAACTTGCATATTTTCTGCCACAGCTATATACATGCTGCTCTAGGAAGAGGCAGTAAGGAAGGGAAAGTGTAGTGCTGCAAAAGAAAGGGCTCTTTCTACTGGAATTGTGTGTGTGTGTGTGTGTGTGTGTGTGTGTGTGTGTTTAATGAATCAGAACTGCATGGATCATTCTGATATTTTTACTTGGAAACTGAAGTGTAAACTTATTCTGCTCCTATTAAACCATTAATAGATTAAAACATATTCAGTCTACTTTTTAAGATTTAAATGGGGAGTATATAAATGTAATACTGAAGTTACAATTAAAAAAAATACATGATGCTCATTATTTTCTTGTTAATTTTATGCAATGAATTCATTCATAAGTCTATATTTTATTGTTGAAATAACAGTAATACTGGTAAAGCAGTTTTAAAATAATTTAACATATACACTAATACATTGTTAGTGTATTTCACTTTCATCCTACGTTACTTTATGTTTGTGAGAAAATCCAAAAGAAGCTTGTTGGCATTGAAGGACAAAATTAAGGCATGCACCGTGAAAGTTTTCCTAGCTTTTACCGTTTAGTTTTTTTTCCCCCTTGAGTCTCTCATTGTTGATAAAATGTCATTAAACCTTTTACTTAGGATCTCTTACCTTGCAGCAGACTTGTAGGAAATCCTTTTAAATATAGATATATGGATGGATAGATGGATACAGGTATATATTACACATACATATTTTTGCAGTAGATTTGCGTGCACAGTAAATATAGGTTGATGAAAGACTTCCTAACAATTCATAAAAGAACACGCCTTGGGGATCTCCGTTAATTTTCTAGTAGTTTCTGCCACTGTCTGTCTCTAAGGTTTCTTGCCTTCTAAAGTGTCTGTGGTCAAGCGGCAGCCCTTGGGCTCTCCACTCAGCAGTGCCATCCAGCCAGATCTCTGCAAAATCTACATCCCTCTCTCAGATAGTTTTCGCCTCAGCTATATTGTTGGCTGGGGTTCTGAGCCATGAAAGGGAGATGGTATTTGTTTAACTGTGCTTCATTATACAAACAAGCCAAGAAAATACAACTCCTCTGGTCTTCTTTTGTGTCTCCGAGTAGTGATATAGTTTTACTCTCAGTGACTGCAAAGTTACTTGGCAAACAGATGTTCAGCATTTCTTTTGTTTGTAAGCATTTCCTTAAATATTGTATCTTAATAACATAATTGTGTTTAGAGTTATCAGATAAAGAGAGTCTCTCATTGGTTACATTATAAAATAACATGTCAAACAATCTGTGAAATGAGCTCCACATTACTTGACAACCATGAGTGGCTGTAACTTAAAATTTAATATGGAAAATAATTTTCTTACTGACTTTTAATGTGTTCTCTTTTTATACTATTAGTCAATACACATTTTTAATTCTAAGATTAGGTTTATATGGTAATCTTCCTTGAAAAAAGGGGTGGACTATCTAAGTAGCACCAAAATTTTTTTTTTCTCAAAACCTGATGGGAATTGTGCTGTGCAGAATTTGATTTACAATATTCTAAGTGTATTTTAAAAGTGTGTGTGCCGGCATGCATGCTCAGTTGCTTGGTCATGTCTGACTCTTTGTGACCCTATGGACTGTATGTAGCCTGCCAGGTTCCTCTGTCCATAGAATTTTCATACAAAAATACTGGGGCGGATTGCCATTTCTTTCTCCAGGGGATCTAACTCACGTCTCTTGCATCTCTTGCCCTGGCAGGTGGCTGCTTTAGCACTGCGCCACCTGGGAAGCCCTACTAAAGAAGTGACTATTCTATAAAAGAAAAAATCATGGGACTAGTCTAGCACAGTACCTCGGTTACTTCATGTGGTTTTGTATATATTGTGGAAAGCTACAGATGATTATTCCATATAATATATCCATTTAGATAGAAGATCAACTTGAAGCATATTACCAATCTCTTAATTAAAAGAAAAATTCTTTCATTTGAGTAAAATCAACCACCTAAAATTGATGGTGACATAGGAAGATTTACATATGTGAAGGTATCCCTTCACTAAATTCTACATTTTATTTATTTTTTTTTAAGTTTAGAATTCAAGTGCCCAAAAGAGAAATTTATATAGGGCAATTATCCTTGAACAGGAAAGTATAGAATTTAAACATCACAACCAAATGTAAAGTATTAAATAATATTAATTAGCTCTCAGGAAAAACAACCAAAGACATTAAAAATCTAATGCAAATCAAAATGGTTTGTACTTGATTCTAAGACTCGTGTAGCACACACCAGTTTGTCTTCTCAAAGTGTGATCTCCCAACTGGCAGCCTCAGCATCACTTGGGACATGTTAGAGTTACAAATTCCTCAGCCCTATCCTAAGCCAACTGAACCTAAAAATTGGGGGTAGGGTCCCTGATAAACTGAATTTTAACAAACGTCCAATTGGTTCTGATATACACTAATGTTTGCGAACTGCTGCTTCAGACAGCATGCGAAATTGGCAAGAACTAATTCAGAGCTGAAATCAATGCAGTGTTCTTAAATTGTAAGTCCAGAGGAAGTACAAGCCAGACCTTGACAACTTGGTAAAATGAAGATAAAGATCTCTTGCTTAATTATTTCTCTCATAGTTTTCAAGCAAGTGTGATTTTTTTAGAAGTCACATGCAGAAAAGACTTATTGTTCAAGGACAAGATGCTATTTTGCAAATCTGAGGATGTGTGACTCCAGAACACCAAAGTAAACTCCAAACAGATCACTTCAGTAGTATTCATGGGGAATATCCTTCCAGGATCATTGTTTTTTTTCCATGTATATTGTTGATGTAAAAATACTACTGGATATTTCTCTAGCAAGGTGGAGTTGATACTGGATTGGCACAAAACTGCAACTTGGGGTCTACAACCAATGCAAGCCGTTTGCAAGTCCGAGCAAAGCAAAGAAAGGAGAATGCTTTTTTAGAGGGGAAAAAGGAGTTAGGAGGGTCCCAGTAAACAGAACCCGTGGCTTTTCAGGGACTGAGTCCTCGCCAGGAAAGGAGAGGGGTCTTTCTTCCTGTTGGGTTCTGCTGTTGTCACAGGGAGCAGGAGCTCCCCCTTCTGGTCTCCTGCGCCTATTTAATTGAGACTTTGGTTTATTAACGTCCAATCTAGCTTTCCTCACCCCCCAAGCCAAGTGTTCATAGAAAAATATCACCACGATAGAAATTCATCAGCCTCTCGCAGCCTCTGCACTATGTAAAATTCTTGTAAAATAGCTATGACCTAAGAAGCAGGCTATCAAATTTTAATCACAATTTTAGTTACTTTGTTGGGATTTAGTGGGAGTGTACTGAGCCAGTAGTATACTTTGAGGCAAACGTGTGTGTGTGTGCTCAGTCGCTTAATCATGTGGACTGCTTTGAGACCTCGTGGGTTGTAGCCTGCCAGGCTCCTCTGTCCATGGGATTTTCACGGCAAGAATATTGGAGTAAAACTCAGTAGTAGTCGTAGTCACTCAGTCATGTCTGACTCTTTGCGACCCTGTGGATTGTTGCCCACCTCTGTCCATGGAATTCTGCAGGCAAGAATACCGGAGTGGGTAGCTGTTTCCTTCTCCAGGGCCTCTTCCCAACCCAGAGATCGAACCCGGGTCTCCTGCCCTGCGGCAGATTCTTTACCAAGTGAATCACCAGGAAATAGACAGCCTCTCATTGCCATCTGTATTTCTGGTGGACAACAAACTGAATGGTACTCTACTAGTAAGTACATTAGAAAATCAACTAACTTATCTTACTCTGTAGGTATACAGATAAATATTTTCCATTCTGTTAGTGATCAAATGTTACTATCAGTGGCCATCTAAC
This sequence comes from Cervus canadensis, assembly GCF_019320065.1. NCBI lineage: Eukaryota > Metazoa > Chordata > Mammalia > Artiodactyla > Cervidae > Cervus > Cervus canadensis. The sequence continues at coordinate 7,007,106 of NC_057405.1, forward strand.
AGTATGTTATTAATAAACCTTGGGAAGGCAAAATATCTTTGCTTTTCAGTTTTCTCATCTACGAATTGGGAATAAACTTACCCCTAAAAATGCATTCCCTAATATGGGGGTAATTTTGAACAATAAATGAGCTTTTGAAACATACAACACTTAAAATAATGAGTGGAAAATAACAGGCACTCACTTAATATTAGCTATGGCTATTATTTTTTTATCTTACCATTTCATAATTCTGAAGTCAAAAATTTAAAAATATCCTATTATTGTTAGGCTCATTTTGCAATATATACAAATATCAAACCCATAATGTTGTACACCTGACCTGAAACTAATACAGTATTATATGTCAATATACCTCAAAAATAAATAAATACTAAAATAGAATTAATTAAAATATTTTTGTGCTTGGTACTCAGTATTGTAAGGAGTCCTTTTTAAATATCGGGAAGTAGAATTTTTGTTTGGAAAAGAGATTCAAATACTAAGATTCATTATAGGTTATGAAATAACTGTATTGGGCATCTGCATCACTAGTTATTAATTTGCTTTGTTTTCTAAGGTTGTGCCATTAATCCTGAAACAGAGCTCGGAATCGCAATAGTTAAAGGATAACTGCACAAAATAGTCATTTCTCAAGAGATCCAATCCACACACCTACTGTACATTTTTGGAATGCGCTTTAAGTCACTCTTTGAAAGGAGTATAATAAAGTGCACATCGGGAATGGGAATGAGTCCATTCTTGCCATCTGTTCCTAATTTTTTTGAGCCAAGGACTCTGTATTATTAAACCACTGTGTAAAATGTTAAAATGGCATTAGAAATCTGAGTAAAATCCAGAAGGGTTCAGATAACTTAAGGTTATTTGAAAAGATATTGACAGCAGCATTACAGTGATGAATTAAAAAAAAAAAAAAAGCCAGCCCCTTATTCTCAGGTAACCCTGAACTTCATTTTCTCAACTTCCCGTAAGTTGAAAGTTCTTCCAAATACACTGTTACCTCAAATTGCATATATATTTAATTTCTATATAAACACGCATGGTTCTGCACCCTGCTCTCTTTACCCTCATTTTAGCTAATAAGAATTTTAACATATCCTCTAGCCCCCAAGTTATACAATTTTGAGAGCTTACATGATCCCATGACAGATCTTTGGTGAGTTTCTGAAGCCTTAACAGTTTCAGACTGTTTCTCCACAAATAGTAAGTTATTTGACTTATTTTCCCTAGGAAATGTGGACAGTACTTATTGTGGTGTCCTTAGCAACTCCTAGAAACTTCTGTATATGAAAACTGCCTGTGTTGAACTCTCATCTTAGGCTCATCCCACATACCAATTTCCAGTAGGATTGGACAAGATACAAAAGACTTCTTGACTCCAAAATATCTCCATCCTTGGTTCTGTCAATGTACTAGAAACCCCTTCCATGAATCAGTACTCTCTATTTGGATTAAAATGTATTGTTAAAATGTAAATGTGCTCTGTTTTAGAAACAGGTCACATTTATTCAGCATTTATACTCAGATAAGCTCTGCAGTAAGTGGGTTTCTGTGATTGTAAGTGCTTCAGCATTTGAGAGGAACTGCATTATCTTTGCCCCAATAAGGTGGGTCAGGTGGGCATTCAAGTATATAGATTTATTTTTACTTCTCTCTGAGATATCATCACCCACTCTTAAATAGTTCCCTATTTTTTCCTTTAAAGGAAAAGTCTATCAAAGAACAGTTTTAAGAAAAGACTATCTTAATTGTTTTTAAGGAAGTAGTAGTATACAATTGCATTTTTCTCATAGTAATGTTCAGGTTTTTCTAGATCGCCATATTTATCTGTTCCAGGATGTGCTGCTCATTTTCCTATGTGATAAAAGGCCAGTTAATTAATTTACTCATAAGATGTATTTGGAAACATTTCACTACCTGATTGGGTTACAAAGGTCTGTCTCAAAACTCTCCCTGGGAGATTAGGCTAATTACTTGATCCCATTCTTTTATGAGCTCATATCACATTGGTTCCTAAAGAATATTGGTGTCTTAGCCTCTTTTGACTGAGGTTATATTTCTCTCTTATTTTAACTTGATTCATTTTCCATTGACTGAACTGTGAACACTTTTTTGCTTATGATCTCCTTCAATTTTCTGATGTGTCTCCTGGGATGACCCGAATCTCTTCTGAGTTCACTGTCTTTGCTTATCACTGAGGTCACTGCTTTGCCACCATATTCCCGTCACTGAAGAACCATTTTCTCCTATACCTGCCCTTCAATCTCAGGAGGTTGGCTTGGACCTAGCCTAATTATCTCTGCCCATTTCCAAGCTCCACGAAGCTTCTGGTGTGCTTGGTTTTCTGCACCATCTTGCTTTCCATCTTACTTATGGATTTTTGACTCTTAGGCTGAGATCAAACAAATACTGAACATGTAACACATCATCTTTGCTCATAGATATCGGACCTCCCTTTTCCGCTTAGTAGAGTGTTTTTGTATTTTTCATTTTCTTCATTCATCTGCTAACTCCTGTCTCAGTATGGAAACATTATTTTCTCTTCATCTCATCTCACACCACTGCATAATCCATCCAGTATTTCATTCTACCTTAGTGTCCCTCAAAGGTAAGGTCAATAATAAAAAATAAGTAACGACAATAATAATGACTAACACCATTTGGTATTTTCATGGGCGAGGCATTGTTTTTGTGTTTTGCATTTATTACTGTGTTTAATTCTCACAGCACCCCTAAGATGTTGATAATATTATCCCTGTCATGAGAAAACAGAACATTTTGTGAGGCAAGATTAACATTGATCTGGGCAAGAACAGTGGACTAAAAGGAAGAAAAATGCCTCTGTAAACTTGATCTTCCGTTAACCTTCTGCTTTTACTGCTAGTCAATACAGCTGTCTCTCCATTGTTACATCTCTCTTTTCTCTGCACTTTACCCAGAGACCCTCCCAAGCACTGACTCAGCTTAGCATCGAAGAAATGCTCAGGTATTCTTAGAAGGAATTTCTTCTCAGTAATATGACGGGTTATCTATTATTTGTCAACCCAAATCTACCATGAACCCTTGTGGAGGGATGTTATTCTTGATTTTTATTTTTCAAAGCGTACAGCAAGGAGGAGAGCAGTAGAAATAAAGTCCTTTATTCTTTCTGTCATCATTAGTAACAATAGCACTTTAATAAAACCTTCAATATGTTTTCTGCTTGGCTTAGGAAGAGACTGAGGGGAGAAGGTAGGAAATTATTTTTTTATCATATTGCATCAGAAGATACAGAAGTCTTTGTTAAGAAAGTGATTGCAAAAGAGCCTTGCCAAGTAAACACTTGGGTTTCTTGAAAGAAAAAAGGGGGGGACAGGGAGAGACAATATCAAAGAGAAAAAGAGAAAACGTAATGATATAAAGGTATTCAAGTTTGAAAACTGTCCCCACCGAAGTACACTGAAGGAAGACCTAGTTTCTCTGTCAGTCCCTCTGTGACCAACCTGCTTGAACCAAATTATGAAAACTGGAACTGGTGGCTCAGAGTAGCTTTGGGCTGCAAAGCCATTTGGCGACTTATATTCTAAATACCTGAGTTTTCTTCTGCACACTTTTCCCCACAAACATGAAGTTGCATTGGTGGATTAGTTCCCTTGGTATCACAACCGACAAGAGGATGCAAAATATTTTCTAGGAAGGAGTCGCACACGTTTACTGAATACTCATTATTTATGCCCTTTTCAGGCATGATTTTACATCATTGGACAGAATAGGATAGGTGTTTTGTCCCTTTTTTATGAATAAAGAAACTTCATTTAGAAAGTTTCAATAATTTCTCTAAAGTCATACTTACAGGGTGGCAGAATATGTCTCTAGGTCTTCTTTATTCAAAAACCTATGCTCTTAGTTAACTGTACCAGTAGTTTTCTGTTTTTTGGTTTTTTTTGGTCATCACTGCTCAGTATTTTTGACAATACTCTTGAAGTGATTAAAAGACTCAAAAGAACACTAAACATTAGCAATAATGACAATGCAGTCACTGCGGCAGCATGACCGTGTCTCCCAGTGTCTATAAAAGAATCCACTGTGCTTAGCACAGGCCGCTAGTGGAGCTGGACTGTTTACTGCCCATCTAAACAAGCGCGGTTATATTCTCACCAGGGAGAGTTCTCATGCATCCTGCTTAACTTGTGTTTGTTCTCTGTCACCAGCTTAACATTAAACTCTGCCTGACTCTTAGAGAGCACGTCTTATGCCCAGCTCGGAAGCACAGTGAAGGACTATCAGTGCAATATTCACTCTTTAGACACTGTTTAACATTATGTATATTCTGTTTTAGCAAAAATTGAATTGCAAATATTGATCAAAATATACTGGTTGCCATTAGTGCCTCAAAGTACATTTCATTCCAGTGGCAGATGCAGACTAAGCATGAGTTCAGATGAGCAGAAAGGGCTCATGGAAGACTTGACAGAAGCAGTGACCTTGCATCTGGGCCATGAAGGATAAGTAGGATTTTATCAAATGAGGGTGGAAGGAAAGGCATTCCATACAAAAGGGGCAGCTTTGACAAAGGGCCAGAGACATCTTACGTGCATTATTTGAAATTGCTGAGTGGATTATATTGGTACAGCTAGAAGTGCTAGTTAAAGACTAACAGGAAGAGAGACTGAAAGGTTTGGTAACAGTTACATCATAAAATCGATGACAATAAAACTCTCTGAAACTAGAACACTTTTAAGAGTAAAAGGAGGTGCTATGAACACTGACACCAAAACAACGGATTCAGACTGGGATTTCCCTAAACAAAACAAGATAAATGGTCACCTAATAATAGCAGGCCTTGAATGTTACGGTATATTGTGCTCAGGAAGTAACTGAGATTATTTAATCGGAGGCACATTTCTAGGAAGGATGGCTTTTGCAGTAGAGTGGAAAGAGTTATCAGTAAAGAGCTGGGAATGACAGACCCATTAAAAGGCAATTTCAGTGAAATGTGTGAGTTCTGGGGACTCTCCGTTTCTATCTCCACCTGAAGTTCCACATCTTCCCTAGAGCCTTCTTTGATCTTCTTGCTGGATCCTTTGAAGGGCCCAGCGCTCTCTAGAACCATCTTCATCACTTAAGTTCTGAACCAAATTAAAAAAAGAAAGTTAATAATAAGCAGATGGGAGCCAAAATATCACCTTTATTACTGATAGATTCTGGGTTGAACGATGTGGCTTATGGCTGTAGGCAAGTGTGCTTCTTATATGTCAAATTTCAAACCATAGGCAGCTCTGGGCAGAGGCAAGTTCCCTCCGCAACCTGGGATAGAGCCTCATCTTCAGAGAGCAAGCATACTCCACTCATGCAGGTAATTCCCAAAAGAGAAGAAGGGAAATGTTAAACTGAAATTTTCCTATGAGAAAACGCACTGAATTCCCCCCGGGATGGGAGGATTAAAGAGACAGAGAGAGAACAAGAACGCACTGCTAATTTTACTTCCTGTCATGTGCAAGTAGGATTTAGGAGTGGAAAAGAGCTGTTACCTCCCAACATTCTTTACCTTGAAAAGTTCTTTCTGGATTCATTGTTTACCATATAGTGCCCATTCATTTGTTAGGCACTGGATTGTATGTTTCTATATTCACTACATTGTTCTATAGCAATGTCTACTGTATTTTTGCATACTTCTTTATATGCTTGTGTGTTGTCTCCAGATAGAAATTCTCTTGCCCAGTCTCCACTGAGTGTTAACTATTGGTTTAACAAGAACTCCCCGTCCTCTCAGATGACGGACCACTGTCTAAGGCCCAGTGAATATTGCTCGTAGGCCTCTCTTTAATGCATCTGTGCACTCCTGTTCCCATGAGGTCCTCATATGCTTAACAATAATCAGTTAAATTTGTTCTCAAACATACTTAAGACAACTATAAATAAATTATACATAATTGTATATTGCATATAAAATGTATATTATGTAAATATTACATATTTATATTGTACATGTAAAATTATAATCCTATATTACTATTATACTTATAACTACATGATTATAAATGTAATTACATAATTAAAATCACATTCTAATTACATATAATCATATATTTATAATTATTTAATTATTAATTGTGACAGGTGTTGGACTCTGAAAGCTAAGTCCAGTGCTCTCAGTATTTGGTCACCAAAGAAAAATATCTTTAAGTTTATACATAAGTAAGGCCATATATGGGGCTTCCTGGTGGCTGAATGGTAAAGAATCTGCCTGCCAATGCAGGCGATGTGAGTTTGATCCCTTGGGTGGGAAGATCCCCTGAGGAAAGAAATGACAACCCACTCCAGTTTTCTTGCCTGGAAAATCCCATGGACAGAGGCGCCTGACAGGCTACAGACCACTGGGTCACAAAAGAGTCAGGCAAGACTCAGCAAGACCATGTGTAAGTAAGACCATCATAACTGATTCAAAAAAGAAAAAAAAATACTGGAAGGATTACATGCAGATCATCACTCTACTTCACCTTACTTCAAAGAAATAAAGACTAGAAATATAAATAATATATTTCAATCACAAGACCAATATTTGTAAAAGATCTTACCTGAAAAGGTTGACAAATGAATGATTATTTGTATGTGTTAAAATGTTTAATTTATGTATTATTGTCATTTGTTATCCCAATTTAGCTGTATTTGATTACTATAGATTTAGGCCCATTGGCAGGAAGGCCGTGTTTGATAATCTTTTGCATTCTCACTAAGGAATCTTGTGGTTTTAGTATATGTTGTTGGAGGTGGTGGTGATGGTGGCAGTCATGAATAACAGTCTACATTTAAAGAACGGGAAGGAATCTTTAGAAACGATCATTGAGTGCACTGATGAGTAAGCTCAGACTAAGTGATTTTGTCATTGTCACACACATAGCTAACATAAGTTAACATTTTTAATAAAGGACAAAGGATTGGATGATTGGATATTCTGGTCCACAGATAGTGTTAGTACTCAAATATGCTTAAAGATACTATTAAAAATAAAAATATTCTGTTACATCATCTTCTCCCTTTCTCTAACATTAACCTGAATGCTCCGTTATTTTGAACTGTTATAGCCCTTCATACAGTTCATGTGCTCATTTTTACCAGAGTAATAATTTCCTAACATCTCTTGCTTAGTTATCACAAAGGGATTAATTTTAAAGAGATAACATTCTGGCCAAAATATAGACTCACTTCTGAAACAAAAAGATAACTGTTTCCTAAAGAGGAAAGTATGTGTATCTTATATAGGGTTTAAATGCAAGTTTGCATTAGACACTTTGCATTTATTTGTGTTATTTATTAGAGGGGAAAAGCACTGTACCATATGTATCCCTCTGGAGAGAAAAGCATTACTATCAGTCTGAGTAGGAGCATTACCTATGAAGAGAACCTGTGATACATGGCTGAGACATTGGTGGGAGTACAGTCACAAATCTGCTCTGCCCTAAATTATTCACAGATGAGAAGGACTGTGGAGGAAAGACACAGCCTTTCATCCCAAGTGGTTAACAAATCTTCTCAAGTTATATATGGAGACATAGATACACCTAAAGATTGCTATGAGAAAAATGCAATCACATTCTGCTACTTTAAAAAAAAACTTCATTAAGATATGATTTTCTTAAAATTCTTTGACTCCTTCAGTGGGAAAGTAGAGGACTATTTGAGGATGTGTGATAAGAGAAAAAATAAAAGTGCTGAATTTTACATATGGGAAGTGTGTGTATATAAGCCATGTAAAATCATATTTAAAAGTAATAAATACTGGAATTAGATAAACCAAAGTAGTTGTATTCAAGTGGGGATAATTTTCTTCTGTTTTTGTTTTGCTTATATTATTTTTTCAATTTAAAATGATATAAAGATTTTTTTTATTAGCCTGAGTGGAAAAAAAAAATGCCAGCTTAGGTTATTTCCCCACAGAAGAACAGAGTGCTCTGGCAAACTTTACAGCCTGTCAGAAAAGTTTTTGACATTAAGGACTAATATTAACCAGTGTTTTGGCTTGTGACCTAGTATGTTCCTATGTTTATTATAGATGCTGTAATCTGTTCTAAGTCTGTGTAGCATTCATAAAGGGTATTTCTACTCTGGTTCTGTCACTAACCAACCTTGGGGGCCACAAAATTTCGATCTGAAGAAAGGATCTTAAAGATTCTTAAAGGGTCTTCTTTAAGCAGAAAGGAAAAGGCCATAAATAAAAATAAGAACATCTATAAAAAAAATCTCATTGGTAAAGTCAATTTTATAGTAAAGGCATGGATCAACCCCTTAAAAAGTAAATATGAAGATTAAAAAACAAAGTATAAAGTCAACTATAACTACAATTAGTTAAGAAATACACAAAATGAAAAGATGTAAAATATCATGTCAAAAACATAAAAACATAGAAGGGAGGATATTAGTGCTTTTAGAATTCATTCAAACTTATGATCAGCAGCTCTAAATAAACCGCATGTATATAGGTCAATATTCATGAACCTTATGATAACTACAAACTATAAACATATTTTATATATATATATACACACACACACACACACACACAGACACAAAAGAGAAACCCAAGCATAACATTTTAAAAATTCTAAAACCATAAGGGAAGAGACTAAAATAAAAGAAAAATAGAAGAACTACATAAACAACCAGAAAACAATAAATGGCAAGTTCATACCTGTCAGTAATCACGTATTCAGCAATCAAAGGGAAAGAATCAGAGAGAACATTTAAGAATACCCTGAGACTAATGAAAATGGAAACAGAACTTTGAAAAATTAATGTTGTTGTTGTTTAGCTGCTTACTTGTGTCTGACACTTTGCAACCCCATGAACTGCAGCACTCCAGGCTTCTCTGTCCTTCACTGTCTCCTGGAGTTTCCTCAAACTTATGTCCATTGAGTAAATGATGCCGTCCAACAGTCTCATCCTGTCACCCTTCTCCCACTGCCCTCCATCTTTCCCAGAATCAGGATCTTTTCCAGTGAGTATGCACTTTGCATCAGGTGACCAAACTATTGGAGCTTCAGCATCAGTCCTTCCAATGAACACCCAGGACTGATCTCCTTTAGGATGGACTGGTTGGATCTCCTTGCTGTCCAAGGGACTCTCAAGAGTCTTCTCCAACATCACAGTTCAAAAGCATCAATTCTTCGGTGCTCAGCTTTCTTTATAGTCCAACTCTCACATCCATACATGACTACTGGAAAAACCATAGCTTTGACTAGACGGACCTTTGTTGGTAAAGTAATGTCTCTGCTTTTTAGCATGCTGTCTAGGTTGGTCATAATTTTTCTTCCAAGGAGCAAGCATCTTTTAATTTCATGACTGCAGTCACGATCTGCAGTGATTTTGGAGCCCCAAAAAATAGTCTCTCACCGTTTCCATTGTTTCCCCATCTATTTGCCATGAAGTGATGGGACAAGATGCCATGATCTTGGTTTTCTGAATGTTGAGTTTTAAGCCAACTTTCTCACTCTCCTCTTCACTTTCATAAAGAGGCTCTTTAATTCTTCTTTGCTTTCTGCCATAAATGTGGTGTTATTTGCATATATGAGGTTATTGACATTTCTTCCAGAAATCTTGATTCCAATTTGTGATTCATCCAGCCCGGGATTTCCCATGATATGCTCTGTATATAAGTTAAATAAGCAGGGTGACAATATGCAGCCTTGTCATACATCTTTCCCCATTTTGAGGCAGTCCATTGTTCCATGTAAAGTTTTAACTGTTGCTTCTTGTCCTGCATACAGGTTTTTCAGGAGGCAGGTAAGGTGGTTTGGTATTCCCAACTCTTAAGAATTTTCCACAGTTTTGTGATCCACACAATGGCTTTAGCATAGTCAGTGAAGCAGAAGTAGATATTTTTCTGTAATTCTCTTGCTTTTTCTGTGATCAGTGATGTTGGCAACTTGATCTCTGGTTCCCTTGCCTTTTCTAAATCAAGGTTGTACATATGGAAGTTCCTGGTTTGTGTACTATTGAAGCCTCACTTGGAGAATTCTGAGCATTTCTTTGCTTGTGTGTGAGATGAGTGCAATTGTGCAGTAGTTTGAACATTCTTTGGCATTGCCTTTCTTTGGGATTGGAATGAATACTGACCTTTTCTAATCATTTGGCCACTGCTGAATTTTCCAAATTTGCTGGCCTATTGAGTGCAGCACTTTAACAGCATCATCTTTTAGGATTTGAAATAGCTCAGCTGGAATTCCACCACCTCCACTAACTTTGTTCCTAGTAATGTTTTCTAAGACTCACTTAACTTCACACTTCACACTCCAGGATGTCTGGTTCTAGGTGAGTGACCACACCATCATGGTTATCCCAGTGATTAAGACCTTTTATTCTTGCCCCCTCTTCTTAATCTCTTCTGGCTTCTGTTAGGTCCTTACTGTTTCTGTCCTTTCTTGTGTCCATCTTTTCATGAAATGTTCTCTTGGTATCTTTAGTTTTCTTGCAGAGATCTCTCGTCTTTCCCATTCTATTGTTTTCCTCTAGTTCTTTGCATTGTGCACTTAAGGTTTTCTTATCTCTTCTTGCTATTTTTTGGAACTTTGCATTCAGCTTGGTATATCTTTCCCTTTCTCCTTTGCCTTTCATTTCTTTTCTCATCTATTATTAGGCCTCCTCAGACAACCATTTTACCTTGTTGCATTTCTTTTTTTGAGGATGGTTTTGGTCACCATCTCCTGTACAATGTTATGTACCTCTGTTCATAGCTCTTTAGGCACTCTGTCAACCACATCTAATCCCTTGAATCTCTTCGTCACTTCCAAATAAGGGATTTGATTTAGGTCATACCTGAATGGCCTAGTGGTTTTCTCTACTTTCTTCAATTTAAGTCTTAATTTTGCAATGGAATAATCAATGGAATATGGCAAAAGCAATTATAAGAGGGAATCATAGTGAACAGTTTTACCTCAAGAAATGAGAAAAATTCTAAATAAACAATAGAACTACATACCTAAAGGAACCAGAAGAGAAGAAGAAACAAAGCCTAAAGTTCATAGAAGTAAGGAAATAATAAAGATCAGAGCACAAAAAAATGAAATAGATACTAAGAAATAGAAAAATATCAATGATACTAAGCTAGTTCTTTGAAAATATAGAATAGATAAAAGTTTAGCCAGACTCATCAAGAAAAAAAAAAAAAAGAGTATTCGAGTAAATAAAATCTGAAACTAAAGAGGAGAAATTATAACCCATACCACAGAAATAGAAAGAATCATTAGAGACTTCTGTGAACAATTATGTCAGCAAATTGAGCAACCTTGAATAAATTCTTAGAAACATCCACTCTTCCAAGATAAATCAGGAAAAAGCAGAAGATATGAACAGAATTATTAACAATTCAGTGAATCTATAATCAAGAAAACTTTCAACAAGTTCAAGCCCAAGTGGCTTCTCTTCACAGGTGATTTCTACCAAACATTTAAAGAAGTATTAATACCTATTTTTCTCAAATTGTTTTTTTTTTAATTGAAGAGGAACACTTCTGTAATTATTTTCTGAAACTAACATTACCCTGACTGATACCAAAACCAGATAAAGATATTACCAAAAAAAAAAAAAAAAATCCAGACCATTATCCCTAATGAACTTAAATGCAACTATTCTCAACACAATATTAGAAAAATAAATTCAACAGTTGAATAAGAGGATAGTTGTACCATGACCAAGTATGATTTATTCTAAAGATGGGAGAATGGTTCAGTATCTGCAGGCCAAACAACAAGATACATCACATTAATAAAGCAAAGGATAAAAATTATACAATCATCTCAATAGATACAGAAAAATGTTTGACAAAATTCAGCATCTGTTTATGATAAAAACTGTGAACACAGTAGGTATAGAGAGTAACATATGCCAACATAAAAAAGTCATACATGATAAACTCATAGATAACATCATCCTAAATGGTGGAAAACAAAATTATCTCTCTGAGATCAGGAAGAAATCAAGAAATGCCCATTCTTGCAAGTCATATTCAACATTATTGAAAATGCTGGCTGCAGCAATCAGATAAGAAAAAAATAAAAGAAATCCAAATTGGAAAGGAAGAAGTAAACTGTTACTCTTTGCAAGTTACATGACAAGATATATAGAAAATAATAAAGATCTACCAACAAAGTATTAGAACAAACAAATGAATTCAGTAATGTTGCAGCATACAAAGTAAACATATAAAAATCTGTTTTATTTCTGTAGCAAACTATCAGCAAAATTAAGGAGATCCCATTTACAATTATACCAAAGAATAAAATACCTAGGAATAAATTTAATCAAGGAGGTGAAAAATCTGTGCTCTGAAAGCTATAAGACATCAATAAAGGAAATTGAAGATGAAACAAATGAAAAGATAGACTGTGTTCATGGATTGGCAGAATTACTGTTGTTAAAATATCATTGCTACACAAAGCAATCTATATATTCAATGCAATCCTGATCAAAATACCCATGGCAGTTTTCAGAGAACAAGAATAAACAATCCTAAACTTTCTGGAAACAACATACCCTAAAAAGTGAAAAGCAGTCTTGAGAAGGAAGAAAGCTGTAGGTATCATGCCACAAACAGTATGATCCTGGCACAAAAACAGACACATAGATCAATGGAACAGAACAGAGAAGTTGCAAATAAATCTATGCTTATACAGTTAACTAATCGTTGGCAAAGAAGGCAAGAATATACAATGGGGAAAAGACAGTCTCTTTAATAAAATGATGTTCTGAAAACTGGACAACTGCACAAAAGAAACTATACCATTTTCCTACATCACATGCAAAAATAAATTCAAAATGAATTAAACCTTAAATATAAGACCTGAATACAAACCTCCAAGAAGAAAACATACAGAATTTGCTGCTTGATATTGGACTTTGCAGTATTTTTCTGGATGTATCTCTTCAAGCAAGGGTGACAGAAGGAAAGCTAAGCAAATGGTAGTACATTAAAATGTTTTTGTGCGCAGCAAAAGAAACCATATTGTCAACAAAAAGAAAAGGCAACCTAATGCATGTGAGAAGATATTTGCAAATGGTGTATTTGATAAGTGGTTACTATCCAAAATATATAAAGAACTCATACAACTCAATAATCCTCCAAGTCTAATTAAAATATGGACAAAAGACCGGAATAGACATTTTTTCAAAGAAGACAGATGACCTGCAGACAGGTGACATGATGCTCAGTATCATTCATTATCAGTTCAGTTCAGTCGCTCAGTCATGTCCGACTCTCTGTGACCCCATGAATCGCAGCACGCCAGGCCTCCCTGTCCATCACCAACTCCCGGAGTTTACTCAAACTCATGTCTGTCGAGTTGGTGGTGCCATCCAGCCATCTCATCCTCTATCGTCCCTGTCTCCTCCTGCCCCCAAACCCTCCCAGCATCAGGGTCTTTTCCAATGAGTCAACTCTTCCCATGAGGTGGCCAAAGTATTGGAGTTTCAGCTTCAACATCAGTTCTTCCAATGAATATTCAGGACTGATTTCCTTTAGGGTGGACTGGTTGGATCTCCTTGCAGTCCAAGGGACTCTCAAGAGTCTTCTCCAACACCACAGTTCCAAAGCATCAATTCTTCAGCACTCAGCTTTCTTCACAGTCCAACTCTCACATCCATACATTCATCATCAGGGAACTATAAATCAAAACCACAGTGACATACAATCTTGCACGTATCAGATGACTATTATCAAAAAGATAAATAACAAGTATTGGTGATGATGTGGAGAAAGGGGAACATTGGTGCACTGTTGTTGGGAATGTATATTTGTACAGTAACTGTGGAAAACAGTTGGGAAATTCCTCAAAAAATTAAAAAAAAAAAAAAAACTAACATGGAACCAACCATTCCACTTCTGGGTATTTATTCAAAGAAAATGAAAAACCTAATTTGAAAAGATATATGCATCCCAGAGTTCACTGCAGTGTTCATTGATAGCTGAATTAATAAGGAAGATGTTAGATACACACACAGGAATAAAACATACAAACATATCTGGCCATATTTAGCAAGATGGATGGACCTAGAGGGTATTATAAAGTGAAATAATTCAGAAGGACAAAGACAGCTACTATCTGATCTTGCCTATATGAAACTTAAAGAGAAAACGAATGAGAAAACAAAGCAAATAGAATCCTAAAACAGAAAACAACTTGGTAGATGCCAGAGGAGGGGGAAGTTATGGGATGAGCAAAACAAGTAGATGAAGAGGTACAAACTTCCAGTTATAAATTAAGTCACTGGGATATAATATACAGTATAGGGAGTATAGTCAGTGAAATTGTAATACCTGTGTGCTGACATGGTAACTGAATTTAAAGTGGTGGTCATTTTGTAATGTACAAAACTGTTGCATCACTGTGTGCCACCCCTGGAACTAGTATAGTATTTTAACTCAATTATACCTCAATAAATGAATAAAACATTCCTCTTTACTTTGAGCCACAGAAATACAATCACACATATTTTACATTGTGATATTCATTTCTATTCCCTGGAGGTATGAAAATTAGTTGACTTTTTCTAACTCATAATTTTAAAATACTTGAAAACTGTTACTGTATATTTTCTTCCCTGAAACGCTTAACTTTTATCTGAGACATATATATATATATATGATTTTATATTCATTTAGCCATTCCCTCTGTGAACTAACTAGCTAGTTTTCAGTGTCTGGTTTAAACTGTGTCATACAGAATGGAACAGAAGTCCAGGAATTGCCTTTTCAGTGCAGGAATGTAGGAGATATTTACAATGAATACTTGTAGTAGATGCCAGCTGTGGTCTTTTCCAACTTCTAGAACCAACCAAGACTCTATTCCAGATCTTGTATGGTGCCAAAAATGATTGATCCAAAGCATAAGATAGCTCAATAAGAAGATCCTTTCTTTTGGGAATTTGAAACCTCCCTGAATATCAGGAATGACCAGAATGAAGCAGTTCAGTAGCAAAACTCTGAATAAAAAATTCCAAGTTTCTATAGTTCAGCCCTGGGAAATTCTTAGTTTCTTCTTTTTCTCCAGCACTCCTTTTGGTGTTGGATGCTACTTCTGGATCCTGCCTTTAGATTTTTCTACCGGTTTCTTTTGTTTGAGGGTTGATTGGGCCTTAAGGTATGTGTCTTATTTAGATCCACACAAAAGCAGACTGGGTAAGGGGAAGCATCAGAGAAAAGGGAGAAAAGATGAATACTTGTATCATGACAGGCAGTTGAGGAGAAAGATTAAGTAGAAAACAGGGGTTAACAACATTATGAAGGAATGTGAAAAGCTAGGGAAAGTCTGCTGACTTGGGCAATCCGTAGATCACTGCTGGGCTTTAAAAATGAAATCCCAAGGAACTAAAGCTGTCATTTTTTTTTCTCTATTTTTATTGGAATACAATTCCTTTACAATATTGTGTTAGTTTCTGTTCTACAACATTGTGAATCAGCCATGTGTATACATATATCCCGTCCCTTTTAAGCCTTCCTCCCACCCCTCCATTCCAGATATCTAGGTCATCACAGAGCATCGAGCTGAGTTCCTTGTCTTATATAGCTGCTTCCCACTAGCTATCTGTTTTATTCATGGTAATGTATATATGTCAGTGTTACTGTCTCAATTCATCCCCCTCTCCTTCTCCTGATTTGCTCACAAGTCAGTTCTCTACATCTTAGTATAACTCTATTCCTGCCCTGCAAATAGGTTCAACAGTAACATTTTTCTATTAATAGATTCCATATATATGTGTTAATATACACTTTGTTTTTCTGACTTACTTCAATCTGATAGGGTCAAGGTTCATCCATATCATTTAAATAACTCAATTTCATTCCTTTTTTATGGCTGAGTAATATTCTATTACATACACACCCCCCCCACATCTTCTTTATCCATTCATCTGTTGATGGACATCTGGGCTGCTTCCATGTCCTAACTATTGTAACTAGTGCTGCAGTGAACATTGGAGTCCATGTGTCTTTTTGAATTATGGTTTTCTCAGGGTATATGCCCAGCTGTGGGATTGCTGGGTCCTATGGTAGTTCTCTGTTTAGTGTGTTTTTTTAACGGAACCTCCATACTGTTCTTTGTATGGGCTGTATCAATTTACCTTCCCAACAGCAGAATAAAAGAGTTACCTTTTCTCCAACCCTCTCCTGTACTGTTTGTAGATTTTTTTTGTTGTTGATGGCCATTCTGGTCAGTGTGAGATTAAACCTCATTGTAGTTTTGATTTTCATTTCTCTAATAGTGATGTTGAGCATCTTCTCATGTGCCTCTTGGCCATCTGCATGTTTTCTTTGGCGAGATGTCTAGTCAGGTCTTACACCCATTTTTTTGATTCGATTGTTTGTTTTTTTGGTATTAAACTCCATAAGCTATTTGTATATTTTTGAGATTAATCATTTGTTGCTTCATTTGAAAATATTTTCTCCTATTTGAGGATTGTCTTTTCATCTTGTTGGTGATTTCCTTTGCTGTGCAAAAGCTCTTAAGTTTAATTAAGTCCCAATTGTTTATTTTGTTTTTATTTTCATTATTTTAGGAGGTGTGTCAAAAAGATCTTGCTGTGATTTATGTCAAAGAGTGCTTTTCCTATGTTTTCTTCTAAGAGTCTTATATTGTCCAGTCTCATATTTAGGTCTTTCATCAATTTTGAGTTTTGTGTGTCATGTTAGGTAGTGTTCTAAATTTCATTCTTTTACGTGTAGCTGTCCAGTTTTCCCAGCACCACTTGTTGAAGAAGCTGTCTTTTCTTCATTGCATATTCTTAACTCCTTCGTCATAGGTTATGTGACCATATGTGCATAGGTTTATTTCTGGGCTCTCTATCCTGTACCATTCATCTGTATTTCTTTTTCTGTGCCAGTACCATACTATTTTGATTACTGTGGCTTTGTAGTATAGTCTGAAGTCAGAGAGCCTGATTCCTCCAGCTCCGTTTTTCTTTCTCAAGATTAACTTTGGCTATTCAGTTTCTTTTGTATTTCTATACAAAATGGAAGTTTTTCTTGTTTCAATTCTGTGAAGAATGCCATTGGTAATTTGATAGGAATTGCACTGAATTTGTAGATTGCTTTGGGCAGTATACTCATTTTCATTAATATTGATTCTTCCAATCCAAGAACATGGTATAGTTTTCCACATGTTTGTTTCCACTTTGGTTCCTTCTATCAGTGTTTTATAGTTTTCTGAGTACAGATATTTTGCTTTCTTAGGTAGATTTATTCCTGGGTAAAATTTTAAGGACCAGTGTGAGTAGAAAGAAAATAACAGCATTCTTGAGGTATCTGATTTAAATAAAGACAGTTTGAGCTTGCTGAGTTATCAAGTAAGGATAGTTTTTTAGCTCACTATGTTTCAGACATATGACTATGTTTGAAGAAGTTAAAGATGGAATAATTAATGAAGTATACAACAAATATTTCCTAAGAACTAGGAGGTAATGGAATTAATAACTCAACAGTAAACTTTCCTTGAAAAAGGAGAAGTGGATGATAAGTAAGCGGTGGTGAAAGATATTTGAGTTATTTTGAGGTGTTGTAACAGGTGGACATGGAAACTATTAGTAAGAGTATATTGATACCTTCATTAGGACACAGGCCCCACCACATAATTTGGGTGCCCAGTGCAAAAAAGGGGACCTATGGTTCAAAGTTAAAAATTTCATCATGGAAACAACAGAACTCAAAGCCAAGTATGAGTCTTTCTGAGTTAAAATACTCCAAATTATTTTTAATTAGTTAATTAAAACAGGATTTGGGGAGGGAGCCTAAAATATAATACAAAGAGTCTAAATTAACTTAATAGTGTTATTAATGAATAATATAACTTTATTGAAGGGATGGAGGAAAAAAAGAATATAAGGAACTTGCAAAACAATATTTTGATTAATCTAAAAACAGACAAAAACAACCTTACATAACTAGCATTTCCACTAGGAGAATGGGTTGGTAATTGAGAAATTGTATTTTCAGTTGAGCAAATAAGAAAATAGTGTGAGTAATAAGTGTCAGGTTTCTTATTGTGGAGAAAAGGAGTTAGAATTAAGGAAAGGAGACTAGAAGTTTTTGAAGTAGAATTAGAAATATCAGTATAAATTCATGAGTTTAATATATTCAGATGGGCAAATAAGATATATACACACATAAGGAGATAAATATGTGTGTGTATATTATACATGTATTTTCTAGCTCTGTCTACTGAGAGGGTCTGGAAACAAAACCAGGTAGCAATTGGCATGCTTTTTGGTTTCTTAATGGTACTTTACAACCAATGGAGCCAGAACTCTCAGGAAAAATGGCAGATTCCAGGAAAGGGAAAGTACATGATAGTATAGGAACTTCTTATGGTGCTATAAAGTAAGGAAGTGCTCAAAAGATTATTGGAACATATGCCAATGGCCAAATATCTGGTACAATTAGAGCAAGAAAATAAATGACAGTAGTAATGGATTATAAAACATAAAAGAAATATCCATGAGTTCATAATGAATGTATGTATACATGTGTGTATACATATATCCATATATATATGAATAAATGAGAGAAGTGACAATTCAAATTAATAATTGTAGAAGAAATTATGGAAAAAGAAAATTGAAATTTGTTGAAGACTGTAGGTATAACCATTTGGGGCAAGAATTTATCAATGGATGCTAAAGTTAGTGGTGAAAGTATGATGGAAATGGGGTATTGACATAATCTCAAGTATGTTCCCATAACATAAATATAAAAACAAAAGGGGAAATGATTACTTTTTAATGGAAAGGCCTAGCAGATCTTACTTGAGTGTAAAAGGTTAATTTGCCAGTAATGGAGCTTCCTGATAAGATACACCAAGGACAAAACACCACTTCTGTGATATACTTCCCCAAATACATAATCTGACCATCAGACAACCTTAAATCATGAGATTTCTGTGAGATAACTGACTAATACTGTTCAAAAGATTCAAGATCACAGTAGATAAAAACAAGGAATTGTCCCAGATAAAGTGATCTAAAGAAACATGACATCTAAATGCCATATGTGGTCCTGATTGGATTCTGGACAAGAAAAAGGATATTAGTGAGATGACTGAAGAAACTTCAATGAAGTCTCTAGATTTTGACAAGTGTTGTCCCAAGGTTAATTTCCTGGTTTTGATTATTTTATTGTGTAATGGTGTTAACATTTGGAGAATATGGATACAACATTTTTGTATTTTAAAATATTTTTTATAAATCTGGAATTATTTTAAAATGAAAAGTCTAAACAGATAAATAATTGATCAATGGCATAGGATATGTTTTATTCATAATGAAAAAGTAGGCTATAAATGAATACATTCATCCCACTGTATATGTGACTATTTTTAATGAGATTATATAATATACATTGGAAAGAATGTACATGAAAATATTGAGAGAAATTACCTCTGGGAAGTTGAGGTTTTTTTTTTTTTTTTCTTTCCCTTCTTTTATTTTTTTTTCTCTCCCTCTCTTTCCTTCATCTATGCTTCCCATCCTCGCTCCTTCCCTTCTCCTTCCTTCCATTTCCTCTTCCTTCCTTCATTTCTGTTTCTTGCTTTTCTTTTTGCTTTTCTATGCTTTCCAAACTTTCCATAATTAGCATATAGTGCTTTTGTAATCAAGAAAATATAGTACAATTCACAAATATAAAATACACAAATTAAAGCGTGTTGCATAGAAAATACTAAAACCTTTTTGTTTTTATTTTATAATCTGAGGATAAATATTTCAAAATAATTTCATTTATTTGTGGTTATTGTCTTCTTTCCTGTCTATTTTCCTTTATCTTAATAAAGCCATAGGTAGCTGTAATGAATTCTGGGACCAACACCAGTTAAAGATGGCCCAGTGTTGAGACTTTCCTCTAATTTCTCTTTGCAGACTATCTTAATGATCTCTGCCTCTCATCTCATGGTATTTCTAAAATGATTACATTCAACTGGGACAGAACACACTCATAATTACAATATGTTAAGGAATACTTTTCAGCTTTGAAAAAAAAAAATCCTACAAGTATTATCTCTCTGTGTCAACTATAGTATTTATAACATTAAAATATTAATATATACTTAAATGAAAGATAGGTTTTGATTGATTTTGCTCATTCTAGGACTCATGGTTCTTATAGTGTGGTTGCTATATATTTCAAATAAAATTCTTGAAAGTGTAATGTTTCCTCAAAGCTCAGAACAAAGCCAGTTGATCTAATTTCAAATCCCAACTCCTAATCTCAATGTTTATGTGACCATGAGCAAGTTACTTAACATGTCTGTGCTTTAGTTTCTCACATGCAAGATGAAATAAAAATATAACCTATGTTTAGGGTCATTTTAAAAGGAGATGAATGATTAAAAGTAAGTCACTTAAAATAGTCCTTGGAATATGGTAAATACAAAGTAGGTGTGAGCTATTGTTCTTTCTATTATACAGACTGAGATCCTGCTCAAAGGTGACCTCCAAATGATAGAGCAGTCTTATCTTCACATCAACTAAAATATTTTTGCTGTGATATTTACCTATCTTTCTACATTAGAATTAACCAAATTTATAGAATATCGTCATTCTAAAACTATCTTGAGATATTCAACAAATGTTACCTTTAAAAATGAAGTGCTTGATATTTAGAACTGATAGTTGAGAAAGAGTTTTCCATAAATTATCTGATTTCAGTTTAAGCTTCACACTTTGTTACACCCTAAATAAGAGTCCCTAGCTTGTAGGTGTGCTAATTACCTGAAAGAGTTCCTTTCATTCAAACTCCAAGTTGCAGTTAATTAACGTAATTAATTTTTCATCATAATTTGATCCTGAAAGCCCCATTTTGGTTGTAATTTCTTGTAGTGTTCTGAGTGAACCAATGAAGCACACAAAAAGTAGCATAATATTCCAGCTGTGACTTTTATCCTTGTATAACAGGAGACAACCAAACAAAATTTATAGCTCAAAGATAATAAATTACATGAAAAGTGGAAAAAATGATGGAGAAATGGAGTTGGCTGATGTTGAACATAGGTAAAGAGGAAGGGACATCCCAGAGAAAGGGGAGAAGATAGAAGAAATCAATAAATAAGGAAGAGGTAAGACAACAGAACATATGTGGATAGGAATCTTAAAAAAAAAAAAAAATGTGAGAGTAGGAAGGAACAGTTCTCAGTCAACAGAGCCAAAAAACAAGGGAAAAACATGGGGTCCCAAGATTTAGTTCATGTGGAAAGAGAGGGAAAAGGCAATGTTCCTTTAAATGTATGTGGAAATGCTAGATTAAAACAGCTAAATAGCTAAGCTAAAAAGAATTAAGTGAATCCATACCCACTTGAACTGTTACAAAACCAGTGCAAAAGTGATAGGTCAGGGTTGATAGCCAAGTGGTTGAGAGATTGGGGTTCTAGAAGGTCCTGTAAGGGCTGAAGAAGTGGACTCTGAACCTCATGAAGATTTACCAGGGTTTGCAGCATGGCCTCAGGGCTGTGCAAGGTAAGCACCTTCAGAAGACTTAGCACTCTTCACCCCAAGACCTTTTCTTGAAAAAAAGTACAGGGATTTTTGTATTTTGCTTTTAAGGGAAAATGTCACTTAAGGGGAATTTGGAATCCCAGGCATTCCTTACATGTAGGTATGGAGAAAAAATGCACATATTTTGCATGGTTGAGAACCTCATAGCAAAAATTCCAGGAGAAAGTTGATCCAGGATCACTGAAGTCCTTGAAATACCCTCAATTAAACAATACAAAAATACCTCTGAAATAACATTTTTATGACAACTTCAGGGTCTCGTATTAAAAACAATAAATAAATAAATAGAATTTCGACTAAACATAGCAAGTAACATGAGAATTGGTAGATAGTATGAAGAGAAGAATGACCTAACTAGAAATATTGTAAGATTATTAAAAATTATTAAAGTGATAAAAGAAGCAATAAAACCATAAGAAAACAACAGTAAGGATGAAATGACCTGAATTTAAAGCCTCCAAATCCTGGGATTGATCAAGTTCACCAATAAGTAGTTGAAAATCTGGTATTGAATTTCTTTGAGCTTGAATTTTTTCATGGAACTACTGATATATTTATCTCATGATGTTTGCATAAAGATTGTATGAGGAAATGTATGTAAAGTCCCTAGAAAATTATAAGTAGTCAGTAAATGTCTATTTATTTCCCATTTATGAGAGATAAACTTAGATATTGCAACTTGGTCCACTGTTTATTTGCAGTTCTGAGTACCAAGATCTGTTTAGTGTACATTAAATTTTGAAACATTATTTCCTACTTAGTAGCATTGTTAAAAATTAGTATGGAATAGAGCATTTATCAGGATGCACAGTTAATATAATAACAGTAACATGCCAATTTTCTGTCCATATATGTAATATCTTCCTCAGAGAGCTGTAAAATAAAGTCCAAATACTTCTTTCAAGCATGACTTTCTCTAGGAGATGGAGCATGAGGATAGCACCAACTATTTTTTCAGATAAGGCTTAAAATCCTTTTTGCCAAGTTTTAAATACATCTTTTTTGGATATTGATTAGAATTTCATTTTATTTACAGATAATTTTTAGAAATGGACATCTTTTCATCCAAAAATTTGGTGTGTTTCTTTTATTTGCCTTTAAAAATACTTTGTTCCTTTGCAAAGTTTTGTGATACCGTTCATAAACATTTCATAATAAATTAATTCCTGTATATTTTAGACCTTGGTTGCTATGGTGACTGACATCTTACCTAATAAGGTATCCATGGAAGCTTTTTATTTCTTTATATTTCATGTCTAACATATATACCATTTTTCAAGTATTTTTAATTTTTCCCTTTGCTTTCTTTATGTAAATAGATAGTGGCATATTCTGGATGCCTTCCTTTACAGATTAGTTCTACTATTATTTATCACACTGACAAGAAATTTCAAATAGTATGCCATGGTAAATGAAAAGCATAGAACTTCTTGTCCTGCACATGTTGAATTCGGTTTTCTAAAGATGACAGTTTCTTTGATATCTTGGTGTCATATAATAATTTTATTAATACAATTTCTAATTGGAACCACCCTTTTCTTACTATATATAAACACACACAAATAAAAATTGATTATGAAATATAAGTCTTTTAATAATCTTCTGAAAAACATGTCCTTGTATTTTGGACAACTTCGAAAGATCATACTGTAGTTTATTTTCATCTGTTACGTGTTACTTTGTTAGGTTTAAGTACCAAGACTAAATTTATGGTCCTGAGGATATGTTTCTTTACAATTTGAAGTAATGCAGCTGTAAAACTGTACTGTACGTTGTGACGGCAAGGATATTTCCTGTGGTAAACATAACTCAAAAGCTTAGATATGCATGGGTTAGGTAAGCTACAACATAAACACAAAACACCAGTGTTCCTAAAATAATTTTCTTCTGTTAAATCAATGCCTTTCTATGTAAACAAATTTGGATGTTTACCAAAGTAAAAATTCTCAGTTGTCTTCTCCTGTTAATGGCCCTTGGTGGAAAATTTTGTTTTAAAAATATAAAACTTTCCTTTATGTATTTTGAGACTGATATTTGTCAGAATCTTGGGGCTTCCCTGCTGACTCAAACAGTAAGATTCTGCCTGCAATATAGGAGACCTGTGTTTGATCCCTAGGTCAGGAAGAGCCCCTGGAGAAGGGAATGGCAACCCACTCCAGTATTCTTGCCTGGAGAATCCCATGGACAGAAGAGCCTGGCAGGCTACAGTCCATGGGGTCGCAAAGAGTCAGACATAGCTGAGCGGCTTTCACTTTCACTTAGGATCTTAGAATAGTTTTCATTCTGATGATCTCCTTCAGTCATTAATTTTATGTCATTTTATAAATAGCCATTATTATTTTGTCATTGTTGATATTATTAGTTATTTGTTAACAGGCAATGCTTTTGTAAAATTGTTTTCTTGCTTTCCAACGCCTTTAACCTAACTTACCTGCCTTCCTTTTAGTTTTGTGTACTTCTTTTAGATATACTATCGATCTCTGAATAATACAAGGGTCAAGTTGAAACTCCGCTCCACTCAGGTTAAACTCCACTCAATTGAAAATCCAAATGTAACTTATAATAGGCCCTCTATATACAGGGCTACTGCTTATTTGTGGTTCCTTCATATCTATGGTTTCCAATCCACAGGTTCAACCAACTACTGATGGTGTAATACTGTCGTTTTTACTGTTGAAATAATCTTCCTATAAGTGGACCCACACTGTTCAAACCTATGTCTTTCAAGAGCCATCTGTATCTCCTTTATAATTTGTAAAAGGTAATTTACTTCCATCTCTCTGAAGATATCTTTATTTCCCTTTTGGTCTTATGAAAATTTTTGTAGGTATACAGTGCTAAGTTCAACATTTTGAAGATATGGCTTCAGCCTTTATTGTTGATAAAAATTTCTCCTGTCAATCTAATTGTTCTTAGCATGTAGTTCTTATTTTTATTCTTAGGAAATTTTAAACAAATGTTTGAATTTTAATTTATTTTTATTTATCTATTACATGTTTTTTTGTTTGGTTAATACAAATAATTTGTTGTGGAAATTCTCAAGCAATATATACTTTCATTTTTTTCCCTCTTAGTTCTATTGAGATATTATTGAAATAGATGTAGGATTAGTATATATAATGTGATGATTTGATACATAGGTAATGACTTTAAATTAGCTAATACCTACATCCCATTACAATATTACCATTTTAACTTTCAAGTGTATAATACACTACTGTTAACTATAGTCACTATCTTATATTCTATCTCCAGAACGTACTTATCAGTTCAGTAGCTCAGTCATGTCTGACTCTTTGCAATCCCATGGAATGCAGCATGCCAGGCTTCCCTATTTATCACCAACTCCTGGAGCTTGCTCAAACTCATGTCCATTGAATCAATGATACCATCCAACCATCTCATCCTGTCATCCCCTTCTCCTCCTGCATTTAGTCTTTACCAACGTCAGGGTCTTTTCCAAGGAGTCAGCTCTTCCCATCAGGTGGCCATAGTATTGGAGTCCAAGGGACTCTCAAGAGTTTTCTCTAGCACCAGGTTCAAAAGCGTCAATTCTTTGGTGCTCAGCTTTCTTTAGAGTCCAACTCTAACATCCATACTTGGCTACTGGAAAAACCATAGCTTTGACTAGATGGACCTTTGTCAGCAAAGTAATGTATCTGCATTTTAATATGCTGTCTAGGTTGGCCATAGCTTTTCTTCCAAGGAGCAAGCGTCTTTTAATTTCATGGCTGCAGTCACCATCTGCAGATATTTTGGAGCCCCCAAAATAAAGTCTGTCACTGTTTCCATTGTTTCTCCATCTATTTGCCATGAAGTGATGGGACCGGATGCCATGATCTCATTTTTCTAATGTTGAGTTTTAAGCCAGCTTTTTCACTCTCTTTCTCTTTCATCAAAAGGCTCTTTAGTTCTTCTTCACTTTCTGCCATAAGGGTGGTGTCATTTGAATATACTTATCTTATAACTGGAAGTTTGCACCCTTTGACCAACATTCCCCTACCCCTCAGCTCCTGGCAATTACCATTCCACTCTCTTTCTATGAGTTTAGGTTTTTAGATTCCATATATAAATAAGAATAAACAAATTTGTCTTTGTATGATTTATTTCACTTGGCTTATGCCCTCAAGGTCCAACTGTATTATCACAAAAGTTAGGATTTCCTTCTTTCTTGTGATTAATGATTATATTCAATTCTTTAATCCATTTTGTGTTAATTTTTGTGAGTGTTATGAGTTGAATTTTACCCTTTTTCCTGTGAATATACAGTTTTAACACCATTTGTTGAAGAGACTATGCTTTTCCTATTGAGTATTCTTGTCTCTGTTATCAAATATTCATTCACTGCACATGCCTGTAGTTATTTCTGAGCTCTTGATTCTGATTTTTTGGTCTTTGAGTCTATTTTTATGCCAGTTCCATACTATGATTACTTATGGTGTCTGTCCAAAAACGACCATACAGATTTTAGTATTGTTTTCTCCTTATGTAAAAAATGTCATTGGAATCTTGATAGGGATTGCATTGAATCTATAAATGACTTCATGTATCGACACTTTAACAATATTAATTATTCCAATTCATAAAACATAGGATATCTTTCTACTTACATGTGACTTCTTCCATTTCATTGACCCAAGTCTTTTAAATTTCTGCATACAGGTTTTTCACCTCTGTTTTTCTGCTGATCCCAGTCTATTGAAAGTATTGGTCTTGGCTAGAAATACCAGGGTGTGGTGCTCACCTGGACTGAGGCAGGTTCCCCGTAGACTTATCCCCTTTTGGAACCATTGCTGTGGCTGGACCAGCACTGTAGTTCTTATGATTGCAAGATGCCTTCAGTAACTAACATGAAGAGACTTGAAGCAACAGAGCTTATTGCTCACAGCTCTTGGAGTCACACAGTGAGGCCTCAGGTGGAATGAGGAGGGGTGGGGGTGGGGAGAGTGGATACACACTCAGGCTTCGTAGCTGTGCTTCTATTGTGGTCAGTAGTGGGGGCCTATGATTTTGTGGGTTCACTTTTTCTTGGTGAATTTAAAGCATAAGATGAGGAATTAAAGTGCAAGAAGAGAAAAACCACCAGCCACTAGTCAATTATCTAAGTGAATCGAAGATCTCTAAAACAAACTTTGGTGCTGCAGGGGCGTGGGGCCAAGCCTAGCTCTTTATCTAGTCATGGGACTGGCAATGTGTTTAGTAGCTGTCTGGATTTCTTAATCACAGCTTAAGTTAGGCATTTGCATTATGATAAAAACAAAAACACTCAGGCACTTACACTGCAAGCTCCTTGGTTAGATTAAAGTATTATTTGTGATTCTATATTAAATGGGATTATTTTAATTATCAGGTAGTTAGTTGTTAGTGAATAGAAACAGCTGATTTTCTATGTTGATGTTTGTATCCTACAACTTTTCTCAATTCACTTTTTAGTGTCAGTAATGTTTTGATGTCATCTTTAGGACTTTCTATGTGTAAAGATCATGTCACCTGCAAACAATTTTACTTACTCGTCTCCAATTTGGATGCCTCATATTTAATTTTTTCTTACCTAATTTCTCTGACTAGGAATTTTAGTATATTGTTGAATAGGAGTGATAAAATGAGCACCTTTGTCTTGTTTCTCATCTTAATAGGAAAGCTTTTAACATTTCACTACTGAGTGTGATGTTAACTGTGGGTTTGTTATATATGACCTTTATTATGTTGAGGCATGTCCTTCCTATACCCACTTAGTTGCGAGTTTTCATCATGAAAATTTGTTGCTTTTGCTGCATCCCATAAGTTTTGATATTTTGTATTTTCACTTTCATATGTTTTCAAATAATTTTTTTAATTTCCTTTTTGATTTCTTCTTTGACCCATTGGTTTTTCAGGAGTGGTGGTCTGATTTCCACACTTTTGTCATTTTTTCAGTTTTCCTCCTGTTATTGATCTCCAGTTTCATACTATTGTAGTTGGAAAACATGCTTGGTGTGATTTCAATCTTGTATTTGCTATGGCTCTTGTTTTTATCTCTTAACACATACGCTTAACAAAACTCCAGGTGCACTTGAGAAAAATATGAATTCTGCTGATGTTTGGTGGATTCCTTTATACATGTCTGTCAAGTCCATTTGGTCTAAGGCACAGTTCAAGTCCAATGTTTCATTACTGATTTTCTGTCTGATGATCTTCCCATAGTTTAAGTGAGGTATTGAGGTCCCCCACTATTATTGTATTGTCTGTTTCTCCCTTTGCATGTCAGTGTTTAATATATTTAGGTGCTCTGATACTGGGTGCATATATAATTATAATTATTATATCCTCTTGATGAACTGACCACTTCTTTGTATGATGGCGTTATCTGTCTCTTGTTAAAGGTTTTGATTTAAATTCACTTTGTCTAATATAAGTGTAGCAATTTACTATCTTTGGGGTTCCATTTACTTGGAATATCATTTTCCATCCCTTCACTTTGAGCCTATGTGAGTCCTTAAAGCTAAAATGAGACTCTTTTAGATAGCATAACATCAGGTCTTAATTTTTAATCCATTCAGTCATTTCTCTCTCTTGATTGGAGAAGTTAGTCCATTTACCTTTAACGTAATTTTGATAGGCATGGATTTATAGCTGTTTTATAATTTGTTCCTTATTCTGTTGCTCTCTTTCTGATCTATGATTCTTTAATTGTGCTGTGCTAATTTGCTTCAGTCATGTCTGACTCTGTGACCCTGTGGACTGTAGCCCGCCAGGCTCCTCTGTCCATGGGATTTCCCAGGCAAGAATACTGGAGTGGGTTGCCATTTCCTTCTCCAGGGGATCTTCCCTACCCTGGGATCCAACCCATGTCTCTTAAGTCTCCTGCATAGGCAAGTCAATTCTTTACCACTAGCACCATGCTGTGTATTAATTCTTTTCTCTTATTAATTATCTTCAGTAGGCTTTTGCTTTGCATGCCTTGAGGCTCACAGAAAAAAATATATATATAATGATCTATTTTAAGTCGATAATAATTCTAAACACACAGAAATGTTCTACATTTTTTCCCTCTCATATATTTATTTTTTGATTTCACTTTTCATCTATATATACTGTATATCCATTTACAAATTATTGTTCTGTAGTTACTTTTGTCTTTAACCTTCATATTAAAATTATAAGGGATTTACCCCCTACCTCTTTTTTTTTTTTATTCAGTTTTATTGTGTGTCTTGCAGTTCGATTGTTTAGAGTTGAAATTTTGTGGTGACTTATTACCTTCATGAAATTGGATACTGAAATCTGTCCCCAGATTTGGGAACTTTTTAGCCACTTTTTCTTTAAGTTTTCTGCTCCTTTCTTGGCCAGTTCTCCTTCTGAGACTCCCTCAATGATTAGATTGCTTCTTTTAATGATATCCCAAAATTCACTCTTTCATTCTTTTTTCTTCTTATTCCTTTGATTTCAAATGACCTGTATTTTAGTTTTTTTCAGACAGTTCATAGATTTTTATTTCTTTAGGATTTGTTGTGGAAGCTTTATGGTTTCCTTTGGCAATGTCCTGTTTCCTTCAATATCAGTGATCCTTGTGACCTTGTGTTTATGTCCTTCCATTTGAAAGACACCTCTCCTAGTCTTTACAGACTGGCTTCAGTAGGCAAAGCCCTCCATATTCAATCTGCCCAGAGATTCTGAGTGGGCCACCTGATGGTGTCCATGGATGAATCTGCTGCTCAGAGTCTTTGGGCAGGCACAGCTGGTGCCTGGATATGCAGTTGCAGACCTAGATATTGATTCTACAGGAGGCAACCCATACGGAGATGAACTGGCAGCCAGGTTTTGTAGGACCCAGTCTGCAAGCTGGGGTTTCTGAGATCATTCTCCTAGCAGGATGAGCTGGAGTCTGTGGCTCCAAGAGTCAGCCTATAACCTGGGCTCTCAGATGCTGGCCTGGGCCTCGCCTGGCACCATGAGCCTGGGTCAGTCGAGCTGCTCTGGAGTCTGGGTCTGTGGGTACTGGCCTGCAACTGGTATGGGTCAAAAGTCTGGTCCTATCATAGCTGGCCTGGCATAGGACTCAGCTGGGCGCCTGTATTCACAGGTGCCCACTTGGAGCCTGGTGCCATGAAAGTTGCCATGGGACCCAGATGGCACCAAGGTGAGCTAGGAGCCTAGTTCAAAGCCTAGCTTCTTTGAAAGCCTAGAGCCATAGGAGGCACCCTGGGTCATAGAAACCAGTCAGCACTGGGTGGGGCAGGGGGGCGCTGGGGGCCCAGGATTGCTAGAGTCCCTGACAGCCTGGTGTCTTGGGAGCCACCTGGGGCCTCAGGAACTGCCCATGTCTTAGGAGCTGGCAGGAGTAGGGGTGAGCCAGGGGCCTGGACCTGTGTGGGCCTCTGGGGAGCCCGATGATGTATGTGCTGCCCCAGACTGCAGGGGCCACTGAGGCCACTGGAGTTGGCAGATGCCAGTAAGTGAGGGGCCTGAGTTGGTAGAAGCATGCAGAAAGACACCTAAGGTCCAGGGGTCAGCCTGGAACTGGGTTAAGTCTGTTCTGGGCTCCATGGTAAAGTCAAGTGCTTGCCTCACTCTCCGTCTCCCCCAAGGAGCATAGCTTTGTCCACACCAGGCTGCCCAGGCTTGGGGAAAGGATGATGGAGGTAGTGTGAATATATGCTTCTTAACCTTTCTCATTTCATCATTTCTTATTTCTATGCTTTACCCAAGTGCTGTAACCCCTCACCTTGAACTTTTCACTCATATGAAGATATTTTTGAATGCACATAGTTAACAAAATTGATGTTTTTGTTGGGGTAGAGCTAGAAATTCCTATGCTGCTATAGGAATTTCTCTTGACATGTTTTTTCCTAGCATTATCATTAATTCAGTAAATTTGTAAATAATAAATTGAGAGCTACCATGTTACCAATACTTTACTAGGTATTATGGAACTACCAGCCTTGGATTCATGTCAGATCCTCCTTATCTCATAACATCTCTCACATTATCTGTGCTAGATTATCTATCTAGCTGTCTATGCTATATTCTGTATTATTTTACTACATCCATTTTTTTCTAATCATTAATACTCTTTTCACTTCTATATGCTTTTTATGGAAAAAATTTTAATTTCAAACTAAAATTTTTATTTATAGAAGTATAGTCTTTTTCTAACCTACTTTTTTCCCATTATCCTGTAGTTTCCTCAATAAATATTATAGATAGTCCTTTATGATTATCTCTCAGATTTAATGCTGTTACTCTACTTATTAAGGATAAAAATGTAGGAATCATCATAGATTCTTTTTTGTTCACCGTGCATCTAATTCTTGACTTCTCTCCAATATTTGTCCAAAATCTTTCCACTTTCTACCACTTGCACTGGTGTGTGTGTATATGCTCAGTCATGTCCTACTCTTTGCGACTCTATGGACTGTAGCCTGCCAGGCTCCTCTGTCCATGGGATTTTGCCAGAAAGAATACTAGAGTGGGTTGTCATTTCCTCCTCCAGGGGATCTTCCCAACCCAGGGATTGAACCCACGTCTCCTGCGTCTCCTACATTGGCAGGCAGATTCTTTACCACTGAGCCACCTGGGAAACTGTGCCAGTCTGGTATAAGTCACTACCATTTGTGCTTGGATTGTTACCACAATCTCCTAACTAACCTCTACTTCAAGACTTGTTCACTGTCTGCTCCACCATACTGCTCACCCCCCACCCACTCACCCAATAGCAGTGTATTTGGAGCCTCAGCCAGAGTGACTGTTTTAAACTCTAAATCAGGTTATGTCACTTCTGAGTTTAAAATTTGCTCTTCATCTTTTTCAACATAAAACCGAAAGTTCTCTCCATGGCTTACTGAGTCCTATGCATCTGGCTCCTACCTCTCCCCTTACCTCCAGTTCTCTTTTTCCCTACTTAGATCCAGCTATTTTGGCCTCCTCATGCTTCTTCAAACACACCAGGCATATTCTTATCTCAGAGACACACCCTTGCTGTTCTTTCTGGTTCTCTTTCTGGATGTTCTTCCTCTGGATATCTGCATGTGTGTTGATTATCTACTGCTGCCCAGCAAGTTATCCCTGAAACTTAGTGATTTAAAATTTTAAATATTAGCTCTCACAGATTCTTTGGCTCCAGAATTCGAGGGCATCTTGGCTGAGAAAGTCTATCTTGCCTTCTTACAGGATACAGCAAGATGTTAGCTGGAACTGCATCCATCCGGTGTATGCATGTATTTACTGGGCCTGGGAGATTCACTTCCAAAGCGACTGCTCACATGTGTGGCAAGATGGTATTGGCTGTTGGTGGGAAACATTTTTTCTTCTCCATGCTAGCCCCAGCATGGGCTGAGTGAGTGCCCTCATGCATGACAGCTGGCCCTCCCTAGAGAGTGAACGAAGAAATCAAGGCAGAAGCCACCATGTCTTTCACAGCTTGGCTGCAGAAGTCTCTTCGACAACATCAAGTCTTTCTAGAGTCACTTTCTCAGTGGGGACTTCTTTGACCTCCTGCATTGTAAACTGCAGCCTCTCTGTCATCCTTGCTCTCTACTCCCTCTCCTTTTCTTTTAAATAGATTTTTGATTACATGTATCATCTTCCAGGAAAGCAGATGTTTACTTGCTCATTGTGTCTCTTTCTTCAGTGGAACATACAGTCCAAGAAGAGAAGGGCTGTATCCTCTTCATTTTGTTTCCACTTTGTGCCAAGAAGACTGGCTCACAGTGAAAATTTGTTTTGTTAGTTTCTGCCTTTTCTTTCTTCTTAAATTTATTTATTTATTTTAATTGGAGGGTAATTACTTTATAGTAGTTTCTGCCTTTTCAATCTGCTAATATCTGCTTCACTGAGGTTTCTAATTCAGTGGTTGCATTGTTCTCTGTATCGTTTCTTCTGGTTCATATTTTCCCTGCGGTTGTCAGTGCTGCTGCCTTGACTCCTGTAAAGAGACATTGATTAAACATACTTTCAAAATGTTTAGGATTTTGTCAGAAAACCTAACTCTTCTGACTGCTCTTCTGAGTTACACTCTTTTGAACTTCCATGTAATTTCCTATAGCCAGTGATTTTTTTATGCTAGTTTCTCCTTATAGAGAAATCTCTTGGATCATTCTGCTCTGGTGTGAAATGGGACCTGTCAGAGGTTGTGAGACTGAGTCTTTCAAGCTGAAATGAAGGGATGAGAATAAAGTTCCCATGTCTCATAGTTTTACTTTGTCAGTTTAGAGCTCCATTTCCAGGTCTCTCTAGAGAGAGACCAATGTGATGGCTTTGCAGTGGGAGCCTCTCTCCACTCAAAGACCACCTTTCTGTGTTTAGCATGGCAGCTATTATTTAGCAGGGGCACGTCCCAGGATACACCATGAGCGAGTGCCGTGGGATCAGATGTGTAAGGCAGGCAGGAACTGGGCACTTAACTGAAATTCTGATGGAATCACAAATTAGTATCTTACTGTCCTGATACCTGATTTTTCTGCAAGTTGCTGCTAGTGAGTTCTTTTGGGATCTCTTCACTTATTTCCCAAGCAAAGTATTCATTTGCATGCAGACAAGAAGTCTGTGCAGATTCTCCTTGTGTAGAGAATTTCCCTGAAGTTCCTGGTGTGAGACAGTTATTCATCCATGTTTTCTAATGCTGGATACAGGATTTTCTCTTTATATATTATATATACAGATAGTCATTTTAATATGATTTTGAGAAGGAAGTTAAATGTATGTCTCATTCATTATATTAATCAAGGTATCAGCATGATACCCTTAACATCAGGTATTAAGAGAGGTTATTTATCTCTGACCATCCAAAGAAGGTCCTTTCTTTTAATTCTGAGGCAGATCCATTTATATTTTTCCCTTGGAGCACTTAAACAATTTTAAGGTATTTAACTATTTGTTTACTTATTCTTTGCTCTCTTTTATGTTGAAAGCTCTGTTTTTTCACTATATCTCCACTGCCTAACATAGTCCCTGAAAGTCAATAGTTTTAGATGAGGCACCAGGGATATGAGTAAGATAAACAGCCCATTTAGTCTTTCAGGCCACAAAACTTCACAACTCTTAGTTTTAACTCTGCCCATTTTGTGACATTCATTTCTTGAAGGGGTTGAGAAAAATATGAAAATACAAAAAGAAAAATGCTTCTAATTTGTCAGAAACAGCTAAAGGAGTGTTATTATTTTGCCAGTAATAAGATTTATGAACTAAATATATGCACCATTGTGAAAATATAACAATAAACCTGATTGTATTTTCTCCAGCATCATTAAAGACACAGCAAGAGGAATTGGCATTTACTTGTACAGAAAAAAACATAAAAACTGAAGTACAAGAAATAACTTCACAGTAAGATCATTAATGACAGGAAAAATTGCTGAAGGGTATTAATGAGTATTCTCTTTTACAGTATCCTCTGAAAAAAGGAGAAATACCAGTTAGGTGTTTCAGATTCAGCCTTTGTAAAGGCAAGTCACCTCTGAAAAATATTTTTAGATGGAGAGATAAACCAGAGTAAAGTATTTCAGACATATTTTTGACACAAGCTAAATGTAAGCCTAGAATAATTTGCTAAATGTCACAAAAGAGAAAAAAATTAGTCAGAATAAATAGCAGTCTTTAAGCTTAACTGGAGTATTTTCTTGTATCTGTGCTTTAAAAAATCACCCCTGTTAGCTGATAGAACACATTAAATCAAAAGGATTTAGCATCATGGTTAATGTTCTTTATGAGCTG
Organism: Cervus canadensis; assembly: GCF_019320065.1. Taxonomy (NCBI): domain Eukaryota; kingdom Metazoa; phylum Chordata; class Mammalia; order Artiodactyla; family Cervidae; genus Cervus; species Cervus canadensis. Next base: position 7,041,300 of record NC_057405.1, read on the forward strand.
CATGGGCCTAGATATTACAGCACATATTTTACATATGTAATTCTGCTTTGGGACTACTTTCAAACCAATGTACAATATGCTGAATTAATAATGCTTATAAGTGTAATATATATGAAGAGAGTTTGAGAAACTCTTGATGAAAGGTGATATATATTTATGAGGTGCCAGATGTTTTCCTTTAAAAGTAATTTTTTAAAACTAACCCACACTTTGGAGATTTGTATTGAAGTGGTCTCTTTGTGGTAGTATATTATTTAAAATATGTTCTGTGAGACCTAGGCACAATGGGGTGAATAAAAGAATAAGTACCTGTCTAAATTTTATATATTTTTAAAAATTGGACCATTGGGGTGCATTTTTTAATGCAGGTGCAGTGAATTAGATAGAAAACAATAAAAAGAGTTACATATTTCATATATAACTGCAGGTGTTGAACATGCACATATTATTGTTATTTTAATATTTTCCTTTAATTATGGAGGTAATCGTGATATCATATGCTTATATATCATATTTCTTCCAAGGTGTTCAAATACATCACAGTCATGAATTATTTTACATTTCATAACTTTCCCTGAGGGAAGCAGAGACAAGTATTATTGCCCCATTTTACAGATGAAGTACCTTGTTACCAAATGACCACTTTCTAAATGTCTTCAGAATCTTTTCAAGTATTTTTGAGGGACTTCTTCCTCTGGCCTTCCACAGTGTACAAGAAGCTGGGCTGTTTCTGTTGACCACCCCGCGCCCCCCGCCCCGCTGCTGTGGTACCACTCACTTCTCTGATAACTGTCTTGCCACTGTGACTGGGACCCTCAAGAATGTGTTCACTTCTTCCCAAATATAAGGTAGAGTTCACATTGCAATTTTTTTCTGTTATTGCATTAAAAAAATGTTTGTTTTATATTGAAGTTGAATTGATTAAAAATGTATTAGTTTCAGGGGTTAGAGCAAAATGATTCAGTTACATATTCATATATCCTTATTCAGATTCTTTTCCCATTCAGGTTATTGTAGAATATTGAACAGTATTCCAAGTGCTATACAGTGTAGGTACTTGTTGATTACCTATTTTAATATAGCAGTGCGTACATGTCAATCCCTAACCGCCATCTTTCCTCTCCATCCTTCCCCTGCTTGAAACCACAGGTTTGTTCTCTAAGTCTGTGAGTATGTTTCTGTTTTGTAAATAGGTTCATCTGAGTCATTTTTCAGATTCTGCATATAAACAATATCATACGATATTTGTCTTTCTCTGTCTGACTTGACTTAATATGATAATCTCCAGGCCCATCGATGTTGCTGCAAATGGCATTACTTCATTTCTTTTAATGGCTGAGTAATATTCCTTTGTACATATGTACCACATCTTTATCCACTCATCTGTCAGTGGAAATGTGGTTGCATCCATGTCTTGGCTATTTTAAACAGTGCTACACTGGACATTCAGGTGAGTCTATGCTTTTAAACCATGGTTTTCTCTATCATGCCCAGTAGTGGGATTGCTGGATCATAGAGTAACTCTGTTTTTAGTTTTTAAAGGAATGTCCATACTGTTCTCCATAATGGTTTTACCAGTTTATATTTCCATCAACAGTGTAGGAGGGTTCCCTTTTCTCCACACTCCCCCCAGCATTTATTGTTTGTAGACTCTTTTTTGACCATGCCGCATGGCTTGTAGGGGTTGGTCTCAGTTCTCCAACCAGGGATCAAACCCAAGCCACAGCTGTGAGTCTGAAATCCTAACTAGTAGGCCCCCAGGGAACTCCCATGTAGACTCTTTGATGATGGCCATTCTGACTGCTGTGAGGTGGTACCTTATTGTAATTTTGATTTGCATTGCTCTACTAATTAGTGATGTTGTGCATCTTTTCATGTGCCTCTTGGCTGGCTGTGTGTCTTCTTTGGAGAAATGTCTATTTAGGTCTTCTGCCCATTTATTTATTTTTTTTATTTTTATTTTTTATACTGAGCTGCATGAGCTGTTTGTAAATTTGGAGGATTAATCCCTTGTAGGTTGCATTGTTTGCAAATATCTTCTCCCTTTCTTTGGGTTGTCTTTTCATTTTGTTTATGGTTTCCTTTGCTGTGCATAAAAGCTCTTAAGTTTTATTAGGTCCCATGTTTAATTTTATTACCATTACTCTAGAAGACAGATCAAAAAAGATATTCCCGTGATTTATGTCAAAGACTGTTTCGTTGTCACATTTTATAGCATCAAGTCTTACATCAGGTCTTTTTGAGTAAACTCAAGTTTGAGTAAACTCAAACTCCATTTTGAGTTTATTTTTGTGTATGGTGTTAAAAAATGTTTCTAATTTTACTTTTTTACATGTAGCTGTCCTGTTTTCCCAGCACCATTTATTGAAGACACACTCTTTCCTTCATTATACATTCTGACCTGTTTTGTCATAGATTAGTTGACCAGAGGTACATGGGTTTATCTCTGGGCTTTGAGCATCTTTTCATGTGCCTCCTGGTCATCTGTATGTCTTCTGTGGAGAAATGTCTGTTTAGGTCCTCTGCCCATTCTTCCTCTAATTTTTTGAAAGTGTTTCAGAAGAATAAGTGATTGATAGAATTCATCTGTGAAGACATTTAGCCCTGGATTTTTGTTTGGGAGTTTTTAATCACACTTTCAGTTTCAGTACTTGTGATTGGTCTGTTCATACTTTCTGTTTCTTCCTGGTGCAGTACTGGGAGTTTGTATCTTTCTAAGAATTTGTGCATTTCTTCTCAGTTGCCCGTTTTATTGCCATAAAGTTACTTGTAGTAGTCTCTTATGTTCCTTTGTATTTCTCATTGTCCACTGTAACTTTTTCATTTCTAATGTTATTAATTTGAGCTCTTGCCCTCTTTTTCCTGATGAGTGTGGCAACAGGTTTATCAATTTTTCTCTTCTTAAAAGATGCCAGGTTATCCCTGGCAGGTATAGGATTTAATTTTATCAGGATTACGCCCATTTGTACTTCTATGGATTCTTCCTTGTCTTTGGATGTAGGAGTTATTTATTTATTTTTTGGTTGGCAGCTGATCCATAGTTAGTTGTGATTTTTGTATTTCTGTAAAAGGTGACCTCATCTTTCTACTCTACCATTTTGTCTCCACTTAGCTGTTCCACCACACTGTCTTTCTTTAGTTCCAGGAGATATTCACCAGTGGTTTAAGGTGAAGGAAAGATGCATTAGTCCTGAAACTCTGAGGATAGAGAGAACATCTCACAAACTCCTCGAACAGATGCTGTTCTGTGTGTGTCTGGGTGGAGGGGCTGACTGCGCGCGTCCTGACCCACTTGCACTATATACTGCATTTGCCCCCCCCCAACCCTCCACTGAAACTTGGCACTGACCTCACCGATGCTCCATGGCCAGCCAATGGGCTCCACACTGCAAACTGTAATGACATTTTAAGCAAGCTTTGACTTGTTAAAAAAAAAAAAAGAGTACTTTCAACAACTGTGAAGGTTGTTGAAAATACTCCTTATGGCCTTCCTCTCTTACTCCTCGCCCCACTTCCTGAGGCTAAGGCAGTTTTTCCCTTCCTGAGTCTCAGAGTCAGATCTACTTGAGGCCCTGGGAAGACCAGGAGAAACTTTCTTTCCCTAGTCTAAAATCCGCTGCCATGGGTGCCAGAATTAACTTCTTCCTGTTAAGATAAACGGAAAGTTCACCCTCACCTATACAAGAGTATGTCCCATCTTATGGCCATAATACCAAATTAATGCAATAGTCCAATTCATTGTCTATTGTCTGGCTTATTTGCCTTGAATGACATCATCTGTGTGACAGAAACTGCACAGTCATGTCTATTTTCATCATCAGGGAGTTAGTCTACATTAGCGTTGTCTTAAGAATCCTGGTTTTTGTGACATGCAGGACAACAAACAACTCAGCAGAATCTGAAGTTCTAAGGCCATCAGTACACGGGGACCCCGTTTGAGTCTCATGTATCATGTATTCACTCACTTAATGACTGATTCATTAAGCAAACATTTATTTCAGTGTTTGTCTGTGATGGTTGTTACTAGGTCATGCCATAAAAATCAGGCCGGTCCCTGTCTTCACACGTCACATTGCAGAGAAAGTAAAATACAAGTAAATGCCAAATTTTCTCTTTTAAAAAATCATTTCAGATCTTTGGGAAGATGGCGGAGGAATAGGACGGAGAGACCACTATCTCCCCCACAAATTCATCAAAAGATTGTTTGAATGCTGAGAAACTTCCACAAAACATCTTCTGAATGCTGGAGGAGGACAGCAGGCACCCAGAAAGGCAGCCCATTCTCTTCAGGAGGTAGGACAAAATATAAAAGACAAAAAGAGAGACAAAAGAGTTAGGGACAGAGACCCGTCCTGGGGAGGGAGTCATAAATGAGAAGTTTCCAAACACCAGGAAACCCTCTCACCAGGGGGTCTGTGAGAAGTTTTGGAATCTCAGAGGGCAACATAACTGGGAGAGTAAAAAAAAAAAAAAAGCCCACAGAGTACGTGCCTAATCTGTAGAGAAGTATCCCAGACGCTCGCATCAGCCTCCAGCGAGCGGGGGTTGAACAGGGAGGCGCAGGTTGCATCCTTAGGGTAAGGACCAGACCTGAATGTCCCGAGGACAATCTGAGGGAGCTAACGTGAGATAGCAACCCAAACTGTGGGATAGCCAGAGAGAGAAGAGAAAAAAAAAGAGAGAGAGAGAGAAACTTTCCAACGAAAAGCTCGAACTCACTTTTCCACAAAAAGTGAATGGGCACCCTGGCCCACTCACAGAACAAAGAATTGAATGAATACCAAAGGAGAGTTAGCTGGCTGAGAGCCGGCCCAGCCCCCCACCGGAGGCAGAGAGGCAGGTGGGCGAAGGTCAGGGAGGTGATTAAGATGCAAGGTCCAGCTGGGACAGCACACTCACCAAGCACCTGGTCACCTAAGCTCCTTGGACCTGGGGAGGGCACAAAACGCATGCCCAACCGAGTCTGCGCCTTTGTGGAGTACCCGAGAACCTGAACCTGAGCACCTTAGACCTGGAAAGTGCATGCAACCCAGGGCCCACTTTGGACAGTTCCCCTGCAGAGTAACCTGGAGCCTGAGCAGTGTAGACTGGGAAAGCACATGTGCCATGAGCGGGGGCAAACCCAGTGTGGTCCATAGACAGCGAGCACTCCCCACACACGCCAGTGATGTTTGTTTGCAGTGCTCCTCCCTCCCCACAGCACGACTGAACAAGGGAGCCTAAATAAGTGGCCACCTTCACCCCCTTGTGTCAGGGCGGAAATTAGAGACTGAAGAGACTTGCAAGCAGAGGAAGCCAAAATAAACAAAGAGGGAACCGCTCTGGAAGTGACAGGTGCAACAGGTTAAAACCCTGTAGTTAGCATTGACTATGCATTGGAAGGGGACTATAGACCTTGAGAAGTATAAGCTAGAACAAGGAACTATCTAAACCTGAACTGACCCCACACTGCCCTCAACAGCTCCAGAGAAATTCCTAGATATATTTTTACTATTATCATTTTTAAATTTTTAATTAAAAATTTTTTTTAAGTTCTTTATTATTCCTTTCATTTTTATAACTTTCTGTGGCTGCTGCTGCTAAGTCGCTTCAGTCGTGTCCGACTCTGTGCGACCCCATAGACGGCAGCCCACCAGGCTCCACTGTCCCTGGGATTCTGCAGGCAAGAACACTGGAGTAGGTTGCCATTTCCTTCTCCAACTTATAACCTACTATTACCTTGCAAAAAAAGTACCCTATTTTAAAGGCAAATTTCATATATATTTTTTATAATTTTTGCGATTAATTTTGTTTTATATTTTTAATATTGTATTTTTGAGTGTCTAACCTCTATTCTAGATTTTTAATCTTTGCTTTTTGATATTTGTTATCAATTTTTTACCTTTAAGAATTTAATCTTCAGTATCCATTTTTACTTAGGGGTGTGATTACTGGCTTGATTGGTCTCTCCCCTTTTGACTCTCCCTTTTCTCCCCCAGGTCACCTCTATTTCCTCCCTCCCCCTTCTCTTCTCTACTTAACTCTGTGAATCTCTCTGGGTGTTCTTGGCTGTGGAGAACACTTAAGGAACTGATTACTGGCTAGATTGCTCTCTCCTCTTTGGATTCCCCCTCTTCTCCTGGTCACCTCTATATCCTTCCTCCCTCTTCTCTTCTCTTCTCCATGCAACTCTGTGAACCTCTCTGGGTGTCCCTCACTGTGGAGAATCTTTTCACCATTAACCTAGATGGTTTATCATCGGTGCTGTATGGATGGAGAAGTCTTGAGGCTACTGTAAGAATAAGACTGAAAGCCAGAGGCAGGAGACTTAAATCCAAAACTTGAGAACACCAGAAAACTCCTAACTCCAGGAAACATTAATCAACAAGAGTTCATCCAAAAGCCTCCATACCTACACCGAAACCAAGCCCCACACAAGAGCCAACAAGTTCCAGAGCAAGACATACCTTGCTAATTCCCCAGCAACACAGGAACATAGCCCTGAGCTTTAATATACAGGCTGCCCCAAGTCACACAAAACACACAGACACCTCAAAACTCACTACTGGACACTTCATTGCACTCCAGAGAGAAAAAATCCAGCTCCACCCATCAGAACACAGACACAAGCTTCCCTAACCAGGAAACCTTGACAAGCTACTAGTTCAACCCCACCCACAGGGAGCAACCTCCACAATAAAGAGGAACCACAAACTTCCAGCATACAGAAAGGCCACCCCAAACACAGCAATCTAAACAAGATGAAAAGGCAGAGAAATAGCAGGTAAAGGAACATGATAAATGCCCAGCAAACCAAACAAAAGAGGAGAAGATAGGGAGTCTTACCTGAAAAAGAATTCAGAATAATGATAGTAAAGATGATCCCAAATCCTGAAAAAAAAAAATGAAGTTACAGATAAATAGTCTAGAGACAAGGATTGAGAAGATGCAAGAAATGTTTAACAAGGACCTGGAAGAAATAAAAAAGAGTCAATCAATAATGAATAATGCAAAAACTGAGATCCAAAGCACTCTGGAGGGAAACAACAGTAGAATAATTGAGGCAGAAGATAGAACAAGTGAGGTGGAGGATAGAATGGTGGAAATAAATGAAGCAGAGAGGTAAAAAGAAAAAAAGAATTTAAAAAATGAGGAAGACCTCAGTGACCTCTGGGACAGTGTTAAAACCCCAACATTAGAATCATAGGAGTCCCAGAAGAAGAAGACAAACATAAAGGCCATGAGAAAATACTTGAGGAGGTAATAGTTGAAAACTTCCCTAAAATGGGGAAGGAAATAGCCACCCAAGTTCAAGAAACCCAGAAAGTCCCAAACAAGATAAACCCAAGGAGAAACACCCCAAGACACATATTAATCAAATTAACAAAGATCAAACACAAAGAGCAAATATTAAAAGCAGCAAGGGAAAAAGCAACAAATAATACACAAGGGGATTCCCATAAGGATAACAGCTGATCTTTCAATAGAAACTCGTCAGGCCAGAAGGGAATGGCAGGACATACTTAAAGTGATGAAAGAGAAAAATCTATAACCCAGATTACTATACTCATCATGGATCTCATTCAAATATGAAGGAGAAATCAAGAGTTTTACAGAGAAGCAAAAGCTGAGAGAATTCAGCACCACCAAACCAGCTCCTCAACGAATACTAAAGGATCTTCTCTAGAAAGGAAACACAGAAAAGGTTTATAAACTTGAACCCAAAGCAACAAAGTAAATGGCAAAGGGATCATACTCACCAATAATTACCTTAAATGTAAATGGGTTGAATGCCCCAACCAAAGACAAAGGCTGGCTGAAAGAATACAGAAATAAGACCCCTATATATGCCACCTACAAGAGACCCACCTCAAAATAAGGGACACATACAGACTGGAAGTGAAGGGCTGAAAAAAGGGTATTTCATGCAAATTGAGACCAAAAGAAAGCAGGAGTAGCAATGCTCATATCAAATAAAAGAGACTTTGAAATAAAGGCTGTGAAGAGAGACAAAAAGGTCACTACATAATGATCAAAGGATCAATCCAAGAAGAAGATATAACATTAGAAATATGCACCCAACATAGGAGCACCACAATATGTAAGGCAAATACTAATAAGTATGAAAGGGGAAATTAACAGTAACACAATAATAGTGGGAGACTTTAATACCCCAGGCACACCTATGGAGAGATCAACTAAACAGAAAATTAGCAAGGAAACACAAACTTTAAATGATGCAATGGACCAGTTAGACCTAATTGACATCTATAGGACGTTTCACCCCAAAACAATGAATTTCACGTTTTATTCAAGTGCACATGGAACATTCTCCAGGGCCACATCCTGAGCCATAAATCTAGCCTTGGTAAATTAAAAAAAAAATGAAAACATTTCAAGCATCTTTTCTGATCACAATGCAGTAAGATTAGATGTCAAATACAAGAAAAAACAAAACACTTCTGAATAACCAACAAATCACAAAAGAAATAAAAAAAGAAATAAAAATATACATAGAAACAAATGAAAATGAAAACATGACAACCCAAAACCTATGGGATTCAGTAAAAACAGTGCTAAGGGTTCATAGCAATGCAAACTGTACCTCAAGAAACAAGAGAATAATCAAATAAATAGCCTAACTTTACACTTTAAGCAACTAGAAAAAGAAGAAATGAAGAACTGCAGGGTTAGTAGAAGGAAAGAAATCATAAAAATTTGGGTAGAAATAGGTGCAAAAGAAACAAAGGAGACTATAGCAAAAATCAGTAGAGCTAAAATCTGGTTCTTTGAGAAGATAAATAAGGTAGACAAACCATTAGCCAGATTCATCAAGAAAAAAGTGAGAAAAATCAAATCAACAAAATTAGAAATGAAAATTGGAGAAATCATGACAACACAAAAATACAAAGGATCATAAGAGACTACTATCAGAAACTATTTGCCAATAAAATGGACAACTTGGAAGAAACAGACGAATTCTTAGAAAAGTATAACCTTCCAAAACTGAACTGGAAGAAATAGAAAATCTTAACAGACCAATCAGAAGCATGGAATTTGAAACTGTAACCAAAAATCTTCCAACAAACAAAAGCCCAGGACCAGATGGATTCACAAGTGAATTCTACCAAAAATTTAGAGAAGAACTAACACCTATCCTACTCAATCTCTTCCAGAAAATTACAGAGGAAGGTAAACTGCCAAATTCACTCTATGAGAACACTATCACCCTAATATGAAAACCAAACAGAGATGCCACAAAGAAAGAAAACTACAGGCCAATATCACTGATGAACATAGATGCAAAAATCCTTAACAAAATTCTACCAAACAGAACCCAACAACATATTAAAAAGATCATGCATCATGACCAAATGGGCTTTATCCCAGGGATATAAGGATTCTTCAGTATTCACAAATCAATCTATGTGATACACCACATTAACAAACTGAAAGATAAAAACCATATGATTATCTTAATAGGTTCAGAGAAAGCCTTTGGCAAAATTCAGCATCCATCTATGATAAAAAACCCTCCAGAAAGCAGGAATAGAAGGAACATACCTCAACCTAATAAAAGTCATATATGATAAACCCACAGCAAACATTATCCTCAGTGGTGAAAAATTGAAAGCATTTACCCAAAAGTCAGGAACAAGACAAGGGTGCCCACTCTCACCACTACTGTTCAACATAGTTTTGAAAGTTTTAGCCACAGCAATCAGAGAAGAAAAAGAAATAAAAAGAATCCAGATTGGAAAAGAAGAAGTAAAACTCTCATTGTTTGCAGATGACATGATCCTCTACATAGAAAACCCTAAAGACTCCACCAGAAAATTACTAGAGCTAGCCAATGAATATAGTAAAGTTGCAGGATATAAAATTAACACACAGAAATCCTTTTCATTCCTATACACTAACAATGAGAAAACAGAAAGAGAAATTAAGGAAACAATTCCATTCACCATTGTAAGAAAAAGAATAAAATACTTAGGAATAAATCTACCTAAAGATACAAAAAACCTGTATATAGAAAACTATAAAACACTGATGGAAGAAATCAAAGATGACACAAATAGACCCAGAAATATACCATGTTCATGGATCAGAAGAATCAATATAGTGAAAATGAGTATACTACCCAAAGCAATCCATAGATTCAATGCAATCCCTATCAAGCTACCGATGGTATTTTTCAGAGAACTAGAACAAATAATTTCACAATTTGTATGGAAATACAAACAACCTCCAATAGCCAAAGCCATCTTGAGAAAGAAGAATGGAACTGGAGGAATCAACCTGCCTGACTTCAGACTATACTACAAAGCTACAGTCATTAAGACAGTACAGTACTGGCACAAAGACAGAAATATAGATCAATGGAACAAGTAGAAAGCCCAGAGATAAGTCCACACACCTATGGACACCTTATCTTAGACAAAGGAGGCAAGAATATACAATGGAGAAAAGACCATCTCTTTAACAAGTGGTGCTGGGAAAACTGGTCAACCAGTTGTAAAACAATGAAACTAGAACACTTTCTAACACCATATACAAAAATAAACTCAAAGTAGATTAAAGATCTAAATGTAAGACCAGAAACTATAAAACTCCTAGAGGAGAACATAGGCAAAACACTCTCTGACATAAATCACAGCAGGATCCTCTATTACCCACCTCCCAGAGTAATGGAAATAAAAGCAAAAATAAACAAATGGGACCTAATTAAACTTAAAAGCTTTTGCACAATGAAGGAAACGATAAGCAAGGTGAAAAGACAGCCTTCAGAGTGGGGGAAAATAATTGCAAATGAAGTAACTGACAAAGAATTAATCTCAAAAATATACAAGCAGTTCAAGCAGCTCACTTCCAGACAAATAAATGGCCCAAAGAACTAAACAGACATTTCTCCAAAGAAGACATACAGATGGCTAACAAACACATGAAAACATGCTCAACATCATTCATTATCAGAGAAATGCAAATCAAAACCATAATGAGGTACCATCTCACACTGGTCAGAATGGCTGCTGTCAAAAAGTCTACAAACAATAAATGCTGGAGAGGGTGAGAAGAAAAGAGAACCCTCTTACACTGTTGGTGGGAATGCAAACTAGTACAGCCACTATAGAGAACAGTATGGAGATTCCTTAAGAAACTGTAAATAGAACTGTCATATGACCCAGCAGCCCCACTGCTGGGCATACACACTGAGAAACCAGAATTGAAAGAGACATGTGTACCCCAATGTTCATTGCAGCACTGTTTACAATAGCCAGGACATGGAAGCAACCTAGATGTCCATCGATTGATGAATGGATAAGAAAGGTGTGGTACATATACACAATGGAATATTACTCAGCTATTAAAAAGAATGCATTTGAATCAGTTCTAATGAGGTGGATGAAACTGGAGTGTATTATACAGAGTGAAGTAAATCAGAAAAAACACCAATACAGTATATTAATGCATATATATGGAATTTAGAAAGATGGTAACAATGACCCTATATGTGAGACAGCAAAAGAGTCACAGGTGTAAGGAACAGACTTTTGGACTCTGTGGGAGAAGGCGAGGTTGGGGTGATTTGAGAGAATAGCATTGAAACATGTATATTACCATATGTGAAATAGATCTCCAGTCCAGGTTTGATGCATGAGACAGGGCACTCAGGACCAGTGCACTGGGATGACCCTGAGGAATGGGATGGGGAAGGAGGTAGGAGGGGGGTTCAGGATGGGGGACACATGTACACCCACGGCTGATTCATGTCAATGTATGGCAAAAAACCACTACAATATTGTAAAGTAATTAGCCTCCAATTAAAATAATTTAAAAAAATAAATGAAAAATCATTTCAGTTTTTGTCTACAGATTATCTCTTTTCTACTAGATGTCATCCAGAGGGATTGTTAACCAGATGCTCCGTTAAGGACTGGACATCACCAGTTCCCTTGATCACTGTCTGCTTTCCTCTCTGTTTCACTGTTGAAGTTGAAAGTTGTGCTTTAGACATCTCTTTTTCCATGTGATGATTCATAGCATCATTCATAATACCACTTCCTCCAACTTACCCAGAGAGATAGCAATAAGATTTTGGGCAGCTGTTGCATCTGTGAATTTCCTCAAACAAGGTCAACATTTTTCTGAAGTTCAGTGTCATCAGTAAACCTAAAATGAACAATAACCAAAGATTCTGTGAAAATGTAGACTGAATTATTTTTATGGAAATTCTTAGGAACATAATTGATAGGAAAAGGGCATTTAAATGGCACTGTCTTTCTTCTTACACAAATAAAACATCTGATTTCTGCACATTGATCATAAAGATATTTATTTTAAAATTTGGAATGTTAGGTAATTCTGTAGTTTATTACAAAAACTATGAATTAGAAAGAGAGGGAAAAAAAAAAGATTTCTGAGTTTGAGCAATATCTACCATTTAAATAGCAAGTGTGATTTATTTTAAAATTTTATTATGTAAATAATTTCTCATTTTTGCATGTCAAAGAGAATAGTTTTGCTTTTTATCTTTATATAGATTCATAGATTGATAGAATCGAAAGAGTTGGAAGATGCCTCAGAAGTCCTTTCATTTTAACTTCTGTTGAACACTGATATCTCTTTATCCTCATAATGGACAATTTTTTCCCTGTATTTGAACACACAAAAAATTGGAAAAATCACTGTTTGTCACTTCCCAGTTCTCACAGTTAATTTCACTGTTGGACCACCTTGATGGCTGTCAGAAATTCCCCATTATACCTGAAATCCTGCCCTTTTAGTCTTCTAAACATTGGCATAATCGGTGCTCTCTACATATTTGAAGAGAAAAATAATGTGTCTTCCATCGCCACCCCCCCCCTCTTTTTTATTCCCAGGCCAAAAACCTTACTTTATAGTAAGAGAAGGATCCTTTATGTCAGGCAGGGAAGCAACACAACAAATATACAGAGCAATCACTTTGTGAATTCAACTCACAGTACTGGTTAGAGCATGGAATTCATGAGCAATAAGAGAAAATAGAAAAATTGGAAATGAGATCAGAGTCTGATTGTGGGTGTCTATGGGCAAGAGGATCTTTGCTGTGTTTATTAGGCAGGTTCATGATTTGATCAGAGAGCTGCTTCTGGAAGATTGATCAGAATATGACTGGAGGGTGAGTCCCAGATGTATATGAATTTTGGGTCATTTTTCCTACATAGCTTTTCAACATTCCAATCCTTGTGTAACTCCTTTTGTTGAGTGTGGGCTGAACATAGTAACTAAATTCCAACCAACAGAAAGTAGTGTAAGTACTAGGCTGCCACTTTATAACTAGCTTACATAAGATTGTTACTTTCATCTTAACAGAAGACTCTCTCTATTGCCTGCTCAGCTTGCATGGATTCATGAAGCAAGTTAACTCCTTGGAAAGATCCATGGGCAAGGAACTGAGAATTCCCTCTGGCCAGCTACCAGTGAGAAACGGAGGCCCTCAGTCCAACAGCTTGTGAAGAAGAGAATCCTGCCACCAACTACATGAACTTGGAAGTGGATATTTCCCCAGTTAAACCTTGAGATGACTACATCCCAGCTGACCCAGGGATTACAACGGGTAAGAGACCTTTAAGCAGAGGACCCAGCAAACTCATCATGGATTCATGACAAGTAACTTGGCTAACAATGTGTCTTGTTTTAAGCTGCTGATTTTTATGGTAAATTGATTACTTCTGAGCATATGAGCTATAGGAGCTTAACTTGATGCAGAGGTTGTAAGCTTGCAAACACTGAACAAGAGTATAGTGATACCTAGAAATAATGGGAGATTGTAAATGTTTAGATTATGGATTTTGATGCTTCTGTATATGTACATTCATAAGTTCATTCATATTCAACAATAAAACAGAACTGTATCATCTGGACTGAGGTATTACTGACAGCAAAAGGGAGTACTTTTGTGTCCCTAGAGAGCACATTTGATAAATTTTTATAAGCAACTTTGTAGATGCAAAGTATGTACAATGCTAAAATGTTCAAGTTTTTTTGTTTTTTTGTTAAAACTGGTAGAAGACCAGTCAATGAAACCTCTAAATAGGACCTCAAAAATTAGGAAAGGAGTTAGCCCTCATATTTTAATGTGTTCTTGCTACCATTTTTCAACTGTAAAACTCATTCCAAATACTTGAACTTACAGAGCAGATCTTTGGCAAGATAGCTGAAAGCATAACAAGTAAAACACCACCGCCAGAAACAAATGAAATGCTGCCAAACCACGTCAAACTGCTTTACTCTGCCAAGTCCAAAGATCGATACATTCTTTGTTGTGAAAATACCTCATTAATGAATGTTTCTATGATTTTGCATTTTGTTACAGAAATTTCACAAGGCAATGTTAATTTTCCTTATTGGGAGAACTGGAAATGCTGAGGAAAAACAGATAAAGAACAATCCCTTTGAAACACAGGAGTTCTAACAAGGCAAGAAGAATTACGGACCAGGAGGAGATAGAAGAGGAGACCACAACCAGGAGGAGATAGAAACTCCAAGAGGTAAAATCAGGATTTGGGGCTACTTTTTTCCTTGGTTTAGAGGCACCTGTAGCTTCTGTTCTACCTGTAGATTCCTACACTGGAGTAGGAAATGACAACCCACTCCAGTGTTCTTGCTTGGGAAATTCCAGGGGCCTGGTGGGCTACAGTCTGTGGGGTTGCAGAGTCAGACATTACTGAGTGTCTGAGCACAGACGCACATACAATAGATTTTATTAGAGACAAGCTGAGCGGAACTTTTGATAAATTAACAGTTCTAAGGAACAGAAATTTAAATATAAGACAGCCAAATTAGAAACCCTAGAAAACCCCTATGACTTGAATTAGAACCTCCAAGGGATACACTCCAGAAGAGAGAAACCAGGAATAAGAAATATCCTGTCCCTAACAAGGGTTGACACTCTCAATGTAAACTGTCTCAGGCTCAGTAATTGGATTAAGATGATCACCACTTGCTAATACTCCAGCTGATGGTCTAAATCAAACATAAATCCTCAAAGGGATTCACTTTGGGGTAAGGTGGAGCATTTTGAGGCAGATCAAAACAATTATAAAACAGAAAACCTACACGAGTTACAAAATTATTTTCTTGAAGGCATCAGAGAACTTCAGCAGGCACAAAGAGTAAAAAGAGTAAGATTCCAACGAGGGGATTCATTATGGAGAAGAGCTAAGGGCTCAAGCATCCTTGCATGCATTTGTTGGTTGTAGATTTGAGGCAAAATGGAGATTCCTAAGTAAACCTGCACGTGGGGTTGCTACTAGGAGGACAGAGTGACCGGCAGAGACTGGAGGGGTCACATAGAACAATCGGAGGTTTCAGAGACCTCAGGTATGGTGCTTGGTCCTGCAGTGTATGTCTTAGACTCTAAAACTGCACAGAACTGGGGCCAAAGAACTAAGGCCAAAGACAAAGTGCCTAGAAATCCAGGGACTGTATCAGAAGACTGATCATTTCAACTTTGTCCATTTTTCCTGAGCTTGTTTAGTTGCCTCAGTCGTGTCCGACACGTTGGCAACCCCACGGAATGGAACCCACTAGGTTCCTCTGTCCGTGGGATTCTCCAGGCAAGAATACTGGAGTGGGCTGCCATTTCCTTCTTCGTTCCTGAGCTTACCTAAGGATTTAATGCAATTCCAACCAGATTCCTCAAGGATATTTTTTTAGGAGAAATTGATAAACAGATTAAAAATAAATATGGAAGTGCAAAAGAGAAAACCAAATTTTGACGAAGAAGTATAAAATTGGAGAATGTACACTAACCTATACCAAAACTCAATAACTATTATAAAAATGTAGTTAAGACAGTATGTATTGGTATAGGTACCAATATGTAGGCTAATGAAATGAAATCAAGAGTCCAGAAACCTACCGACCTGTTTATGGTCACTTGATTTATGATATATATGATGCCAAGGGGCAAAGATTATCTTTTCAATAAATTACCTTGTGTCAACTATATACCCATAGGAGAAAAAACAAAATCTGGCACTTGCCTCACACTTACATATAAGCCAGTTCCTGGTGGGTTAAAGTGAAAAATATGAAAATTATGGCAATAAGGTTTTAAAAGATAATAATAGAGGGAAATCATCTTGACCTTGGGAAAGGAAGGTAATTTTTATATTAAAGTGATAACCATAGTATAGACCTAGAGTCTGTGATACATAGTGAAGTAAGTCAGAGAAAAACAAATATTGTATATTAATACATGTATATGGAATCTAGAAAAATGGTACAGATGAACCTATTTGCAGGGCAGGAATAGCGATGCTGACATAGAGAACCAAAATGGGGACATGGGGCCAGGGGAGGGAAGGGTGGGACAAATTGGGAGAGTAGGATTGATGTATATACATCTATATACTACCATGTATAAAATTGATAGCTAGTGGGAACTTAAGGTATAGCACAGGAAGCTCAGCTTGGTACTCTCTGATGACGTAGAGCCAGGAGCTGGAGGATCAAGAGGGAGAGAATATATGTATACATATAATTCATTCCCATACGGCTTCCATGATGGCTCAGCAGGTTAAGAACCTGCCTGCAGTGCAGGAGACACAAGAGATGCAGGTTCGATCCTTGGGTCAGGAAGATCCCCTGGAGAAGGAAATGGCAACCCACTCCAGTATTCTTGCTTGGAGAATTCCATGGACAGAGGAGCCTGGTGGGCCCCAGTCCATGGGGTCACAAAGAGTTGGACATGACTGAGTGACTAGTACTAACTCATTCACTTTATTGTACAGAAGAAACTAAGAACATCATAAAGCAATTATCTCCTGATTGAAAAATAAACATGGAATTGCTGTGTGATATGGTAATTCTACTTCTGGGAATATACCCAAAAGAAGTGAAAATAGGAACTCAAACAGACATTTGTACACCCACCTACATTCATAGCATCATCACTCCCAAGAGCTGAAAGGCAGTAACAACCCAAATAACTATTGAATGAATGGATAAGCAAAATGTGATATATATGTGTGTGGAACATTATTCAACCTTAAAAAGGAAGACAGTTATTTTGACATAAATGGATGAAACTTGACGTTATGAACCTTAACATCATGCTAAGTAAAATAAGCAGACACAAAAGGATAAATATTGCTATTCTACTCGTATGAGATACATAAAGAAGTCATATTCGTAGAGACAAAAACTAGAACAACCATAGAGAACAAAACTAGACAAAAGCCAGAACTGGGGGAAGGGAGGTGTGGGGAGTTGTTTAATAGGTGCAAAGCTTCAGTTTGGGAAGATAAGAAGCTCTGGAGGAGGATAATAGTGATGGCTCAGTTCAGTTCAGTCACTCAGTTGTGTCCGACTCTTTGTGACCCCATGGTCTGCAGCACGCCAGGCCTCCCTGTCCATCACCAACCCCCACAGCTTTCTCAAACTCATGTCATCGAGTCTGTGATGCCATCCAACCATCTTAACCTCTGTCATCCCCTTCTCCTCCTGCCTTCAATCCTTTCCGACATCAGGGTCTTTTCAAATGAGTCAGTTCTTCACATCAGGTGGCCAAAATATTGGCATTTCAGTTTCAGCATCAGTCCTTCCAATGAATATTCGGGACTGATTTCCTTTAGGATGGACTGGTTGGATCTCCTTGCAGTCCAAGGGACTCTCAAGAGGTTTCTCCAGCACCACAGTTCAAAAGCATCAATTCTTTGGCACTCAGCTTTCTTTATAGGCCAAATCTCACATCCATATGTAACTACTGGAGAAACCATAGCTTTGACTAGACAGACCTTTGTTGGCAAAGTAATGTCTCTGCATTTTAACATGCTGTCTAGGTTGGTCATAACTTTTCTTCTGAGGAACAACTGTCTTTTAATTTCATGGCTGCAGTCACCATCTTCAGTGATTTTGGAGCCCAAAAACTAAAGTCTGCCACTGTTTCCACTGTTTCCCCATCCATTTGCCATGAAGTGATGGGACCGGATGTCATGATCTTAGTTTTCTGAATATTGAGATTTAAGCCAACTTTTTCACTCTCCTCTTTCACTTTCATCTAGAGGCTCTTTAGTTCTTCTTCACTTTCTGCCATGAGTTGTGTCATCTGCATATCTGAGGTTATTTCTGTTTTTCCTGCCAATCTTGATTTCCAGCTTGTGCTTCTTCCAGCCTGGCATTTCACATGATGTACTCTGCCTATAAGTCGAATAAGCAAGGGGACAGCCTTGATGTACTCCTTTCCTGATTTGAAACCAGTCTGTTGTTCCATGTCCAATTCTAAGTGTTGTTTCTTGATCTGCATACAGGTTTCTCAGGAGGCAGGTCAGGTGGTCTGGTATTCCCATCTCTTTAAGAATTTTCCACAGTTTGTTCTGATACACAAAGTCAAAGGCTTTGCCCTAATCAAGAAAGCAGATGTTTTTCTGGTATTTTCTTGCTTTGATGATCCAATGGGTATTAGTAATTTGATCTCTGGTTCTTCTGCCTTTTCTAAATCCAGCTTGAACATCTGGAAGCTCATGGTTCATGTGCTGCTGAAGCCTGGCTTGGAGGATTTTGAACATTACTTTTCTAGCATGTGAGATGAGTGCAATTGTGCGGTAGTTTGAGCATTCTTTGGCATTGCCTTTCTTTGGGATTGGAATGAAAACTGACCTTTTCCAGTCCTGTGGCCACTGCTGAGTTTTCCAGATTTGTTGGCATATTGAGTGCAGCACTTTCACAGCATCATCTTTTAGGATTTGAAATAGCTCAACTGGAATTTCATCACCTCCACTAGCTTTGTTTATAGTGATGCTTCCTAAGTCCCACTTGACTTTTCATTCAAGATGTCTGGCTCTAGGTGAGTGATTACACCATTGTGGTTATCTTAGTCATGAAGATCTTTCTTGTATAGTTCTTCTGTGTATTGTTGCCACCTCTTCTTAATATCTTCTGCTTCTGTTAGGTCCTTTATTGGGTCCATTTCTGTCCTTTATTGTGCCCAACTTTGCATGAAATGTTTCCTTGGTATTTCTAATTTTCTTGAAGAAATCTCTAGTCTTTCCCATTCTATAGTTTTCCTCTATTTCTTTGCATTGATCACTGAGGAAGGCTTTTTTGTGGTGATGGTTACACAATGTGAATATACTTAATGCTACTGAACTATACTGATATAAGTGGTAAATTTTATGTAAAGTATGTTATGGCAGTAATAAGGGGGAGAAAAGAATAGACTGAAAAATCAAAATAAAACTGCTAATTAGAAGGCACCATTTGAAGAATAGAAACACAAGCTCCCCTGCCCCCCACAAATGGCTTGTATGATTTTAAATACATATAGCTAAGAAAGGGTTTGTATCCATACAAGTTGATAAGGAAAGGACAAATCCATAGAGTAAGTGGCAGGACTCTGCCCTGAATTCAAATAAGACTCAACCACATTAGTCATCAGGGAGATGTAAGTTACACCCACTGTGAGATACCACTCTTCCCATGGAAGAGGAGCTAAAATAAAATATGAAAACTAAAATAGCCAAGTTGGGTGAGGATGTGGGATGTGGGAACTCTAATACACCACTGTTGGGTTTGTAAGTCAGTACAACCACCAGAAAACAGTTTGCAATGATTCACAAGCATTAGAAACATGACGATTTTTTATACAGAAATTCTAGCTGAAGGTTTATACTAGTGAGAAATAAATCTGAGTACTAAACAATATACTTAAGAATTTTAACAATAATAACTGTAAGAATCTCAACTGAAACCACAGATTAATGAAAATTAATCTCATGAATATAATGTGAAGCATAGGATGCCAGACACAGAAGAATATCATCTGTATTGTTGGAAAGATAAGCATTTAAAACCCCAAAAATTAAAAAGATTGCATTAAAAGTAGTACTATGGATCAACAAAATGGAAAGAAACCCCACAGGATAGAAGAATATATTTGAAAATGAAGCAACCAGCAAGGAATTGCTCTCCAAAAATATACAAACCACTCAAACAGCTCAAAGTAAAAAGAAGAGCCCAATCAAAAAATGGGCAGAAGATTTAAATATACATTTATTCAAAGACCTACAGATAGTCAACAAACACATGAAAAGATGTTCAACACCACTCTATGTGGAATCTAAAACAAAAAATAGTACAAATGAACCATTTCCAAAGCAAAAATTGAGTCCCAGATATAGAAAACCTATGGTTACTAAGGAAGAGATGCAGGGGAGGGATAAATTGTAAAATTAGGATTGACATATGTACAGTATCATATGTAAAATAGATGAGAACTTATGGTATAGCCCAGGGAACTCTATTCAGTGCTCTGTAGTGACCTATGTGGGAATAGGAATCTAAAAAGTAGTGAATATTTGTATAACTAACTCCCACTGCTGTATGACATAAACTAACACAACATGTCAAATCAACTATACGCCAATAAAATAAAAACTAACAGTAGGAATATGGGTTACTTTGGGGGACGAGGTAGTAGAGAAGGGAAATGAGTAGGAGGGGACAGAAAGGGCTTCTGAGTGATGGTGTATCTGCTGCTTGAAAACGTAGCAGTTTTAAAATTATTAGGTTCTATGAGTCAGGAATGAGGCACAGTTTACCTGGGTCTCTCTGTTTCAGTATCATTCTTACGGATGAGATTAAAGTGTCAGCCAGGACAGTCTTTTCAAGCCTCAACTGGAGCTCAAGTATCTTCTTCCAGACTCAGGGCTTTGGTTCTGACAGGCCCCTGAATTCTGCTTCCAAGCTCACTCATGTGGGTCTCTCCCCAGGGCCATCTGGTGACTTTGGAGGTGACTTGCATCACTGTGAGTGATGCAAGTGCTTTAAGTGGAGAACAAAAGAAAGAATGCCAAGAGGGAAGCTACGTCCTTTATATAATCTGATCTCAGAAGTGACTCTACTCTCCATCACCTCTGCCTCATTCTTTTTGTTGGAAGCACATCTACCCCAATGCATACAAGGACATGAATCAACAGGAAGCAGGTATCACTCAGGTCCATGGAGCTTGCCAGCCCCAGATGGTAATGTCAATTTCTCAACCATGGTGGAGATTATGTAATTGCTTTATGGTTATTCATTGGACTGTATGTGTTCTGCACACTTTTCTATAAAATATTATCTTTTACAATAAAAATATTTTTAATTAAAAATAAACAGTCATAGCTTCCCAAATGACAGATATCATGTAAAGGTATTTTAGAACATACCTTAAAAATGTCTTTATGAGGTTTAGTTAAATGGGGCAGAAATGAATAATGGGAAAATAGGAATAAAAATGTAGAGCAGTACTATGAATAGTTTGTGGACTGGTTTATATGAAGCACTGCTTGTCTTATTTGTCTTAAAATTACTTTTGGTGATGCTACAGATATGGTGATTTCCTGCAGTACTAAATTCTCCTCGACATCTGAGTTAATGTGATGTTTTGCTTGTCTTAATAAATTCATATCTTTCAAAAAAAATAAACAGTCATAAAATTTCTTCAGGTTTCATGTTCCTGATTCCTTGAATGTACTCAAGATGCTATATAACTCCAGAGAACCTCTTACCTCACTCATTTAGAAATATGGACTGCTTTAAGAATATTTAGGAATTTTAACTAAGGATCCCACTTACAAACAGTTAAATTCACCAGTATTCAGAATAGAAATTGATAAATTGAGCTGATCTTTTACATGGGAAGCAATTGTTCTTGAGACCCTATTCAAACTTTTCTTACTTAGGATATTTTTTAGCTATGTGAAAACAAAGTATACTTAAGAGACAGTCTCAAATTTGTCATGAGTGCCACTCTCAGTAGGAACTTATTAAATCATAATACCTTAATTATAATTTTCTCAATTTCTTTGAAAAAATAATTCTATTTCACAGACATTTCCAATACTGATTGAATAGGAAAATAAGAATGTCAACTAATCATGTATTTTGCCACATATAAACATTTTCATTAGTATCTAAACATGAATATTATGCCTTAATGGAATATAAATGGTGCACATGGAATTAATAGAAAAATAAATCTTTAAATTTGTACTAGTCATTCAATAACAATACATGTAGATAAATTAATTCTTTCATGGATAGAAGAGGAACAACTTACAGTTTGCATGTACTGCTCACTCATTCCTTGACAAACCTGACATTTGGCACAGCCCAGCCAGTCAACCTGCCCTTCTTGATGGGAAAGAGCACGGAAGTGAACATGGATGTGAAACACCGCTGTCACTTCCCCTCAAGTTGAGAAATCCAGAGGGAACTTGAGAACAGGTTAAAAAGTATCAAGGAAAGGTGCAGTGTTTCTTTTTTATGTAATATTTTACTATAAGTAAAAATCATTAGATACAAAAATTTATAAAAATGTATACAAATAATGTACAAAATTGACTTTTTAAAAGTATATTTTAAATCATGAAATCTAAATCCTTAGATTTTAAGAATTTCACAGTAATAACAGTAATAAATGTGTCAATTATTGAGCTATTCTTTCTCTTAACTTCAAAACCATCCTTCTATACTTTGATGCAAAGGTGGAGACCTTGCAAACCACACTGTCAGCTGCTCATCAACAGATTCCATCAGTAGGGGCGTAAGAAAGAACATGGAAGGGTGGAGGGGAAAAAGGACTTATTCTGTCCTCTCTGCTGGCTGGTCTTGATAGATGGCTTAGCAGTAACCCTTAACCCCAGCAGGGGCAGTTGATTCCAGCCTGTATTTGTCCCCACTCCTCAGACCCCTCAGATGTACAAGGGACATGGTTCTCAGGACCCTCCATCCACCTCTTCTCGTTGTTACTCAGCCCTGGAGATGGTGGCTACTTCCAGAAGACAAGTCTGTTTGTGGTACCTTGGTATTTTTATAGTTTCAGTTCTCTAGCATATGTGTTAGCAATTTCATATACTGACTTCTGTGTTCAAATGATAAATATGATTTCTTGTGTTCCTGACTGGACTCCAACTGTTATAATAGTCTACACAATCATTTTATAATTATTATAAAATTGTATTATGGCTATATATGATCCTATTCCATGATTTTCTGAAGAGGAAACTGTTTTTCCTCTGCCAGCTTAAGTGAAAATAATTCCACTGGTTTAGGAAGAAAAACTACTGATTACCATTTAGATTTTGGGAAGTCTACACACAAATAATTTCTGGACTCTAGACCCATATTAGTGCTCCATAAAAATCACAAGATAGATAGTAAGAATAAGTCTGAGCTAAGATTATTAATATCCATCCTTCTTAGAAGTCCTGTTGCCATACCATACACGAGAAAACAAATCTATAAATATATTACAAATAAGAGCTTTTTCTATTATTAACAATGATGGGGGAAAGTACACTAATTTTTGGTATTGAACAAAACAATAACAAATTTGAAAAAATTACAAAACTACTTGGCAGTTGACCAACTGAAATACTGTGTTTACTTATATACTTGATATTTTGAAAATACTAGATATTTTTTGAGAAATACCAATAAAAAGTTTATTTCCATTGTGTAAATATGCATTTTTCATATGTTCTCCTTTTGAAGGCAAAAGGAGAAGTAGGTGGCAGAGGCTGAGATGGTTAGATAGCATAACAGACTCAAGGGACATGAGTCTGAGCAAGCACCAGGGAGCGTGGCGTGCTGCAGTCCATGGAGTCGCAGAGTCAGATGTGACTTCGTGACTGAGCAACGACAACAAACACTGCATGTTTCTGATAACAAGGTGAATGCCTGCGAAAAGTGTTCGTAAGAGTCCCAGAGACATTCAGTACACTCTTCAGTTTTTTTATAAAAATTACTTTCTATGATTCAAGCTTCACATTTATGTTTTTTTTTTGCATTTTTTGTTCATTTTTAACATAGAACATAATGGTGATTTTGAAAATAAAGAATTGAAAAGCATATGTGAAGGAAATGGGACAGAGTTCTAAGTTTTAATAGATTACTCATCAATTTCCATTTGGATACTTGGAGACATTTTTTCCCCAATAATATGAAGCTCATTAATAGCTCATGCAGCTCAATACCGAAAAAAAAAAATGGGTGGAAGACCTTAATAGACATTTCCCCAAAGAAGATGTACAGATAGCCAGGAGGCACATGAAAAGATGCTCAACATCACTAATAGAAAAATGCAAAACTACAGTGAGTTACCACCTCACATGGGTCAGAATGGCCATCACCAAAAAGTCTAAACATGGGGCTTCCCCGGTGGTTCACTGGTAAAGAATCTGCCTGCCAATGCAGGAGATACAGGTTCCATCCTTAGTCCAGAAGATCCCGCAGGCCGCAGAGCAACAAAGGCTGGGCGCCACAGCTATTGAACCTGGGCTCTAGAGCTTGGGAAGCACAATTACCAAGCCCGTGAGCTGCAGCTACTGAAACCTGCAAGCCCTAGAGCTCGCGCCACCCAGCAAGAGAAGCCACTACGATGAGGAGCCTGTGCGTAGCAGCTAGAGAGAAGCCCCCACTCGAGACAACTAGAGAAAAGCCCACGCGGCAGTGAAGACCTGGCCCAGCCAAACACAAATAAACAAATCTTTAAAAAGTAAAACAAATGCTGGAGAGGGTGTGGAGAAAAGGAAATCCTTTTATCCTATTGGCGGCAATGTAAATTGATACAGCCACTCTGGAGAACAGTGTGCAAGTTCCTTAAAAACTAAAAATAGAACTACCATATGACCCAGCAATCCCACTCCTGGACACATACCTGGAGAAAGTCATAATTTCAAAAGATACATGCGCCTCAGTGTTCACTGCACCACTGTTTACAATAGCCAGGAAGCAACCTAATGTCCCTCAACAGAGGAATGGATAAACACATGGGGAGGGGAGTTTATATATATATTATATATATATATATATATATATATAATATATATATATATATATATATATATTGGAATATTACTCAGCTGTAAAGTGGAACAAAACTGTGACAGTTGCAGAGACATGGATGGACCTAGAGACTCTCATACAGAGTGAAGTAAATCAGAAAGAGAAAAATAAATGTGTATTAACACATATATGAAGAATCTAAAAAAATAATACAGATGAACCTATTTACAAAACAGAAATAGAGACCTAGGCGTAGAGAACAAACATGTGGATGCCAAGGGATTGGAAGGGGGATAGGATAAATTGGGATATTGTGACTGACATATGCACTGCTATGTATAAAGTGAAAAAAAAAAGTGTTATTAGTTGCTCAGTCATGTCTGACTCTTTGCAACCCCATGGACTGTGTAGCCTGCCAGGCTCCTCTATCCGTGGAATTCTCCAGGCAGGAATACTGGAGTGGGTTGCCATTCCCTTCTCCAGGGGAACTTCCTGGCCCAGGGATTGAACCCGACTGCACTGTAGGCAGATTCTCTTTCTGTCTGAGCCACCAGGGAAGCCCGCTGTGTATAAAACCAATAACTAATGAGAACATAGTGTGTAGCATGGAGGGGGGTGGGAATTAAAATATGTTTGTAGGACATATATTAAGTTAACCTCAAAAATGCATTCCATAATACATTGCTGCTGCTGCTGCTAAGTCGCTTCAGCGTGTCCGACCCTGTGCAACCCCATCGAGGGCAGCCCACCAGGCTCCCCCGTCCCTGGGATTCTCCAGGCAAGAACACTGGAGTGGGCTGCCATTTCCTTCTCCAATGCATGAAAGTGAAAAGTGAAAGGGAAGTCGCTCAGTCGTGTCCGACTCTTAGCGATCCCATGGACTGCAGCCCACCAGGTTCCTCTGTCCATGGGATTTTCCAGGCAAGAGCACTGGAGTGGGGTGCATTGCCTTCTCCGTCCATAATGCATTAGGTGCAGACAAATACTGTTTGATTCCACTTATCTGAGGTACCTAGAATAGTCAAATTCATAAAGTCAGAAAGTACACTGGTAAATATGGGGAGGGGGGATGGGGAATTAGTGTTTACTGGGGACAGAGTTTCAGTTTAGAAAGGTGGAAAATTTAGGAGATGGAAGATGGTGAGAGTTACACAGCAATGTGAATGTACTTAGTGCTACTGAACTGTGCACCTACATGTGATTAAAACAGTATATTTTATGTGACTTTTGCCAATACACAATATAAAAATCAAAATACTGCAAAACTGACCATTTTAATATATGACAGATATGACATGTAGGAGGATATAAGATTGTATTAAATCACTTAGTAAGTAGAGAAAAACGATAACATAATTATGGAGCCTATGGATTTAACATTTTCTGTTCTTGAGAACTTTTTATGTTGGATTCTGCTGTTATTGGAAAGAGCCATCTTGAGTAAAGGCTTCTGCTTCTATTACTGATTTCACTGCAGCTGCTCTCCAAATTGTTCACTAATGTATCATTGCCTCACTCATTCTTTCTTTCTGGTCCTCATCTTAGAAGAGCATAAGTAATGATTTCACGTCCATCAAGTCATGGGTCTTGCTATCCATTGGGTCATGAAATAATTTACGTTTCTATGTGGACACCATGAGATCCTTGTCAGAATATAAAATTCACGACAGAGTAAAGAATATAGAATGCTTGGCACATGGGGTCACTACACTGACCCTAAAGAGGTCCTGCATTAAATGTCTGGAAGAGATATAGGAGCACATAGCTATCTCAGGTAGGAAAAGCCAGCAGGTAGCTTGTGACACAAAGAAGTGGCATCAGGCCACCAGGATGTGTCCCATAATATGGTAAAAACCACTCTGGGACATTTTGTGTGGGGCTTTTAAAAACTGATGCTGGAGCTCATCAGTAAATCAGTATTACCATGTCTCTCAAGAGGGAACATGATGGCTGCAGTGTTGTAACTATGACTATAGCGAAATGTGATTCCTTTAATTCAGGCAGTGTGCAAGTAGGAATTTACTGCTGTCACCCCCAAGAGTCTAACCACCAACTGTCTTCATTTTTTAAAAACAATCCACTGATTTTGATCCAGAGCCACCAAGAGAAGTAATTAGAACAAAATATTTGTTGAAGGTACACTGACTCAGTGTGTCTTAGACCAACAAAGGCAATATTTATATGAAAAACGGTGGAGATGTGGTCCAGGATAAATGACTATTCACATCACCTCATCCCTAGGAAAAATGATATAAGAATACACAGTAGTCATTCACAGTAAGGAGAAAGGAAGGGGTTAATCCTACACTTCTGTTTACATACCATGCTTCTGTCTATACTCAACCCCTGGGTACTTTTTCCCTTCTACGAAACACACATGAGAATTACTGGCTTCACTACAGTGATTAATGCATGTTCAAAGGCTTGTGAGCTTCCAAGGTACCTTGGAGAGTGTAAAGACTTTGAGGCTACAGGTTCAAAACCACACTGAATTTATCAGGCTCTGTCATCAGAACCTGTCTTTTCAATCTCTGAAATGTGAACTACATCACACATTATGTAGATTTTCTTGTTTTGTTTTCTTTTTACAAATGAGCAGATGCCTATGTGATTAAATCAGACAGCCTGCATTTGCACTGGTGGTAATGATAGGTCTACAAATTTGCTGAAAATTGATAGGAAACTGAATACTCCCTCACAATGACAGTCTGTGAGTGGTAGAGATCCTGATTTAGACCTGGAAAGATAATCTGCAATGAATGTGCTGCTCTCTTTCCTCCCTTATAAAATTTTGAAGGCAAAGGTTGAAAATTACTGACTTATTGCCTCCTGAATTCATTTTAGGTGGCATATATTGAATTTGAAAGCACTATTACATGGGTAGCCCATTGTACATGGTGATAAGGAAGCTATTACTTAACTTGGCTGAACATCTGTCAAGGATTGCTCTTGAAATGAGTCCTGTGCACACTTAGCTCTGCCACAAGGAAAACAAGTTCATTCTTTATAACAAGAGATATTAAGTCATGATTCGGAAACATGTGCATGTCCTCCTGTCTACGTCTCTTGTGAGGGGGACTTCAGGGTCTTGTGAAAATTAAGCACTGGGAATTATAGGTTATAAAATAGGGATAGTTAATTCTTCTTTGATAAATCATTGCTATAATTACTCAGAGTGGATAGCTGTGATCAGCCAGAATAAATTAAGTAATTCTGTGGTGGCAAATGACCTCAAAAACATCAGTCGCTTAAAAAAAAAGAAACTGGCTTAATTTTTGCATATTTTATATGTCTGTCACTGGTCAGCTGTACCCTCATCTCTCTGACTGCTTCTCTTTTTTCACCTTGGACTCAGTGTGACAGGGAAGTTCCTTTTAGGGATATTTCCATACTAACAACAGAAGGGAAAGAAGCAGGGTTGCAGATCACATAATAGTTTTCACACCTGGTCACTGTATCACTTTTATTCCATTGGTCAAAATACCAGTGATGACTCTGTTCATGGGTCCTTTATACAAGTATGGAGTAGTCAAGGACTAAAGCTGACTGACCTGCATTGAATAATTCATTTTATCCTCCTTGTTACTTAGTGTCTCTTCTATGCCAGATACTCTTTACTCAGCACTGATATATAAAAATTTGTGCCCATTCCTACACAAACTGGATGAGGGATGGGTTTTTAAATAGCATATCAGATACCAACTTTCAGCTCACTCTCCTTTGCCCTGTAATTATATAGTCCGTAATACATAGGTCAATGATACTTTTGTTGGATATCCATGTATTACATTCCTAGGAGCACCACAGTCTATC
The DNA here is from genome assembly GCF_019320065.1 of Cervus canadensis. Classification (NCBI taxonomy): domain Eukaryota; kingdom Metazoa; phylum Chordata; class Mammalia; order Artiodactyla; family Cervidae; genus Cervus; species Cervus canadensis. Next base: position 7,069,908 of record NC_057405.1, read on the forward strand.
AGCTGTCAGCACGGATCCCCACCAGCTCGGGACTTCTGGTTGCTATTTTAGATATATTAACTGTTATGGGAATATATGCTTTTTTCTCATAGTAGATAATTTCTAATTTCTTGTCTGATGGCATCCTTTGGATGCCAAATTAGCTTACTAGCCACATGTACACGGTATCAGTTCTTTGATTCTTTTTAGGCACAAGTCCAAAATGTGTTCTTAGCTATATCCATGTGGAAGAAGATTAGAGACAACAAAACAGGTCTTCCAAGACAGGGTCAAAAAAGTTGGCCCATATGGCAGACCTTAAGTGCTTTGCAAATAATATAGTTGTTCACTCTGTTTAGGGGTCATAATGACCAAGAAGACCCCTGCAGACATGATTGAGGGGAGACTCTGGTACTTTCCTTAGATGCCAAATATTATTCTTGTGAGAACTATGTAGTAATCTGCAATTCCCAACACATCTTAAGATTGATAAATTCTATTATCTGCTAGGTCTTGACAGATCTCAGCTACAGATACAATGCTAATTTTACTAGAGCATGGAGGACTCAAAGTCTGCCTCTGATAAGACATATGCATCATGCCGAGGCTTAAACCTAGTACGTAATAAAGCTACCCTTGAATGGAGGGATTGGTGCATCCACACAGGAATTTACAACTATTTATTTCATCTTGGGGGAAAAAGAGCCCCCATCTCCACTCCACCAAATATGATACTATGACAGGTTCAAAAGTTATTTTGGTTATTTGTTGGTTGTTTTAAATAATGCACAATTCACACACTTAATTCTAGCCACTTTTGTAGCAGTCAATGAGAAAATGCAGTTTGTAACAGTCCTTATAAAAGTCAAGTGCAGAAGGCCAAGATACACATGGTTTTGTCTCTCAAGTCTTTCACACCTTCATGGGATCTTACCTCTGACTTCCCAAAATTCTGAGACAGTTGAGCAAAATTAGTATGGTTTCTGAATCAAAGCTGATTTTTATTCTAAACTCTCCCACTAAGTAGGTGCATGAGATCCATTAAATTATTCAATTATCTCCGCTGATTTATTTATCAATAAAATCTACATCTTAATAGCACTTATCTCACATAACAAGTGGTCAATGAGTTACTATTATGATCAGTATCATCAACATATGTTAACAATGCTTACTGATCCTTTCTGGGCCTGTTTTTTACGTATCTATTTTTATTTACTTGTGAGTGTTGAGCTAATGCTCCCAGTAACGTAAGAAGATCTTGCCTTTGTGGGGAGCTCTATTTTATTTAAAAAAGGTGGATTCAGGACATAGGGTAAAGTTAGGAAGACTCATGTGACCAAATCATGAGAGTAGCTTTGTGATTGATTTGAGTGTAAAGATGTTCAGAAAAAATAATAACTATCATATAGGAATCTGGCTTGGATGGTAACATAAAAATGAGAGAGGACAAATCTGTGTTGTGATGTCCAATATCAGAAAAAAGTCTTAATAAAAATTGATAAAAGGGGAAAAAAATCATTAGACCATGATTGGATGGTATCTTAGGGAAATCAAGGGCCAAGATCATTTTTCTCATGTAACCCAGAATGTATGAACTTGCCTGAATGAAAACATAATTCATAACATAACAATCACTCCACTCATTATACAGTTTCTGTTAAGGAAAGAGGTCAAATGGAATAAAGAAATCTAAATTGGGTATGTATTCATATGAAGAGCAGTTAGTTGAGTAAATCTTACAGTATCATTTAATTCTAAACTACACTTTTTAGTAGAAACAGTTTTTAATATTCCTTGGTCTCTTGTGTATTCATGGAATTTTCACATTCCTGATATTGTGGTCAGCTTCTCCGCTCTGTACCAGTCATTTTACTGAAACATGATGCACTTGGGATTCTGCAGTAAGGAGTTCTCTCAGGTGCACGTCATCTCCAATAAGTGGTCTTCTACAATTTCACTTTGATTATATTGTATAAGAGGTATGGGAAATAAAATTTTAAAAATATTTAAGTACAACTTCGCATGAAGCATTCTTAGATAAATTGCTAGCAAAACACAAGGGCGGAGAGCACAACTAAGCATGCAGTAATCAGAGATGAGATGTGGTTTTCAGCAAGAATAATCACTTAGAATATGATGCAGAACAGTTGGGTGCAAATAGTCCACGAGTGCAACTTCAGACTAAAAACAAGCTTCACAGGTATGTCATGCAGCCAAACTATCGAAAGGCCTTGACAACCTCCTCCGCATGTGTGTGGGTGCTTAGTCATGTCGGTCTCAGCAACCCCATGGACTGTAGCCCACCAGGCTCCTCTGTCCATGGGATTTTCCAGCAAGAATACTGGAGAAGTTTGCCATTTCCTTTTCTAGGGGATCTTCCTGAACCCAAGTCTCTTGTGGTCTCCTGCATTGCAGGCAGACTCTTTACCACTGCACCACCTACTGATTTGTAATGGATTACACAGAGTAACGACTTCCTCATTTATGAGCTGGTCAAATCTCAGCTTTGGTCTAAAAGACAATTAATACATGGTTTTGACAACATTAAACTTTATATGTTCAAACTAGACAGTAGAAGATGCTTCTGATGTTTGCTAAAATTATCTGTCAAAATAATAAGGCTGTTCTCTTGATTTCCTCTCCAAAATACATTCTCTGATCTATAATAATGAATTTATTTATGAAGCATATAATAAGTCAGTGATCAAATTTTTGTTTTCTTTATGGGCAAGTAATGTTGCAGGTTCTGAAGTATACAAAAATATAGCTGACAGACATAATATCTAGTTGGTCCATTTACTTAAAATACATTAACTTCTTCGTGCCAAAGAATTGATGCTTTTGAACTGTGATGTTGAAGAAGACTCGTGAGAGTCCCTTGGATGGCAAGGAGATCAAACCAGTCGAGCCTAAAGGAAATCAGTCCTGTATATTCATTAGAGGGACTGATGGCTGAAGCTCCAATACTTTGGCCATCTGATGTGAAGAGCCAACTCATTGGAAAAGACCCTGATGCTGGGAAAGACTGAAGGCAGGAGAAGGGGATGACAGAAGACGAAATGGTTGGATGGCATCACCGACTCCCTGGACGTGAGTTTGAGCAAGCTCTGGGAGATGGTGAAGGACAGAGAAGCCTGGTGTGCTGCAGTCTGACTGAACAACAAGAACTTCAGTTTTCTCATGTGTGAAGTGGGAAAAATAATAGCGCCTATCCAGTAGGATATCAAAGTAGTAAGAGTCTCATAGAGAAATTTCTGGAACCTGTGCCAAACTCCTGGAGCAAATGTGTGTGTATGGGTTGGTGGGTGGTGTTTGTTGAGAAGCCAAGAACATACATCCAAGTGTCATATATGGGAAGGAGTTTGTCTGTGTGCCCTTACACCCTTCCCATATAACACGAATGCATCTTTGCCACCTAGACCACTGTGGAAGCTGAGAGAAAAAAACGTATGTGGAGAAATATAATAAGATATTATATATATTATAAGATATATAAATATATCTTATATAAGATAATCAGTACTATCTTAAAGCAGAATTAGCAAGATGTCATAGCAAAACTAATATAGTATAACAGTGCTAGAGTAGAGAGAATAATCGATGTAACAGCAAAGATTCCAATGGAACAGGATAGGAAGTCCAGACAGTAACTATGTACATATACTGCGTCACTTAGTTATGTCCAACTCTTTGTGATCCCAGGCTCCTCTGTTCATGGGAAAGCTGATTCTTTACCAGCAGAGCTCCAGCATGCTCATATGGTCACTTAATCTATGACAAAGGAGGCAAGAATATATAACAGAGAAAAGATAGCCTCTTCAATAAATGTTGCTGGGAAGATTGTACAACTGTATGTAAAAGAATGAAATTAGAACATTCCCGAATCCCATACACAAAGATAAACTCAGAATGGATTAAAGACCTGAATGTAAGGTCAAATGCTCTAAAACTCTTAGAGGAAAACATAGAACAGTCTCTGACATAAATTGCAGCAGGATTTATTTGACCCACCTCCTAGAGTAATGAAAATAAAAACAAAACAAATGGAACCTAATTAAGCTTAAAAGCTTTTGGACAGCAAAGGAAACCATAAACAAGATGGAAAGACAGCCCTCAGAATGGAAGAGAATATTTGCAAATGAAGCAACTGACAAAGGATCAATCTCCAAAATACGCAAACAGCTCATGCAGCTCAATGTGTTAAAAAAAAATCAACCAAAAAAAATGGGCATAAAATCTAATTACACATTTCTCCAAAGAAGACATACAGATGGCCAACAAATGTATGAAAAGAATTAAGTAATTATTAGAGAAATGCAAGACAAAATTACAATGAAATATCACCTCACACTCATCAGAATGGTCATCATTAAAAAATCTACAAATATTAAATACCAGAGAGGGTATGGGAAAAAGGTATCCTCTTGCACCTTGGTGGGAATGCCAACTGATATACCACTATGGAACACAGTATGGAGTTTCCTTAAAAAAATGAAAAATAGAACTATCATATGATCCAGGAATCCCACTCCTGGGCATATACCTAGAGAAAATATAATTCCAAAAGACACATGCACCCAGTGTTCATTGCAGCGCCACCTACAACAGCCAGAACCTGGAGGCAACCTAAATGTCCACCCACAGAGGAATGGATTAAGATGTGGTATGTATATACAACGAAATATTAGTCATAAAAAGGAATGAAATTGAGTCATTTACAGAGATGTGGAGGGACCTAGAGTCTGTCATACAGAGTGAAGTCAGAAAGAGAAAAAAATATATGTTAATGCATACATGTGGAATCTAGAAAAATGGTATAAATGCTCTTATTTGCAAAACAGAAATAGAGCGCAGATGTAGAGAACAAATAAACGGATACCACGGGGGGATGAAGGGGGTGGGGGGAACTGGGAGAATGGGATTGACGTAGACACACTATTGATACTACGTATATCTCTTGTGGCTCAGCAAGGAAAGAATCTGCCTGCAGTGTGGGACCTGGGTTTGATCCCTGTTCTGGGAAGATCCCCTGGAGAAGGGAAAGGCTACACACTCCAGTATTCTGGCCTGGAGGATTCCAAGGACTGTATCCAAATCCATGGGGTCGCAGAGTTGGACACGACTGAGCGACTTTCACTTCCACTTTCATAAAATAGAAAACTAATAAGAACCTACTGTATAGCTCACGGAACTCTACTCAATGCTCTGGTCACCTAAATGGGAAAGAAATCCAGAAAAGAGAGGATATATGTATAAATATAGCTGGTTCACTTTGCTGTACAGTAAAAACTAACAATATTGTAAAGCAGCTATACTCCCAAAAAATTAATTAAAAATTAAAAATTAAAGATTCCAGAATGCAAACTCACACATGTATTGAAATTCATTACCAAGTGTTTCAAATGCAGTTTGGAGTGCTATTTCTTTATGTGTTTATATATTGAAATTCTACTAGTTTTCTCAAATCATATGCTTGTTTACAATTACAAAGGCAAAATGTTCTATTAATTAGTGAAAATTGCTTGTACACACAAAAGTAATTACTAAAAACTTTCAAATATAAGAACAGGAAAATAGATTAATGATTAAAAAATGAATGCTAAAAGAGGGCCTTAGCTATATAACTAGAGATAAATGTACCTTCTTTTAGCAAAAAATAGAAGGTAAAACAAATTTAAAATTAAATGATACAAAACAGAATAAGGCATAGTGTTGAATTATCTATTGTACTAGTATTCATAATACTCAATAAAATATAATTTAATAGCTATATTTAATCTGTAGGTAGAAGTATTTCAGAAAGTGAAGTGAAGTGAAAGTTGGTCAGTCATGTCTGACTCCTTGTGACCCCATGGGCTGTAGCCCACCAGGCTCCTCTGTCCATGGAATTCTCCAGGCAAGAATACCGGAGTGGGAAGCCATTCCTTTCTCTAACAGATCTTCCCAACCTGAGGATTGAACCCCGGTCTCCCACATTACAAGCGGGTTCTTTACATCTGAACCACCAGGGAAGCCCTAGAATATTGAATTGGGTAGCCTATTTCTCCTCCAACGAATCTTCCCAACCCAGGAATCGAACCGGGGTCTCCTGTGTTGCAGGCGGATTCTTTACCAGCTGAGCTACCAGGGAAGCCTACATAAAAGTTCCTTATCTTGTGAGACTAACAGCTAATCGAACCCGGGTCTCCCGCACTGTAGGCAGACGCTTTACCATCTGAGCCCCCAGGGAAGTCCAAGAGAGAAAGTAGAACTTCGCAATTCACATTTTATGAGGAAGACAATTTTAAAAAAATCATGGACAGTTATTATTACAAGTCATCTTTGATGCTTATACAATGTTTTATAAAGAATGTGAGGACATAAAAAGACTAAAATGAGGTAACCTAAACATATTTTGCTGTCAGTATTTAAACTTTAGACAGCAGATTTTAAAACAACAACAAAGCTTTAAAATAACAACTTGTTAAAGTTTCCACCCTCTACTACTCTGACTCCACTGGGACTTAGCAGTCTATTGATTCTGTAGACATTTCCTTGTCTCTCATTCCATGTATATCCTGACTTCCTATGCAACTGAAATTCTGATTCCATAGTCAGTATAACCACTCCTATATTTATGTACTGGACTCTCTTGCTCCTCTATTTCTTTCTCCCATTTTCTTGGTGGAACTACATAGTTGACTGGATCCAGAGAGCTACTATATTCTGAGTTTTGCCAAAAGAACAAACTGGCCATAGCAAACACCCTCTTCCAACAGCACAAGAGATGACTTTACACATGGATATCACCAGATTGTCAATAGCAAAATCAGACTGACTACATTCTCTGCAGCTGAAGATGGAGAAGCTCTATACAGTCAGATAAAACAAAACCTGGAGCTGACTGTGGCTCAGATCATGAGCTCCTTTTAAACAAAATTCAGACTTAAACTGAAGAAACTAGGGAAAACCTCCAGACCATTCAGGTATGACTTAAATCCCTTAAGATTATACAATGGAGGTGACAACTCTATTCGAGGGATTAGATCTGGTAGACAGAGTGTCTGAACTATGGACAGAGGTTTGTTACACTGTACAGGCAGGCAAAATGGTTGTCTGAGGAGGCCTTACATATAGCTGAGAAAGAAGTGAGAGGCAAAGGAGAAAGGAGGGAAAGATATACTGCTAAATGCAGAGGTTCAGAACAGCAAGGAGAGATAAGAAATACTTCTTAAGTGAACAATACAAAGAAACAGAGGAAAGCAATAGAATGGGAAAGACTACAGATCTTTTCAAGAAAATGTGAGATACCAAGGGAACATTTAATGCAAAGATGAACACAATAAAGGACAGAAATGGCAAGAACCTAACAGAAACAGAAGAGATTAAAATGAGGTGGCAAGAATACAGAGAAGAACCATACAGAAAAGCTCATTGATGACATGGATAACCATGACGGTCACTCACCTAGAGCCAGATATCCTAGAGTGTGAAGTCATTTGGGCCTTAGGAAGCATTACTATGATCAAAGCTAGTGGAGGTGATGGAATTCTAGATGAGCTATTTAAAATCCTAAAAGGTGATGCTGTTACAATGTTGCACTGAATATGTCAGCAAATTTGGAAAACTCAGCAGTGGCCACAGGACATGAAAAGGTCAGTTTTGATTCTAATCCCAAAGGAAGGCAATATCAAAGAATGTTCAAACTACTATACAATTGCACTCATTTCACATGCTAGTAAGGTAATGCTCAAATCCTTCAAGCTAGGCTTCAACAGTACTTGAACCAAGAACTTCCAGATGTACAAGCTGGATTTAGAAAATGGAGAGGAACCGAGATCAAATTGCCAATATCTGTTGGATCATAGAGAAAACAAGGGAATTAAAAAAAAAAAAGTCTTCTGAGTCACTGACTGGACTAAAGCCTTTGACTGTATGGATCACAATGAACTGTGGAAAATTCTCAAAGAGATGGGAATACCAGATCAGCTTACCTGTATCCTGAGAAACCTGTATCTAGGTCAGGAAGCAACAGTTAGAACCAGACATGAAGCAACTGATTGGTTGTTTCATTGGGAAAGAAGTACATCAAGGTAGTATACTGTCGCCCTGCTTATTTAACTTATACACAGAGTACATCACGTGAAACACTTCCCTTATGGCTCAGATGGTAAAGAATCTGCCTGCAATGCAGGAGATCCAGGTTCGATTCCTGGGTCAGGAAGATCCCCTGGAGAAGGGCATGGCAATCCACTCCAGTATTCTTACCTAGAGACTTCCATGGACAGAGGAGTCTGACAGGCTAGAGTCCATGGGGTGGCAAAAAGTTGGACAGGACTGAATGATTACACTTTCACTTTTCATGTGAAATGCTGGGCTGGATGAATCACAAGCTGGAATCAACATTGCTGAGAGAAAAAAAAATGCTGGCAGAAATATCAATAACATCAGATATGCAGATGATACCATTCTAATGGCAGAAAGTGAAGAGGAATTAAAGAGCCTCTTGATGAGGGTAAAAGAGGAGAGTGAAAAAGTTGACTTGAAATTCAACATTCAATAAACTAAGATCATGGCAGCTGGTCCTATCACTTCATGACAAATAGAAGGGGTAAATGTGAAAATAGTGACATATTATATTTTCTTGGGCCCCAAAGTCAATGCAGACAGTGACTGCATCCATGAAATTAAAAGATGGTGGCTCGTTTGAAGAAAAGATATGACCAACCTAGACAGTATGTTAAAAACAGAGACATCACTTTGCCAACAAAGGTCCATATAGTCAAAGCTATGGGTTTCCCAGTAGTCACATAAAGATGTGAGAATTGGTCCATAAAGAAGGCTGAGCACCAAAGAATTGATGCTTTCTGATTGTGGTGCTGGAGAGAGTAGTGAGGACAGGGAAACCTGGCGTGCTGTGGTTCATTGTATAGCACAGAGTCAGACAGGACTTAGTGACTGAACAACAACCAACCAGATAGTATCAATACTGTATGATTTTTCCCTTTCGTTAGCAAAATTCTTCCATGTTTAGGTTTTCTATTTTCTCAGTATTCATTTCCTCTTGAGCCACTTGAGTTAGAATTTTGCTTCAACTATCAGTAAAAGTGCATTTATCAAATACATCACTGAACCTCAGTAGCTAAATCAAAATGATATCTTTAACTGTGGTACTTAACCAGTTAATCATTCCTCCTTCCTTGATCATCTTCCTTTACTGGGCTTTTGGGATATCTTACTGTACTGGGTTTAATTGTGTTACCACATAATTGATTTCCATATGGAACCTGTGAATATGTCATTGTTTGGAATGGAGTCTTTTACAGACGTAAGCAAATTAAGATGAAGTCACACTAAATTCAGATAAGCACTAAATTCAATATGACTGGTGTCCTTATAAAAGAAGGGCAATTTGGAACCAGAAACATGGACAGTAGGAAGACAATATGAAGACACAACACACAGGAAATAAGACTGTGTGAAGATGGAGACACAGGTTGATAAGTCAAGAAATGCCAAGAATTATTGGTAACATGAGACGCTAGAAGAAACAGGAATGATTCTTCCATTAAGGCTTGGGAGAGAGCACGAGCCTGCTGACACCTGGATTTTGTACTTCTGATTTCCAGAACTGTGAGAGAAGAAATTTTGGTTGCTTTAAGGAACTCAGCTTATGGTACTCTGTTATAGCAGCCCTACAAAATTAATACATCTACCCTTACTGATCATCCATTCTCAGTCACCTTTATTGATTTTTTTGCTTTTCTCAGACCTCTTAAAGTAGGAGTTTCCTTAGACTTGATCTTGAATTATATCTTTTCCTCTACCTGCATTTTGTCGAAGACAGTGTCAGTGTTCTGGTGAGATCACATTAGCTCCATTTTTACTTTGGTAATATGTCTGAAAGCCTGTGGGAATGGGAAGTTGTTGTTCAGTCATTCAGTCGTGTCTGACTCTGCGACCCACGGACTGCAGCATACTAGGCTTTCCTGTCCTTCACCATCTCCTGGAGCTTGCTCAAACTCATGTCCATTGAGTTGGTGATGCCATCCAACCATCTCGTTGGCTGTTGTCCCCTTTTTCTCCTGCCCTCAATCTTTCCTAGCATCAGGGTCTTTTCTAATGAGTTGGCTCTTTGCATCAGATGGCCAAAGTATTGGAGCTGCAGCTTTAGCATCAGTCCTTCAAATGAATATTCAGGATTGATTTCCTTTAGGATTGACTGGCTGGATCTCCTTGCAGTCCAAGGGACTCTCAAGAGTCTTCTCCAACACCACAGCTCAAAAGCATCACTTCTTTGGCACTCAGCCTTATTTTGGTCCAACTCTCACATCTATACATGACTACTGGAAAAACCATAGCTTTGACTATATGGACCTTTGTTGACAAAGTAATGTCTTTGCTTTTTAGTATGCTGTCTAGGTTAATACACTGTGTCTAGGTTTAATATGATGTGGGGGTGGAAAGACTCGATATAATTTCACTTTCAGCAGCAAGCACCTGCAGCTCTTTTTGGTTTTTGTTTGTTCTCAGAATTACCCTTGAGATTTTGGGGTCTGCTTTGGTCTCCACTAACACTGAAAGCTTGGGGGAAGTATATTGCTAAGAAACACACTTTAAAAGGACATTATGATCACTGTAACAAAGCTAGTGGAGGTGACCGAATTCCAGCTGAGCTATTTAGAATCCTAAAAGATGATGCTGTGAAAGTGCTGCACTCAATATGTCAGCAAATTTGGAAAACTCAGCGGTGGCCATGGGACTGGAAAAGGTCAGTTTTCATTCCAATCCCAAAGAAAGGCAATGACAAAGAATTCTCAAACTACTATGTGAGTGCATAATTGTACTCATCTCACATGCTAGTAAGATTATACTCAAAATCCTTCAAGCTAGGCTTCAGTAGTACATGAAGTGAGAACTTCCAGATGTACAAGCTAGGTTTCGAAGAGGCAAAGGAACCAGAGCTCAAATTACCTACATATGTTGGATCATGGAGAAATCAAGGGAGTTAAAAAAATCTATTTCTGCTTCATTGACTATGCTAGAGCCTTTGCCCGTGTGGCTCAAACAAATTATGGACAATCCTTAAAGAGATAGGAGTACAAGATTACCTTATTGTCTCCTGAGAAAACTGTATGTGGGTCAAGAAGCAACAACCAGAACCTGACATGGAACAGTTGACTGTTTCAAAGTTGGGAAAGGATTCCAAGGCTGTGTTTTATCACCATGCTTTCTTAACTTATATGTAGAGCACATCATGTGAAATGCTGGGCTGGATGCATCACAAGCTGGAAGCAAGACTGCCAGAGAAATATCAACAACCTCAGATATGCAGATGATACTCTAATGGAAGAAAGTGAAGAGGAACTAAAAAGCCCCTTGATGAGGGTGAAAGGAGAGAGTGAGAAAGCTGACTTGAAACCCAGCATTAAAAAAACTAAGATCATAAAACTCAAACAGGAGCTCTGTATCAACCTAGAGGGGTGGGATGGGGAGGGAGATGGGAGGGAGTTTCAGAAGGGAGGGGACATATGTATACCTATGGCTGGTTCATGTTGAGTTTTGACAGAAAACAACAAAAATCTGTAAAACAATTGTCCTTCAATAAAAAATAAATTACAAAAATAAAACTAAGATCATGGCATCTGGTCCCATCACTTCATGGCAAATAGAAGGGGTAAAAGTGGAAACAGTGACATATTTTATTTTCTTGGGCTCCAAAATCACTATGGATGGTGACTGCAGCCATAAAGTTAAAAGACCCTTGCTCCTTGGAAGGAAAGCTATGATAAACCTCGACAGCATATTGAAAAGCAGAAACAGCACTTTGCCAAGAAACGTCTTGTAGTGAAAGCTATGGTTTTTCCAGTAGTCATGTATGAATGTGAGAGTTGAATCATAAAGAAGGCTGAACACTGAAGAATTGATGCCTTCAAATTGTGGTGTAGTCCTTAGGACAGCAAGGAGATTCCAACCTACCAAACCTAAAAGAAATCAACCCTGAATATTCATTGGAAGGACTGATGCTGCAGCTGAAGCTCCAATACTTGGTGGCCACCTGATGCAAAGAGCTGACTCGCTGGAAATGACCCTGATGCTGAGAAAGACTGAAGGCAAGAGGAGAAGGGGATGGCAGAGGATAAGATAGTTAAATAACATCACCTACTCAATGGACATGAATTTGAGCAAACTCTGGGAGATCTTGGCGGACAGAGTAGCCTGGCATACTACAATCCATGGGGTTACAGACTAGGGCACGACTTAGCAACTGAACACCAATTCACAGTAAATGGTAAAGGGGCAGGGATAGATTCATTGAGATCTACTGGTTTATTGGACTACATGCCCTCCACACACAAACACACACACACACACACACAATGTCTGATCTCACATACTGCAAGAAAAAATGAAGGAGTATATTCTTTTACCTAATTAGTTTTTTTAAGTATTACTTGCAGTCGCTAATGATTGCTTGGGTGTCCCAGAAATTCATGCTAGATGTGGTTTCACCTCCATTTACAGGCCTTGCTTTGAAATGAGCCTGCCCCAGAATTCTGAAAGGAACTTTTTCTGTTTTGTAACTGGGCTTTCATTTTATTATTCTTTTCTGCTCAATTTGTTTCTGCTTCAGCATGTTCAGTCCTCATCTAGCCTCCTTTAATTTTCCCAAATATAGCTAAGAGAAATTTATAATAGTAAAATGTTGATTTCATGAGAAGCAAGTAGCAGATGACTAGAAATGATGAAATGTCCATGGATAAGGACCATGTTTAATAAATTACATGGTATATTTATACATATGGAACATCAAGCAGCCAAATTAAAGGAATGAAGAAAGTTTTTATGTTCTTATATGAGATCTCTAAAATGCAGAGCTGACTAAAACAAGCAAGGTACAGAAATGTGTAGGTAGTAACCTACCATCTGTATTAGAAAAATAGGATATATTCATAATTGCTAGTAGATGCACACAAGAAAATAGCCCAGACTAGATGATTCTGTGACAAGCCCAGTTCTATTCCTTTGTTGTTTTCTTCATCACTCAGCAAAATCTTACATTATATAAGTAAAGGAAAATAAGGCACATTTGCTTCCCCCAAACAAAGAATTTTCTGGTATAATGCATAAGTATTTAGGAAAACAAGTTAAAACAACTCATTTCTTTAACCTGTGAGTGCAGCATTCTATTAAGGATACACCTGATTTGTGTAAAAATTTAAACAAAAACTTTACCAATGTATTCTGAAGTATTAGAATTCATGTTGATGATAAGTTTAAAGTTATTCTTTTCTAATGGGTGGACATATAATTTTATAAAGATCCTATTTTATGGTTTATCTTTTAAAAGCAAAATATAACTCTGTACTAAATTGATGGATCTATCTCTAATAAAGAGAAATCTATGAGGAATTTTTAACACCATATGATATAATTTTTAGAATTCAAAGTAGAGCAAAAATACAATGAACACTAATATATAATTGAGATTTAACAATTGTACAGTTGTTTTATTTATGTTGTGTTACTTTTGATAAATTCTTTGAAATAAGTTCCAGTAGTCACACATTTTCATCTCAAAAACTTCCAAATGCATCAATAAGTAGCAAGGATATTTTTTTACGAAAGTGTTATTAAAGCTGTAAATGTTTGACAATAAATCTAGAATATGATATAATAAGCTTAATATAGTCAAAATTCTCTAGTAGTCCCAGAAAAAATCTTTGACTTATAATTTGTTCATATCAGTATGCTCTCAAAGACCATGATTTGCATTTGTGTTTTGTGTTCCTTAAGTTCCCCTTAATCTAGAACTCTCCTTCCCATTTGCTTTTTTTTCCCCATTATACCGGTTTTCTCAACATATTAAGCAATATGTTTTACATAACTTGTAGAATAGGCAAGCAAGCTTTAAATGTTACTTTTACAATGTAAAAATAACAGATACCTCAAAAAGCTACTACACATATATATTAATACTTTTTATTATATGAATTTTATGATATGGATTTATTATATAAATACTTTTCTCTCAAAGTAAGCATTTTTATAGATTACTAATCTTTGTAAATATAATTTTATTCATATTTCTTATGAATTAACCATCTCCCTCTAGTTTGGTTTTGTCTAATTTCTCCTATTTTATCCTGCGTTGTAGCAAACTCCTCTACACATATTCTCTCCTGCATCTATTTATTTCCTAAGAAGGTGCCACCTTTGCTACCACACTTTCCCCAGTACAGAGTACCATGATTTTCACATTTGCATTTGTAAGAAACATGAAAACAAAGCTTTCTTTTAATTAAAATTAATTTTACTACCTAGAAGTGTGAATTTTCTTTACTTCCCTAATATCCATTTTTTGTTTATTCTTTGGGAACTCAATGTTTCTCTTCTTGCCCATTTTTCTATTGAGATATAACTTTTTGTTTTCATTGTTGAAAACTGCTCTTTAAATCAAGGACGTCAACTCCTTGTCATATTTGTGGCAACATTTTCTTAGTTTGCATTTACCTTTTAATTTTGCATTTGTTTTCAACTTGAATATTTATTGTTCTCCTGTCCTTGTTTTATTAATTTTCTTTAATGCCTGTAACCACCATCTCATCTCTCTCTTTGCAAAGTCAGTCATTTCAGTGTATCAAGTGTAATATTTTGCTTGTGTATAAATTACATTTTGCTACATGGATAAATAGTATTATATACCAAATTCTGCTTTCTACCTTAAAAAATAAAGCACTATTGTTAAGATCTATCTTTGTTGATAGATATGCAGTTTGCATTTAGTCAATGCTGCTAAGTATTTTATATTCCATGATTGACATTTACCATATTTTACTTGATTATTTTCCAAATGATGGGCCCAGAGGTTCTTTTTGCCTTCTTTCTGCCACACACTGGGAGAATTATCTTCGCATATATCTTTTTATGAACTAGAATAATATTTTCCTGGGCATACACATTCACAAGTGGACCTGCTGTTTCACTGACTATGTACTTACATAATTTGACTAAATGTTACTTGAAGGCATCCCAGAATGACCATATCCCCTCCACACACTCACCTGTAGGGTACAAAGGTTCATACATTTTGACATCCCTGAGAGCCTTTAGCATTACTCTTATTTTTTTTTCCCAATACAGTTTTAATTTGCATTTTTTTTGATTACTGATGATTTTCTGTTCATCAATCACTGATTAAGCTGAAGCATATGAATTTGCTGAGATTCACACATTTTTGATTTACAAAATATACAAGTTATATATGGTTAAACCTAATAGCTTTTTGGTTTCCCTGTCTATAAATAACCTGTTTTATTTTCTTACTTGTTTTCTATTAAGTTGCTTTCGTGTGTGTGTGTGTGTGTGTGTGTGTGTGTGTGTTTTGTAGAAGCTTCTCATATTCTAAATGTTAAACTCTTTAACACTTTTAGATAATGGCAAGTATCTTTTCCCCTTCTTTCTCCTGTTACCTTGTTTTGTTCATGGTACCGCTTAAGAAATTCTTGATTTGGGCACAGTAATAGAGGTAGTTATGGTAGGCAATTATTTAGCATTTACTGTGCACAAAACATTTTTTTTAACATCTTGCATATATTAAATCATTTAATATCCTTTTTAGAGATGGGGAAATTGAGGCACACAAAAGTTAAAGGATTTTCCAAGTTCACTTGGTTCGTCAGTGCAGGAGTTCTTATCCTTTAACCTATAAATGTCTTGTCCTGTGGTCTGAGCTTGAGAAGCAGTCTTTTAAATGATACTTGTCCTCTGTCTAGTACTCTACACTTTCACTTCACTTTAGCATATGGAGTAGGTGAGGATTCCATTTTATTTCCCATCTATTATACTATTTGTCCTTTCCTTTTTGATTGCAGTATCATTTTGATTTTATGCTAAATACTTTTATATATGGGTAAGTCTCTATTCTATTTTACTGGCTTATTTGTTCATTCCTGTATTTTTATTACTGTGGTTGGGGTGTATATCTGGATATATAATAGGGCAAATCTTTCACTTCCCTCTCTTATGTCTAACCTTGATATTTATGTATCTTTATTCCTTTAAGTAAATGTTAAAGTTGTTTTAGAGATATGCTAAACAGCAACAACAACAAAAAAAAAACAAAAAGAGGCATACCTCTGCTACATACCTCTGCTATTTTATAGCAGTAAAATAGAGTTTAAAGCAAGAGCACAGTTTGGGGTGGCCAGGCCTTGGAAATCTGATTAACCTAGAGAAATACCTAAGTCAAAGCTGTCCTGAGTCATGCTTAGCCTGTAAAGTTAGACATGGCACAAAGTGACTGCTTGAATGCTTTGCATTACCAGAGAGGGAACCCCAAGTTCTGAGGTTGGGAAAGCCACCATGATCTATCTCTGTCCCTTCATAAGAAAACACATTTAGAAAATCTTCACAATAATTTGACTGAATCTGATGAAAAAAATATCGTGATAAAGATGAAAATCAAATGATACTCCAAGTAGAGGGGAAATGCTATTAAACTGATATCACACAGAAGATGAACAGAGTATGTTAACCTTTCAAAATAACTTAAAAGACCTTAGACAAATTCTCAAATCATAGAAAGAATGCCATAAATCAGAAAATCTCAGGAACAAGATGCCTTAAAAACAGAAATAAAAGAATAACCGATAGAATTCAGGACTAAGAGTGAAAAACTGGAAGAAAAATATTTTTTAAAACATGAACTGGGAAGAAAGGTAAGCATGCAAAGATATATAAAGCAGAGTGAAGGTATTGAAATGAAATGGATGAAAATATTAAGAAATAAAAAAAGGAAAACTGGAATAAAAAAAGTGGTAAATATAGAAGACAGGCAGAGGATATGTATAATATGTGTGGTTGTAGTATGCTAAGGAGAGAAGGAAAGTCATGTAATGGAGTATCTTAAATTGTAATTCAAATAAAAACTTTCTGAAATAATTATGACCATAAATTAAAAAGGTACAATGTACCTAGGAATTTAAATCTGAATGTCCAATTCTGAGATATATCCTAACAAAATGACTGAGTTTCAAAGATTTAAAAAGCATGTTTTGAGTTTCCAGAAAAATGACTTTGACCAGCCATTGGCTTAAAAACTTTCAAGGAAAAATGTCACTTAAATACGAAATCTAAATACAAGTGAACTTATTTACAAAGCAGAATTAGACTCACAGAATAGAAAACAATTTATGGCTACCAAAAGGAGAGCAGGGTGTGGGGAGATAATTAGGAGTTTGGGATTAATATATACACACTACTACATATAAAATACAAAAACAACAAGGACCTACTATATAGCACAGAAAACTAAATATCTTATAATAATCTACAAGGGAGGAAATTTTCAAGAAGAATATATATGTATAACTGAATCACTTTGCTGTACTCTTGAAGCTAACAACATTGTAAATTAACTATACATCAATAGAAAAGGAATCTCACATTAAAAAAAAAAACAAATTAGGATCAGATGTCTTAGCTGTAGCATTAGATGCTAGAAGACCTTGGAGCAGCATTATTTAGACACTTCCAGAATGTGAGTCAAGTACTTTAAATTTGTCCACACTGTTCATAGATCATAGGCAAACATTTATGGACATGAAAGATCTTTGAGAATATTGTTCCCATGTGGCTGGCCTGAAGAACCAAGTAGAAAATAAGATTCAGCTATCCAACTTATGATTGATGAAGTTTTGCCATGGGTACTACTGATATGCATGCAATAATTTAACTTTATACCTAGGACTAAATGATGGGCATAAAGATGACAGAAATATATGATAATATAAAAGTAATGCCACTAACAAATAGAAGAGGATGGGTGAGTCAATGGAAAATGGACTAAACTCACTACTACCTCCCGGCTATAAACTGGGACTAAAAGTTAATCTGTTTAAATTTGATACTGGAGGAGAAGTACAGGAATTTATTGTGACTCAAATGTGGCTTTAAAAAGAGCAAACTAAACATTATATACTAAGAAATTGATATAAATATATTCAATAAAACATTAAAACATTATACTCTTTTCTAAAAATTAGAATACACATGGTGACAGGCTTTAGAAATCACTGTGTGTGTGTAAAAGTGTGAAAGAACCAACATCAGTTTACTGTACCCCACTAAGAAACTAGGGTTCATTGAGAAAGGCATGATTCCAGTTTTAAGACTTGAAATGTATAAGGTGGGTCTGGATGTCTTTTTGTGTCAGAAAGTAAACATACTGAAAAGCTAATACACCAAGTCAAGCTGACACAGAAGACAATTAGAAAGAGATACCAGTTGCCAAACCTGAGATAATTTAGACATTAAAAATATAATGAACACTGAATATTAGGTATTAGCATATATTAGGTAATACCTAATATTCAGCATAATACTGAATATTAGATATTCAGCATATAAGAACCACAAACTGGTTAGGATGTGCAAAATCATAGTAACAGCGATTACCATGCTTTATCCCCCCCCATTATAATGAGACTGTTTTTAGTGGTTCACCATTGAATTTTTTTTTCTATTTCTAATCTCTATGATAACTTGATTTGATTTGAAAAATTAGAAATGGTTGTGAGAGCAGGTTAGTCGCTCAGTCATGTTTGATTCTTTGTGATCCATGGACTGTTACCTACCAGGATCCTCTGTCCATGGGATTATCCAGAAAAGAATACTGGGATGGGTTTGCATTCCCTTCTCCTGGGATTCTTCTTAACCCAGGGGTTGAGCCCAGGTCTCCTATATTGCAGGTGGATTCTCTACTGACTGAGCCATCAGGGACTGTTTGTAGTGGGTCACCATTGAAATAATTATTTTTTTTCTACTTCTAATCTCTATGATAATTTGATTTGAAAAATTAAATTTGGTTGAGGATTTCATAAAATATTTCTTAATTTTTATGTTTACTAACATGAATATAATTTTTGTTTAATTTGAAAAAATAAAATATATTTACCAATAAATGTATCACATTAATTCACCTATTTATTCTTAAAATAAGTGCTATTTATTACTGTTAATGGAAGTAGGAAATAACTCATCTATAAAATTATCTATTCTAGAAGTCTTTTCAACATTGTTTTCTGGACTTTGGCCTGTTCCTATTATTTTTTCCTTATATTTAACTTTAAAAACTTATAATTTTTAAATCAATATTGAAATTACTTTGGGGAAAAGTAGTAAATATCTTTACTCCTAAATTTTTTTTATTTGCTGATTATCCCAAAATTAATATTATAGCAATTTCACTTTTATTTTACCTGAGGCTTTATGATTTATTTAGTGTAATTTTACTATAGTCATAAGATACCCAAAACACTGCTAATTATTATTAGCATGTTCTGCTTTACAGTCAGTTACAAATTGTACAATAGGAAGGTGAAGTTAAGGCTTACAAGTGCTGTGAATACACAATTATTAATTATTGGTTTCTCAAAGTGTAGTACTTTAAATAAGGACTAATTTTAAAAATATATAGATGAATCTCTATAAGGTTTGATAATTGGGTTATGCTATTTGAAATTCCTTTTAAAATTTCTGTTTCTCTCAAACTGGATTAAAGACCTAAATGTAAAATAGGATACTATAAAAATCCTAGAGAAAAATAAGGGCAATACATTCTTTCACATAAATTGCAGTAGTAATATCTTTTTGGATCTGTATCATAGGTGCATATCTAGATGAAACCACACTTCAAAAATATATTTTCACCCCAATGTTCACTGCACGCTACTAACAATAGCCAAGACATGTAAGCAACCTAAATATCCATTCAAAGATGAATGGGTAATGAAAATGTGTTATATTCATACAATGGAATATTACTGAGCCATAAAAATGAAATAATGCCATTTTCAGAACATGGATAGATCTAGAGACAATCATACTAAGTGAAACAAGCCACACAGGAAAAAACAAATATCCCATGATATAGCTTATATGAAGAATCTAATATATATAACTTACATTATAAGACAGAAGTAGACTCACAGACATAGAAAACAAACTTATGATTACCAAAGGGAATGGGGGAGGCATAAATTTGGAGTTGGTGATTAACACACACAAACTACTCTATACAAAATAAATAACCAACAGGAACCTACTGTATGGGCTTCCCCCATGGCTCACCTGGTAACAAATCTGCCTGCAATGCAGGAGACCTGGGTTTGATCCCTGGGTTGGGAAGATCCCCTGGAGAAGGGAAAGGCTACCCACTCCAGCATTCTGGCCTGGAGAATTCCATGGACTGCATAGACCATGGAGTCACAAAGAGTGGGACAGGACTGAGCGACTTTCACTTTCACTTTTCACCTACTGTATAGCAGAACGATACTCAATGTTTCATAATAATTTATAAGGGAAAAGAATCTGGAAAAATAGACACATATGTATATATAACTGAATCACTTTGCTGTGTACCTACAAGTAATACAGTATTGTAAATCAACTGTACTTTAAAAAAGTGAAAAAAAGAGTGAAACAAAAAACATATATGCACCACTTACTATTTATGCACCACTGCAGCATTATTTACAGTAGCACTCAATAGGTCAGTAAATCTAGAAGACCCAGCAGTGGCCACAAGACTGGAAAAGGTCAATCCTCACCCCAATTTCCAAGAAGGGTAGTACTAAACAATGGGCTAGCCATTGGACAAGTGCACTCACCTCGCGTGCTAGTAAGGTCATGTCTAAGTCTTACATGCTAGGCTTCAACATTACGCAAACCAAGAACCTCTAGATGTCCAATCTGGGTTTAGAAAAGGCAGAGGAACCAGAGGTGAAGTTGCCAACATTTGCTGGATGATAGAAAAAGCAGGGGAATTCCAGAAAGACTTCTACCACTGTTTCATCGACTATGCTAAACCTTTGATTGTGTAGGTTATAACAAACTGTGGAAAACTCTTCAAGAGATGGGAATAACCATATCATCTTACCTGGTGTCTCCCGAGAAACCTGTCCATGGGTCAAGAAGCAACAGTTAGAACATTGTATGGAACAACTGACTGGTTCAGGATTGAGAAAGGAGTACTAGAGGGCTGTCTGTTGTCACCCTGCTTATTTAACTTATACGCTGAGCACATCATGAGAAAGGCCGGGCTGGATGAGCGGCAAGCTGGAATTAAGATAGGTGGAGAAACATCAACCTCAGCTACGTGGATGATACCACTCTAATGGTAGAAAGTGAAGAGGAACTAAAGAACTTCTTGTAGAGGGTAAAGGAGGAGAGTATAAAAGCCAGCTCAAAACTAAATATTAAAAAAAAAAAAAAACTAAGATCATGACATCTGGCCCCATTACTTCATGGCAAAGAGAAGGGGAAAAGGTGGAAGCAGTGACAGATTTCCTCTTCTTGGACTCTAAAATCACTGCAGATGGTGACTGCAGCCATGAAATTAGAAGACAACTGCTGCTTGGCAGGAGAGCTATGACAAACCTAGACTGCGCACTGCAAAGCAGAGAGATCTCTCAGCCAACAAAGGTCTGTATAGTCAAGGCTATGGTCTTCCCAGTGGTCACATCCCATTGTGAGAGCTGGACTATAACGGAAGCAGAGCATCAAAGATTGATACCTTCAAACTGTGGTGCTGGAGAAGACTCCCAAGAGTCCATTGGATAGTGAGGAGGTCAAACCAGTCAATTTTAAAGGAAAGCAATCCTGAATATTCACTGGGAGGACTGAAGCTGAATGAAGCTCCAGCGTTTTGGTCATCTGATGGGAAGAGCTGATTCATTGGAAAGGTTCCTGATGCTGGGAAAACTTGGGGGCAGGAGAAGATGGTGATAGAAGATGGGATGGCTGGATTGCATCAGTGATCCAATGTACATGAGCTTGGGCAAACTCTGGGAGATGGCAAGGGACAGGGAGGCCTAGGGTGCTGCGGTCCATGGGGTTGCGAAGAGTTGCACACAACTGGGTGACTGAACAACAACAGGATATGGAAACAACCTACGTGTCCATCCATGGATAAATGGATCAAAAATTATGGCATATATATGCACTCATGTGTACACACACACACAATGCGATATAATTCAGCCATGAGAAGAAAAGAATGAAATCTTGCCATTCATCACAACATGGATGGACCTCAAGGACATTATGCTAAGTGAAATAAGCCAGAGAAAGACAAATATCATATGATCTCGCTTATGTATGAAATCTAAAAATTAATTCAAAATAAAAATCAGCTCAGATACAGAGAACAGACTGGTGGTTGCCAGAGGCAGGGGTGGGGGTAGGTAGTAGGAGAAATGGGTGAACAGTTTTTCTTTGGTTTAAGTAAACTGAGTGCCACTAAGTAAAAAAATTAAAATATGAAAGAAAAAAATTCTGATTCTTTGACAAGAAAGCACATACATGAAGTGAAAGTCTTAATTATTTTTAATAATGCAAAATATTTTGTGATCTAAGGAAATCAGAATGTATATTTATATGTTCTGCTCTATTGAGAAGGTATTTATTTACAATTCATACTTATTTTCTTAGGGCCTTGAACCCTGTAACAAGCTTCCTTGAAAAGTTTGACAGGAGCATGAGAACACAGAATAGAATTATTCTACACAGTGAGTGTCAGTGGGGCTAGAGTTCCTATCAGTGCCACATTAATAAAGGTCAGCACCCTAGATCATTGGTCACATGTTACCTAGAATATCTTCATTACTGCTCCTCATATTCATTATAACTGTTCTTTAATTACTGTACACAATTAACTGATAATGTGTATGTGAGTAACACACGTTATTAGCTACTCACCAAAATCTGGAGTACATCTTGAGTAGCAATAAGTCATGTACTAGAGATTCACTGGGGTCTACAGCCTCTCTTAGGAAGACAGTTTACATTCAACAGACATTTACTAGTTGACTGATTTATGACTATCAATTTTTAAAGGTTTTGGTGGAATAATGGTTGTCTTTTCTTCACTCAAGTTGAAATGAATATTTACTTTATCATTCTCTATACTCACAGTCACCTGAGCATCAGATGCATCTCCTTCCTTGGTCCATCTCAGGGTACCATTAATATGAATACATTCACAATGTTTATTCACCTCAATCTATTACTTTCTGACATTGCCTTTTGATCTCTTCAACCCTGATAACTATTATCACATTAAGCAACCTTTTACAATTATTAGTATTTAGAAAAGAATAACCCAAGGAGCAATTAAACGTGTTGCCCTCCATGTAGTCTGCAATTTTCCCTTTTCCTATTAAGCAATGGACTTGGACTCTTCAGTGACATTCTTTCTATTCTCAGGCACTTACAGTAAGTGTTTCCTTATTTCTTTTTGTAACCTCTGCTAATCGGGTTTCATTCCATGACTCTGTCTCCTGACTTTGCCCTAACACAGACCAAGTAATTACTACTCTTACATTTTTACCTTGTAACTACATTTTCCTTGCCTTTTTAAATGTAATTTCAATAGTGCCCTATACTCAAGTTAGGGCATTCTAGGTTTCTGAAGGTGATTTTCTGAGATGAGACATATAATCAAAGCCCTAACTACTTCTGTTCACAGCACTTACTGGAACACGTTGTACATTAGTCTTTCTGCACTTAAAAACATCAGAAATTTGAAACATTTATTTCAAACAGCAAATGAACTTTACTATGAGTATTTGTTTACTTTTCAAGGAGCAAAGTTCCATTGAAACACTACATTTGATTGAGATTAACATATACGCACTGCTATGTATAAAATAGGGCTTCCCAAGTGGTGCTAGTGTTAAAGAATCCATCTGCCAATGCAGGAAATGCAAGACCCGGGTTAGATCCCTGGGTCGGGAAGATCCCCTGGAAATGACAGCCCGCTCCAGTATTCTTTCCTGACTAATCCCATGGACAAAGGAGCTTGGCGGGCTGCAGTCCATGGGGTTGCAAAAGAGTCAGACACAACTGAGTGACCGAGCGTGCACACATGTATAAAATAAAAAGCAAAGACCTATTGTATAGTATCTTATACTGAGTTATAATGGAAAAGAGTCTTTAAAAGTATATATACTTATGTATATATGTGTGTATGCATATAACTATATATATATATATATATATGTACATATATGGAATTACCTTGCTGCATATTTGAAATGCAACATTGTAAATTAACTATACTTCAACTAAAAAAGAAAAAGAAAAAAAAAACCCACTACATTTGAACCTACAAATGTAAGACTAAATAGGCACGGAAAAAAAATTTGTGCAATGATAATTGACAATTTTGTTGTTAATTTTGCTAGCATCTAATTTATTCTGTGGGAGAAAAACAAAATTCTGGTATAAAATAAAATTCTTCTCATTGGAAATTGATGTTTCACACAATTCTAAGCATACTAGATAGTTCATGTTTACTGAGAAGTATGTGCATGAAGAGCTCTGGTAATGAACTTGAAGGTCTAGTAGTTCACATACTTCAAGGGGACAATTGGTTCCCAAACCTTATTATTCAGCATGACCAGCCACATATCTGGCCAGCTCGATTTGGCAATGGAATAAGAACCCCAAACATTTTGTTTACTTTTAGTTGTTCCTAAAACTGTGAAGATTGCCACCTCCTTTTCCATCCTAGGATTCTAGGGCTTTCAAAGGTGATCTCTTAAGTAGTAAATATTTCTGAGGTCATTCTAACTCATGAAGAGAAACAATAAACACACTTTATTCTCAGAATTCAATTCTGAGTTCACTAAATGTCTATCTACTGTAATGCTAATCTTGTGCTTGTTGAGCTTTTCTTTAGCTTTCCAGATTCTCTGAAAATTCCATTTGAAATATTGAAAAGACACACACACACATTTTCTTTCAGTAAGTGGCAAGTAGAATTGATCACTCAGCCTAAAATAGAATGTGCAAAGCAGAGATATATATTTGCTTTGATTTATGGCAATATGTGTATTTCAGGTTAATGAAGATTTTCCTCTTGGGAACTGTTAGAGAATGGATTGTAGTGTTTTGATGTAGAAGGGCAAAGGAGATCTTGTGTGTTCTGATTGGTTTCCCTATTTAATCTCAGGCAGTCTCGGGGAGTTGTGCAGCAATAGCTGAACATTCTTTAAAGATGAACAGAATTTTTGACATACAATAGATTGAAACTGAAAACAAGGAAACTTACTTTGATTGGCCTATGGAATATTTGGTGTATTAGACATGTGCAGAGTACGCACATGGAGAAGAATGCAATTGTCCAGCACAAACTTTGTCCCACCAGGCATCTTTTTTCTATTATGAATTTTTATCATTTTGCTGGAATATAAAAGAATCATGATTGACAACTTAAAACCTAAATATGCTGCCGAGGCAGCACCGGGGCAGCAAAGGCACAGAAGAGAAGGAAGGAGATTGAGTGACTGTCAATGATCATAATTGTGAGCATGGCACCGGAGCTCTGAGCCCAGCACCAAGTCTAAACGAAACGTCTCTCTCCACGGGTCTCAGAGTCTGACGTGATCATACTGACAACCAAAAAGAGACTGCTTTATATTTTTTCCTTTGAAAAAGGAGTTTCTTTTCATTTCCCTTTGTCAGTCACTTGGTAGTGGCATCTCCCTGCCTAAAGAAAATGCATGAGCCATGTCTGAGTGATCGGCATCCAAAACAGACCAAGTCAACATGGACTTCTGATGTCAGCTTTATCGCCTTTTCAGGACTTAAAACTATGTCCATTTTAGAAAATCCAAACTAGCACAAAATTACAAATTTTGCCCAAGCACATTTCCCAGAGATAACCTGATAATATTTTGCTTATATTTTCCCAGTTGTCAATTTGTCAATCATACATCTAAATATAAAGACTTTAGACACATTTGGGGCTAGAGTCTGTATTTTTGGTACGTTGCCATTTTTAAATCACTTTATCAGTAACAATTTTCCATTGCTTTAAAGACTCATCATCATCATTTTCATGTTTTGGCAACTCAATTATATGACTGTCCTCGAGTTTATTTGTAAATCATACTTATAAAATAAATTTATTTTTCAGGGTTCAGAGTAGGAATGTCTAAAACAATAAACATTTTGGCGGAGAAACGTAATTGTTTTCTTCTTTTTTCCCTATCCTCTTTGCTCAAGTCACTGAGACTTTTTAGTTTTTATTCCATTACACTACACTTTATCATGTAGTTTGGAAGCTCTTGTTTCAAGAGGAATCATATGTATATTCTCTTCTTTCAACCGAATGATTCTCCCATAGTATTTGGTAATTTCTTGCTTCTAATTTTATTAGAGTATTATTTGAAAAAATTATTTAAAATAGAGACACTTAGACATAATAAGCTTTAATATTTAATGATTGATGGTGGCTTAAGAAAAATTCTCAGTGTTCCTACTATTTATTAAGAGGATACATTATTTTTGTGGAAATGCTGCTTTTTCTTGTTCAGAAACACTTCTCACTCAGCATAACAGAGTCTCTCTCTTCCATCTTAATTAGAGGAATATATGACATGTTACTCAGAAGCCCTATAGAAGTGATCTAAACATTATCCAGACATTCAAATTCCATAGTGCACATTCTTTTTTCCTTCCTTAATCCTATGCTGTTTACTTACTTTATGATATTTACCACAACCTTATTTCCAAGATTGTTATTGGTATTAATTGTACAAATAATTATGTTCCTTCTGCCATAGTTAATCTAATGTCTTTTCTTGCTAATGATCATTTAATACCCTAGAGTTGTATGTTTTTATTAAAAGTGTAATATTTTGTCATTTACCCAAAAAGTCACATTTACACAAAAAGTCACATTTACCCAAAAATTGCACATAATTGATAAGCACTGTTTTCCCCCTTTGATTTGGCTTAAATACCATGATTAAAATATTTTTCCCTAAGTATGTTTTAAAATAAGGATGACTGAGATTACTATTTACAGAAATAGGCAGAATTTTCTCTGGGTTCTTAGAAGAGATCGGGAAGAGGAAGCTGACTAGAGCAAAATGTTGAGTTTAATATTAACGTTACAGAAGTATATTAAAGGGGGAGTACTATCTAAAGTAGAGCTCTCCCAGAATGGAGGAGAGGAAAGTTGAGTCAGTTTGAAATTAGAAAACCAGGGTTCCATTCCCAGAATTGCTACTTACTCATGTTATGTGATGGTAGAAGCCACTTAATCTTGCTTATTAGCTTTCATGGTATTGCGAAAGTCACTTAGCCTTTTAACCTTAGTTTCCTCATGCATAGATTACAGATAAATAATATCTATTTTGAATAACTGTTATGAGAATCACTGAGGTATTGCAGATGTAAATGGATTTTATACTGGCAGTATTTTTTTAAATAAGCATTTTTAAAAAATGGTGAAAAGCAATAGAGTGCCTCAGAAATAAATGTATCATGGAGACGGATGCAGAGACCAGATGTGAGATAAAAGTGAAAACTGGGTCCACACCTAAAGTCTATCTGAAAGGCAAAATAATGCTTGAATTACCTTTATAATGAAGGTGGGGGAAAGAAGATAAAAGGGAGTTGCAATTTAATGAGCATTATTAGATACGTTTACTCATGTCATATTATTAAACCCTTAGGACAACTTGAGAGTGAGTTTTATTATCCTCATTTCAGAGATGACTAAATAGATGCAAAGTAAGTTTTCTAAGTAACTTGTTCAGTATCACAGCAAACGAAGAGGTGAAGATGGGGATAAATCAAATCCAGACAACCAGGCCAAAAACATTCTCTTCCTATCACGCCAGAACTTCAGTACAACTACGAAGAGCCATGTGGATGTATGTTAGCAATTTGCTTATTCATATCTTTGGCTTTCTGTTAGCCAAAAATATAAACAAGAGGACCAGAACCATGGCCTCTGTCTGTTGAGAGTACCTAAGGAGAACAGGTTTTCATTAACACGGAGTCCAAATATGAATGCCTCTGCTGTGCTGCCTTCATGAGTACTCATGTTTTCTAATGAAGGGGATACTACCTAAAGAAAATTTCCAAAAGGGTATATATTTGAGGATGGTGGCAATAAAATCATTCCTTAAGATGTGAACAAATGACCTAAAATATCTCTTCCCCAAATGGTAGTCCACATACCCCTGCTTATGATGGAACAAATGATGGACAATGAGAACCAAGGGGACAGGAGGGAAAGACAAGACCTTTTATTAGAATTACAAGAATTTGCATCACACCTCCATAAAAATGTAAATTCAACATTACTTTCTCCAGTTTTGATTGTATAGATTTTTCTTTGACTTAAAGTAGTTAAAACTTTAAAAAAAATATGTAAGGAAACTAATTTAGGTCACAGTCTGGCTTTAGTGTATGAACATAAAACTTTTTGTTTGTATCAAACTATTGAAGCTAAGAACTCTAAATGAGGCACTGAAGTCTATGGGTAGACAGACCATCACTGTGTTACAATTTCTCCAGCTGCTGGAAGCTTAACTGTGTGGTACCATGTCCAAGAATGTGAAAGAAACATATGATATGAAAGCATTATGATGTGTGATTACTTTGCATGTGGTGTGTGATAAAGGTTAACAGACTCCTCTCTCCATTTGGTTTTTCAGCCTTGCATACACTTTCAGGAAAGGTTGCCAAAAAGCTTTCCTCTTGGTTCTCTGTCTCTAAATTTATTCCTGTGAAGAGGTGAATCTTTATATGCTTGACTCTAATGCAAAGATCATGGCTATAGTACCTTTCCTAGGATTTGCAGGAAACATATGGAGAGCAGATTACTCAGGTTGTAAAAATTACCACTTCAGATTTGGTTCACTTGACTTGTCATCCTTCCTGTCATCCAGTTCTCTCTTTTCACCCACCATGTAAACATCACTTTGGCACAAAATTTTACTTCTTAAGTTGATGAGATCTCAGGGGCTCTTTGTGTGTGTAGGTGTGCATAAACAGACTGCTAAAATGTGAACTTCTGTTTTGATGTAAGAGGAAAGGAACAATTGGTTCTATATTCTCTACTTTGTAGAGATGTGCAAAGTCAACTTTCATTTACTTTTAATTGAACCCCAAGTATTTTCAAGGCAAAAAGATTTGATGTGAACTGAGCAGAGACAACATTGACATAATGATGGATATGGATGAGTTTGGGTCTGAGAGCCAAGAAAAGATACACAGAGAAAAAATTAAAGGATAAGAAAGAAGATAAATGTCAAAACAAAACCATGAAGGCTTCTGGAAAATGGAAAGATGGAATGAAGTCCTGGCTGGGGAATCCTAGGAGGCTTACTGTAAGAGAAACACTTTGAAGGGCACCTTTAAAGCTGCATCAAAGACTCTCAGGGTTTTGAGAAGTTTAAAAGAATGATCTTGGTATCAAAAATTATGATCACAGGCACAGAGGCAGGAAAGCACAGGCCAAGTTTATTGTTTTGCAGTCGTAAAGTGAGGGTCCATGAAACTCAGTTGTAGGGAGAATTGGAAAGCTGATGGAGATAGCAATTTATTTCTTAGGCAATGGAAATCACTGAGGTTTTAACAACAAAGCTTAGATGAAAAATAGGATTCAGGGAAGTTATTCTTATAGTCACATATGGAAAATATAGATTGGAGATCAGGACGTTAAGAGTGGTAAGACCAAATAGTAGTCTATGACAATAATTCAAAAAGAAAGCAATCAATCAAAGTGTAAATCTGTATGATTGTGGAAGAAACCAACAAGAAGAAATCAAAGCAAAAATGATTCAGAGAAAATCTGCACAATGACACAATGTGCTAGATTCAAATACAGTTGGGAGGGAAGAAAAATTAGAAATAGGACTCAGGCTGAATACTTGGGATGGGGTAGAGGATTTGGGTAGCTCATGAGTAACTGGTTTTCAACATGAATTCAGTTTACCCCCAAGGTTGTATTCTCTGTACTTCAGGGTGAGGCAGGAATCAGGAAATGTAATTTGGAGAAGGAAATGGCAACCCACTTCAGTATTCTTGTCTGGAGAATCCCAAGGACAGAGGAGCCTGGCAGACTACAGTCCATGGGGTTGCAAGAGTCGGACATGACTTAGTGACTAAACCAGCACCACCAAGAAAAGATCAATATTTTAGTGGAGAGGGGGAGTTTGAAATACAATGACCAGGCAGGAGACTGATGACGGAAGAGGGTGAGAAGACAATTAAGATCACAAGAAGATAGCTGGCCTTAAAAGACAGGAGGACATTTATAGTTCTCTCTCAGTAGAGGACAGAGAAGAGAATGGATGAAAACATATTTTCGCCTGGATAAAATAAACTTGAGGGAGATATAGTTAAATAGCCTAGATCAGAATTAAGTCCAAGGTGAGGGATTTTCTAGTTGTGAGGGAACTGTGATTGTGACTGGAAACAGAACAGCATAGATAAAATGGAGACAGCTCACTGGGGAATGTGCAAAACCCTTCAACATCACATACAAGCACTTAAAACCGCTCACCCTTCATGAAGAGGTTCACACCAGCTGGGGGAAATTGGTCTCACTCAATCTGTCCACAGCAACAATTTTGCTAAAGCTTGGATGGAATTTTAATACCAACTACACTAAATAAGTCATAATAGTTTCCTAAAATATGGCTATTTCTCTGTTCCTTAGGAGTGAGTTTATTTTTCTTCTGTTTTTCTTTTTAATTGTCTCCTTTCAAACTGTATTTAGATGTGAGAGTTCCTTTATTCTTTTTTCAGGAGTATGTGGTATAACTATATATACTTCTCTGGGCTTAATTATAGATTTCTAGTCCTACAGTCTTCTTCAAGTGCTCTCAATTTAAAACTCAGTTTCTTTTCTAAAACAGAAGTAATAATCACCATTGTGCGTGCATGCTAAGTCACTTCAATAGTGTCTGACTCTTTGCGACCCTATGAACTGTAGCCTGCCAGGCTCCTCTGTCCATCGGATTCTCCAGGCAAGAATACTGAAGAGGGTTGCCATGCCCTCCTCCAGGGTTCTCATCATTACTTACCCTGTTTTATTGAAGAGTATAATAGACATAGAGCTGATTTGCCATTTATCTTTTCTGTACATTATGATTATTAGTATAGTGCTTTTAGTGCTATATTTAACACACATTGTTTTATTTCCATTTTGATTTTGACAAAACCAAATTTTAGAGAAGTTAGGTAACTTCCCTAAGGTCACCAAGTTGCCTTCATTTGGTAAGTGTGAAGAACTAACTTAGACACTGATCTCCATACTCTGTTCTGTGTGATGTCTAACTAAGTTGAAATTTGGGGATCCATATATAGTTGTTATTAATCATTATTTAATTTTATTGTACCCTTAGTTAGCAGATCACTGTTATTCTTAGGGATTCACAATTTGTTGATTTCTATCTGAAATCAACTAAGTACAAGTATTATCTCTGTGTTCTTAAGAAATTGGTATTCTGCATAGAAAATTATAACACATGTATGCAAATCTTAATGAGGGAGGGTTATATCTAGGATGTGTGTTGGAAGGTGTGTCTATACTACAAATTTCTCACTCCCTGGTACTTTTTTCTTCTCTCTACATTGTTCACTCCCTGAATCAAGGGAAAACAAAAAACAGAAAAACTATGCTTAGATGAAAGAGAGTGCTGGTCTCAGAGTCATCAAGTGATAAATTATTTATTCAGCAAAAAAATCATTAGACAAATGTTTGAACCTAGTTAGGGACAAGTACAGCAAGTATTTGCTAAGGTAATTTTTTTTTTACATTGAAAACATATTAATAAATAAAAATATTTTTTCATTTCTGTTTTAGTATATATTGTGTGAGCCCCTGGAGAAGGAAATGGCAACCCACTCCAGTATTCTTGCCTGGAGAAGCCCATGGACAGAGGGGCCTGGTGGGCTGCTGTCCACAGGGTCCCACAGAGTCGGACATGACTGGAAGTAATTTAGCATGCATGTATGCGTTAGAGAAGGAAATAGCAACCCACTCCAGTGTTCTTGCCTGGAGAATCCCACGGACAGAAGAGATGGTGGGCTGCCGTCTATGGGGTCGCACAGAGTCGGACACGACTGAAGTGACTTAGCAGCAGCAGCAGTGTGAGCCCCAAATATGCTTTTCTCTATTTATACAGAAATGCTAAAACCATGTTGGCAAAGAAGAGATGATAGTTACTAGAAAACATAACTAATCAAAGTTATGCATTTGGTACATAAGAGTTTTATTTTTGGATTCCCTTAATATAAGGACTATCCATTTATTATCCATCCCCAAATAATTCTTCCTCTCTTTTAAATTCTCATGAAGTCCTATTGCTGCTCTGTATCCATTTGGAAACAAGAATCTCTAAGGCAAGACAAGAATCACTAAGTTATCATCTTTCAACAAATTGATGTTAACCACTTAGTATCCACTGAAATAAGCTTTTGGCTTCAGTAAAATTTCATTATAAAGTGTTTTCACTACTGTTTAAATTTAGGACTCTTGGCTTAGAGTAATGAAGACCAAAAAGGACATCCAAAATAATATTGATTAGTTAATGTTCCCACATCTGAAGGGAAAGGAACATTCTCTTTTGAGCCAAACATTGATTTGCTTTTCATGGATTCTACTTTGAGAGCACCGGAGAAGAGACACATTTGCATATCCTATATATGTTATAAATTCAACCTTGTCATTATATTTAGGATTGGGTTCTATGTACTTTATCTCAATAATATCATACATAAAGTAAGATTTCAAAATAATTTAAGTTTAATCTGTAACATTTATGTAATGTTTTATATCCTCTGACATCCAAGCCTTGTTTTACATTTCCTGTAGCATTATTCAGATGTTCTACATCAATTGATCTTGACCAGGAAATATTTATAGTAAATGGCTCCAGGCCAATAATATGTCTTTTGCTTAATAAAATTGCACTCTGAATAGTTTAAAAGGTGCCTGTATTTAGTGGCAAATATAACACTGGCTGCTTCTTTCCTATGCCAAGTTACTGTCTAGTTCAAGGTGTTAAATAGCATAATGAGTTTGGTCTCTCCTAATACTGAAATAAAGACCCAAGAGAACTTCCACAGAGAGGGAGTTTTATAGTGGGAGATGACAAGTTGTTGTGAATATGACTTTTCCAAAAGAGGAGAACTTCTACCCTTTGAAGGCTGTGTTCATTCTCTTAATTCATGAGGTGCTCAGAAAGCTCTGCCAGACAGAATTGTCAATAGTCTAAGATGTATTTCAAACACTGACATTCAAAGATGCTAATATTCTTTTCTCTTATTCTGTTTATGTGAACACTCTGCTCGGAGTAGTGATTTGATGAAATAGTATCTTATTCATACAAAATCAATTCTGTTAAAAAGTATGAATTAAATATTTTAGAAATCCTAAATTGTAGTTTTAGTTTGGATAAAATAGATGATTTTAGTAGTTATGGATTTTTATATTTAGGGGAGAAATGAAGATTATACAGTTTGACAACATTTTAAAGTAATTCCCACAGGGGTTACTCTAAAATAAAAACCTAAACGGGAAGAAAATCCAAAGTGGAGGGTATATGTGTATACGTACAGCTAATTAACTTTGCTATTCAGCAGAAACTAACACAACATTGTAGAACAACTATACTTCAATAAAAATTAGTAAAAAATAAGACAGATAACCAACAAAGACCTACTAGAAAAAAATAAAGATAAATTACACCCTAAAAATAAAATTTTCAAAAAATCCACATTATAGTGATATAATTATTATATATAATTATTATATAATTATAGTGATATAATTAAAATTGCTTCATCAAGAAAAACTTAGAAAAATCACAATGTTTACCTAATTCTACTAAAACATTGTTTTTGAGCTTTGATTTTTTTTTTTTAATTATTAACTCCTTCAAAGGTATTAATAGACTATAACACATCTCATAAAAATTTATTATTTTAAAATAATTCTTATAATTTTTAGAGACATCTTAATCTATTGGAATTTATATTTTAGTATATTTAAAACTGGGCTTACTAATTTTTATACAAAAAGAAGATCTAGAAATAAGACCTAGTACAAAACAATTTCTAAAACTAAATTCTTCTGTAAGTCATTGAACTGATACATACTGCAGACTTTTATTGCTATCTATGTCAAACTCTACATTGTAGAATATATTGATGTCATTATAATGTAACTGTTTCCAAAGATGATTTGGAAGGTTAGCTGTTATTTACAAACTAATTTCTGATGAAATATATTTAGCAAATACATTTAACAAAGTTAAATAGATCTCATTTTATTACAGACTCTTCAGGGAATTTCCTGTTATAAAGCTCATTGTGATTATCTGAATAAACGTCTATAAACATAGAGTGCATTTCCTAAAGCCTTAAATCAAGAAAGGTTTACTCACAGAGCATTTCTATAGGATGTTCTGTCCAAAGTGCAGATCCAGTCTTAACCCAACCAAAAAACTCACATGTTTCCTTTTGTCCAACAGAACTTATTTCAAATTATGTTATATAGTTTGTAATTTTCCCTTGAAATTGTGCCCAATTTATTTTAATTCATTTACCAGCATCTTCTTCTATTGCCCACCTTTCTACTGAGAAAAAACGGAATGTCTTTATTTTCCAAACAATTCAGTTACTTCAATAATTAACTTTAGTACTTTTACTGAAGAAGAAATTATTATACATAGAAAACTATTTCCCTTGGGGTACATGGCCTGAGACTATCATCTAGGCTCTTTGGTTGAAGTTTATAACAGGTATGCCTGTATAAAATTCTTTATACCATAAGTGTTATTACAGCAAAATTCTAGTTTTTATATGTGTGCATGGATAACTGATACAGTCTACTGATTTAATTAAGATATACTGAAATTGATTTTTTAAAAATTCCTATTATCTTCCCTTTGTTTGATAAATTCCTCTAAATAGGTACTGAAACAAAATTACCAGTATCATAATGCTAACCTTCAAGAAAATAAAATTACTTACATGTATTTAATTTTAATTTATAAATATTTATGTCAACCATCTCTGGAGGAATTCTATAACGGTAATTAAGCTTAAATAAGTAACTAAAACTTTCTGTGGGACCACTAAATCTTCATTAATAAAATCTGTCCTCATTTATGACCACGTGTTTAAGACTACTCAGTACTATTTTTGAATAAGGGGTTTGCTATATAAATGATGAGTTAGTTATATCTAGTCACTAATTACTGAGTCTCACAAAATCCTTGAAAATAGTTTGTAGTTTAATTCAAGTGATATGATTTGAGGTTGGTACACAGTTCTTAGATAATATATTTGGCTTTGTGACATAATAACTTATCTTTATTTTAGTTTGTCTATTATAAATAATATGCATTCTATCTGATTATAATATAGAAGGGCTCATTTAAAAATTTGAATTACATAAAGGACATGATAAACATTAACAATAAATAAGTTATTCAGACATGATAATACTTTTCAATTATCCATAAGTTCATGTATACATAAAGTTTAATTGTGCATGTAATCCATATTTATTTAAATTAAATTTATAGGGATAATGAAATACATTAAAATTGAGATTGCAAGCAGCCAGCTGTCTGTTTTACATTGCATGTGCTTTCTTCAGTTTTTATGTGGTCTAAGAAAACATTAATTGGATCTTCACCCATGTTTAATCATTTAATTGAGCACTGTTTTCATTTACAGTGGGCCCTCAATATCTGCAAGTTCTGCAACCACAGATTCAACCAACCAGCAGATCAAAATTACCTAAAAAAATAAAAATTCAAGAAAGTTCCAAAAAGCAAAATTTGGATTTGTTGTGCACCAGCAACAATTTACATAGCATTTACATTGTATATACAATGATTTATATTGTATTAGGTATTATAATTGGACTTTCCAAGTGGCGCTAGTAGTAAAGAGCCTGCCTGCCACTGCAGGAGACTTAACAGACTCAGGTTCAATCCCTAGGTTAGGAAGATCCCCTGGAGAAGGAAATGGCTACTCACTCCAGTATTCTTGCCAGGAGAATCCCATGGACAGAAGCCTAGTGGGCTATAGTCCATAGGGTTGCAAAGAGTTGAAGAATTGAAGCAACTTAGCACACAGGTATTAAAATAAATCTAGAATGATTTAAAGTACACAGTAGGATATGCATGGATTATATGAAAATATTCCATTTTATATAAAAGACTTGAATTTTGCAAGTTCTGGTATGGGGGGTTGGGACTCTGGAACAAATTCCCCTGGGGATATCAAAGTATGGTTGTATTGACAATTATAAATAATATTGACATAGATATGCTCATCTATAATTCTTTGAATAAATAAGATTATATCTTTAAAGTGAATTCCTAAAAATGTATTAGATCGACCTACTAGATACATTTACTATTCTTCTCTATCTGTAACCTTTTATCACACTGTCTACTGCAATGTGTGGAAATATCTACATCATTGTCCCTATCACAGCATTAATATGAAAATATTTTTAGCTAATTTCAAAACTTAATTGCTTAAAAAGAGTACCATATTTTGTAAAATTTATGTATTGGCTTATGTGGTGTGATGAAATTTTTTTACATTTATGACTATTTTTGCTTTTGATAGTTGCCAGTTTAGATTCCTTTAATTTTTAAAAACTACTATAATCATGTTTTTCTTATTTACTTAGAAGATGTACATGTTTTTAACCCTGAAAATATCCTATGTGCTGCAAATATTTTTCCTGCATTCCTCTTTCAATTTAACTTCATTTGTAGCACTATCATAAGATGGAGGTTTATATTTCTAATCTGAATAGCAACTGTTTCAACTCAATAGCAACGCATTCCTCTCAGATTTCCGGGCCACTTTCTTGAGTTAATCTCATTTTTGTCATTTCTATTTTTATCTCTTCGGGCACTCACATCTAGATGTCTAAATAATTTGCTCATAATGCATCTTATCAACGGAATCCTTCATATGTGTTTGCTAAATTACAGCCCCTTCCACCCCTCTCTCCAGTTCCAACTAGTTTTATAAACCCATGTTTAATTCCTTTATTGCTTAGCTTTTGATCATTAAATCAATACCTTAAACACATAGATAATAAATATTTCTTGATTCCCTTATAACTTGTAAAGGAACTCATCAATGACTCTGCTATCTCATTCTCTGTCTTCTCCCTTATATCTGTGATTTGCACAGTTTATTAGTTTCTTGCTTTACTTATAGGTTGGTTCTAAAATTTAAAATGGTCATTATTTGTGATTATGACTAAATAGATAAAATTCACGACAAAATCACACAGTTTTCTATAGTTAGATTTCCTTTTCTGTGCTAAAGTGTCACAACTCCAGCACCACTCAAAAGGTTCTTCTTTGTTAAAGCCTAGTAGATGTCTTAAATTATGCTGTTTTTGTTCTCCTTCATATGTGAATCAGACTCTTCCAGAACTGTAGGTTTCTCCTGGATTTAGTAATTACCTTTGCTTTATCAGTGAAAAAAAAAAAAAAATGCTTTCTTCTCAATAAATAATATTTGTAGTTGTAATGATGCTGTTCTGTTTTTATTTTTGATATGCTCATTCCACTCTATTTTTCCTTTAAACAAAAACCTTCTTACTTTGTTTTGGACTGGCTTCTTCACAATTGATCTGTGGCTATCATTTACAATTGTTTGCTTTTCTTGACGTTTCTGATTGCCTGTTATTTCATACCATGTCTCCATTTTCATAATTATTCTGTGGAACTTTTTTTTTCCTTAAGCCTGATCTTTTGGCCAATTGTAGCTCTAAAGGATTAGATCAACTTAATCTTGAATCTCTTAACTGTTTATTGTCTGTTACAATCATGTTATTTTTTAATGTATAGCCGCAGTTGTTGCTCAGTCATTCTGTCACGTCTGACTCTGTGACCCCACGGACTGCAGCACCCCAGACTTCCCTGGCCTTCACTATCTCCCAGAGTTTGCTCAAAATCACATCCATTGAGTCGATGATGCCGTCCAACTCTCTCGTCTTCTGTTACCCACTTCTCCAGCAATCTTTCCCAGCATCAGGGTCTGCTGAAATGAATTGACTCTTTGCATCAGGTGGCCAAAGTATTGGAGCTTCAGCTTCAGATTCAGTCCTTCCAATGAATATTCAGGGTCAGTTCCCTTAACACTGACTGGTTTGATCTTCCTATGAAAGGTACTCAGGAAGTAAGAGTCTTTTCGTGAATGAAATACCTTTGTTCTGCCTTAATATTTGATTGAATAAATAATTGTATTTCTAAAATTATGATTTTTCAGCAAACAATGCTTTTAAATTTGATATATTTAGATAAACTTTTATTTTCCTTTATACTATCTTCTACTGCTCTCATATTTAGTAAATAATTTTTAATGCCTACCCAGATCAGAAGTCAGTTAAATTTTGTTATTTCATTTTTCAAATTAAATTTGTTGTTACAAAATGTGGTGTAAGATTAGGATTAAAGTTAATTTTTTACTCTAATTAGATGCATTTCTTTATACCATCTGGTAAGTAATCCATCCCTTCCCTTAATTTATCTCTGATAAGTCCTTTGGTATATTCTAAGTATAAACTATCTATATTTAAGTATCAGTTCAGTTCAGTCGCTCAGTCGTGTCCGAGTATTTGCGACCCCATGAATCGCAGCATGCCAGACCTCCCTGTCCAACACCAACACCCGGAGTTTACTCAAAATCATGTCCATTGAGTCAGTGATGCCATCCAACCATCTCATCCTCTGTTGCCCCCTTCTCCTCCTGCCCTCAATCCCTCCCAGCATCAGGGTCTTTTCCAATGAGTCGACTCTTCACATGATGTGGCCAAACTACTGGAGTTTCAGCTTCAGCATCAGTCCTTCCAATGAACACCCAGGACTGATCTTTAGGATGGACTGGTTGGATCTCCTTGCAGTCCAAGGGACTTTCAAGAGTCTTCTCCAACACCACAGTTCAAAAGCATCAATTTTTCGGCGCTCAGCTTTCTTCACAGTCCAACTCTCACATCCATACATGACCACTGGAAAAACCATAGCCTTGACTAGACAGACCTTTGTTGGCAAAGTAATGTCTCTGCTTTTTAATATGCTATCTAGGTTGGTCATAACTTTCCTTCCAAGGAATAAGCGTCTTTTAATTTCATGGCTGCAGTCACCACCTGTAGTGATTTTGGAGCCCAAAAAAATAAAGTATGACATGGTTTCCACTGTTTCCCCATCTATTTCCCATGAAGTGATGGGACCAGACGCCATAATCTTAGTTTTCTGAATGTTGAGCTTTAAGCCAACTTTTTCACTCTCCTCTTTCACTTTCATCAAGAGGCTTTTTAGTTCCTCTTCACTCTCTGCCATAAGGGTGGTGTCATCTGCATATCTGAGCTTAATATTTCTCCCGGCAATCTTGATTCCAGCTTGTGCTTCTCCCAGCCCAGCGTTTCTCATGATGTACTCTGCATATAAGTTAAATAAGCAGGGTTACAATATACAGCCTTGACATACTCCTTTTCCTATTTGGAACCAGTCTATTGTTCCATGTCCAGTTCTAACTGTTGCTTCCTGATCTGCATACAGGTTTCTCAAGAGGCAGGTCAGGTGGTCTGATATTCCCATCTCTTTCAGAATTTTCCACAGTTTACTGTGATCCACACAATCAAAGGCTTTGGCATAGTCAATAAGGCAGAAATAGATGTTTTTATGGAACTCTCTTGCTTTTTCGATGATCCAGCAGATGTTGGTAATTAGATTTCTGGTTCCTTGCCTTTTCTAAAACCAGC
Organism: Cervus canadensis; assembly: GCF_019320065.1. Taxonomy (NCBI): domain Eukaryota; kingdom Metazoa; phylum Chordata; class Mammalia; order Artiodactyla; family Cervidae; genus Cervus; species Cervus canadensis. The sequence continues at coordinate 7,109,494 of NC_057405.1, forward strand.
TTGAACATCTGGAAGCTCATGGTTCATGTATTGCTGAAGATTGTCATGGAGAATTTTGAGCATTACTTTACTAACATGTGAGATGAGTGCAATTGTGGGGTAGTTTGAGCATTCTTTGGGATTGCCTTTCTTTGGGATTGGAATGAAAACTGACCTTTTCCAGTCCTGGGGCCACTGCTGAGTTTTCCAAATTTGCTGACATATTGAGTGCATCACTTTCACAGCACCTTCTATCAGGATTTGAAATAGCTTAACTGGAATTCCATCACCTCCACTAGCTTTGTTTGTAGTGATGCTTTCTAAGGCCCACTTGACTTCACAGTTCAGGATGTCTGGCTCTAGGTGAGTGATCACACCATCGTGATTATCTGGTTCGTGAAGATCTTTTTTAGTATAAACTATATCAATTCTTTCTGACCTGTTTACCTTCTTATTATACTAGTATCACATTACAGAAATTATTAAAACTTTGTGCTGTCATTTAACATCTTGAAGAAAAGCCTTCTTTCTCCATTTTATTACTACTCCAATTTTCCTGATTAAAGATATTTACTTATCTTTCTACATATAAAGATTATATATTTGTTTATATATAGAAAATATAAAGATAAAATAAAAAAGTTCTGCTTTAATAGGCACAGAATGTTAAAACTGCATGTATAACTTCCATTTTTTGTATGTATAGAGTCATAGTGGGAAATGCACACATCTATCACTCTGTATCATGACTACCTAGAATTCCCTTGTGAAGATCTATGTACAACATTTCTGTAAATGTTTGAATTCTGATTGGCATTTTATTCATGTCTCATTTTGTCTATTAAACAAAGAGGGCTGGTATGGAAACCTTTATTCATGTTTTTGTACTTATCAGATTATTTAATTGATACAAATTCCAATAAGGAGAATTTCAACATATGCCCCTTTTATAATTGTGATATAGTCTCAAATACCTAATAATGAATTTATGTCAAACTGACTACTAGTAGTTTATTATAATAAATGGCCTAATTTTTCTAATTATTATTACCATTTTATCATTATTATTAGAAAAAAAAAGTAGCTCCTAATAGGCAAAAATAATATCTCATCTTAATTATAATTTTTACTCATTTGGATTACTAATAGTGTATATGTTTTTAGTTATGTAATTATATTGTTTTTCTGTTATTCTGTAACTTATAATTGACTGTCAAATGTTGCACAGTTCCCCGTTTGTCATTTGTCTGTTAAATATGTTGTAATGCCTTTACCCAAGTAGAGTTTATTTTTTAAATTAATTTTGTGAGCTCTTTTCCTGGTTTTAGATCAGAATTAGAAAGAGTGTGACACCCATTAAGATTTTTTAAAATTAAATTTTCATTTTCTTCTAGAACATTTAATAATTCCATGTTCCTTTTTAATTCAGAAATGAATGTGAAATTTATTCAGGTAGAAGGAATAACATAAAAATTTAACTATTTTTCACAAATGGCTTGTCATTTGTCTTAATGCAGTATATATATCCTCCACTGGTTTTAAATATAATTTTGATCATATATACATTTTAAAAATTTGGTTCTGTTTCTGGACTCAATTCTGTTTCAGCCATATTTCTATTTCTATTCTTGTTTGAAGTCTTAAAATTATATCAGGTTCTTAAAATATTTTAATTTCATTGCCGATTGGCATGCTATGTCCCCATTAGTAATTTATTGTTTAATTTGAGGACTTTACGTCCTCTCTCCCATAAGGCCTGGCCGGCTTGCTTTCTTTCCCTCTTCTTGTATTTGCATCAGGAATCCCTGGTCTCCCTTGAGTGCCCTGGACTTGCTCTTTCCCAGCGTTTGGTGTCTTCCCATTCCTACAGGCCAGGCCACGCAGTGCAGCTCAACTTCCTCAAAGTTTGTGTAGGGGGCTGTTGTAGCATCTGAGACCATCTAACCGCTTCTTCCATTGTGTGTTCACTTGCAAGAATGCAGAGTTATATCTGGAACATCAGAAGGGAGGGATAACTGGGCCATGTTAGAATTCAACCTTTCTTGCCAGGTGACCTAGCCAAGCTTAGTTATTCCCCAGACCACAGCCAATGCCCATCAGCTATGGCCATGTGCCACCGGAACATAACCAGCTATCACACAAAAGTTCACTTTCACTTAAATAGTGGGCTCCATCATATATACCATTTTACTAAAGTAGGAATATATCCTGGATTTTATAAAATACTTTAATTATATCCATGCGTGCAAGGTCACTTGAGTCATGCCTGACTCTTTGCAATGCTATGAACTGTAGCCCACCAGGCCCCTCTATCTACAGGATTTCCCAGGCATGAATACTGGAGTGGATTGTCACACCCTTCTACAGGGGACCTTCCCAAACCAGGGATCAAACCTGAGTCTCTTGGTTCTCCTGCATTGGCAGACGGGTTCTTTATCACTAGCATCATTGGGGAAGCCCAATTATATCCATGCCAACAATCTTATTTTTGCCTGTTAACATGTGTATGTAAACAGTTATAGATTCTCTAACATTGAACCAAATTCAAGTTCAGTTCAGTTGATCAGTCATGTCTGACTCTTTGCAACTCCATGGATTATAGCATGCCAGGCTTCCCTGTCCATCACCAACTCCTGGAGCTTGCTCAAACTCATGTCCATTGAGTTGGTGATGCCATCCAACCGCCTCGTCCTCTGTTGTCCCCTTCTCCTCTACTTTCAATCTTTCCCAGCAACAGGGTCTTTTCTAATGAGTCAGTTCTTTGCGTCAGGTGGCCAAAGTATTAGAGCTTCAGCTTCAGCATCAGTCCTTTCAATGAATATTCAGGACTGATCTCCTTTAGGATGGACTGGTTGGATCTCCTTGCAGTCCAAGAGACTCTCAAGAGTCTTCAACACCACATTTCAAAAGCATCAATTCTTTGGCACTCAGCTTTCTTTATAGTCCCACTCTCACATCCATACATGATTACAGGTAAAACCATAACTTTGACTAGAAGGACCTTTGTTGGCAAAGTAATGTCTCTGCTTGTGAATATGCTGTCTAGGTTTATCATAGCTTTTCACATCAGAGCAAATGTTGAACCAAACATCCCTGCTTTTGCAGAATAAACTATAACCAGTTTATGATATAGTATGTTTATGATCCTATAAAATATGTAAATATGCTTACAGAGAAATCATTAATTACTTTCTAACATATCCAAGGTGTTTCCATGCCTTACACAAACGAGAAATAACAGTTACATATATCCACAGAGGGCCTACTTTGTCGTGCCTACCCAGCGGTGGTTAAGGCACTTAGGCTTCAGCTGTGTCTTCAAGAAATTTACCCTGCAGTGACCAAAGACACAAGAAAAAGAAAAGCATGTTAAAAATAAAAAAGTAAAATAAATTCACATGATGATTCAACAAGTAAAATTGGTTGAATCAAAAAGAGAGAGTAGCTGGGACAGTGCCGTCTTCAAGAGAAGGTTCAGGGGTTGCCCTTTGAGCCTGTGTGATGAGAGGGATTCTCAGCTTCAGGAAGAACATTCCAAGGAGAAGGCAAATGACAAAGTCCCAAGAAAGTGGTTTTAGGTTTCTAGGTATTTTTTAGGTTTGGTAATACTAGCATCACAAAATTATTGGGAGAAATTTTAGAATTTTCTGCTTTCTCGCTATGTCTCAGTGGAATAGAGATGATTTACTTGCTGATATCATTTGTCAGAAAAATCATAAGACACTGGCTGCATCGGGCTCAATGTTTCTTTGATACTTCTTGACTTTTATATTTTTGCTTATTGGTTAATTCCTAAGTTTTCAACCACTTCATAAAACCATTTTAATGCTTGTTTAAAACAAATATTTGTTTTCAAATTTATTTCCACTGTGTATGGAATATTTTCTCATGATTTTTAATATACCCACTCAAATTATATTAATAGCACTTCGTAATTATTCTTATCAGTCATTTTCTGTATTTTGCTCTTCCAGTGTTTGCTGTTGTTGTTTTCACTGGTTGTCATCTTTTTATAAAGTATCAGACAATGATACTTTAGCTCCCCTCTCTTTTGCTTCTTGAGTCCTCATTTATTATCTTCTTGTCTATTTTTTTTAACATGTTAGAGCAAATTTTAATACATTGTCTTTTCCATCAAGAAATCTCTTTGACAGCATCTCATTTGATTTTGTAATCAGGGTTTTATCTTCCCTTTGACATATTATTTAATAAGAGGATCAAATATGTTTACGTTTATATGGTTCTTACTTTAGCATAACACATTGAAGGCACCAGTTAACTCTTACTTGCTTCTAGTTTGCCAACAAATCTTCCAAGTGCTAAAAATAAGTAGATTTTTAAGATAAACCTATCGAAGTGTATGTATATCTGTATACTTTTATCTACATTAGTGGTAATTTAATAGCAATTTCTTTATGTGGTGATAAGACTGACATCACTTTGATCATTCTTTCATTTAACAGCTATTTTTTGAGTCCCTATCTTATATGAGTCCTTGTCCTATGAAATAGGGATAAGCCTACTATAAAAGGTAAAAAAGATAGTGGTTTTATGTAGCATTATAATTTATAATATGGAAATGGATAAAAAATATGCCTAAGATACAAGATCATCCAACGGTACTTTTCCTCAGCAATGACCATTACCACACTGGTGTGTTTATTTCCAGCTTTTCTTACTAAGGCTTAAAAATAAACATTTGAAAAAGAAATTTCACTCACTTTTAAGACATAAGCCACATTCTGAAGACAATCAAATTGGATTTTAAGGGTCTTAAGGTGGGTCAAATAAGAAACCTGAACCATTTGAACCAAAGTCCTCAACCTTTTTGAAAACTGGAAATAAGCCAGTCTTTCTTTGCTGCATGTTTTCCATTAGCTGTTGCTTAAGAGAGAACATTTCAGATGCCTCTCTTTGCATTGCTGTCTTGATTTTCTTTTTTTCAATTTCAGCAGAGTGGCTCATAAATAAACATGTTCACGGCTCAGGTTGGGAGTGACAGTTTATTCCTACTATTCTGATGGATTGTACAAGATATCTACAGTTCTCTTCTCTAACTAAACATCCATGCATGGACTGTAAAATTAATCATAACATGGCAGCATGCCTAAGAATTCTGAACTGCTTCTCTCTTGGTGATCTCAGTGTCAAAGCGAAACTTTCATTTCAGTAATGATAATTAACAAAACCTACTTTTTGGAGATTTACCCTCCAACTGATACTATATACTGCTGTTTCTCTCATATGCAAAGTTGTGTGTGCTTAGCTGTCTATAGATTCTATTTGATCAGAAAGTGAACTCCTTCCTTCGGTCACTGAATCATTGCTGATGCTTTTAATGGGACCTTGTTGTGATGGTTTTTACATATTCGCTGCCGACCTTGATGTCTGTGTACGCAGGCTGTACCGCATCATTAAAGATTGGCACCCAACTGTGGTAATGCCCTTCTGCGAGCCCCAGCTGCTCTGCATCTTGAGAACAAGCTTCACCCTAACTGTAAGGGAGACGGGAGGCAAAGGGAAGGCTGTGTATATATCACCTACCCCTAGTACAAGGGGATGTCACACTTGTTCAAATGTTTACTCTCTTTTTTTTATTCTTCTTCCAGCTGAGCTCTTTCAACTCACTGGGTAGAGCTTGGTGCTTGAGATCTGAAGGTCATGAATTCTATCACACTGGCGGGTTTCAGGGATGTGGTAAGCAGATGACTGTGATGCCTCTATTCTTTGTATATAGGGTCACAGACCATTAAACATCACTTCCATTAACATCTGCTTCTGTCTTTCAACAATAATGTATCAGCCAATGGAATGTGTTAACAGGAGAAAGGCAACACATTTATTGGCCCTGCTTTACAGGCACATTTGTGCACGTTCATATAGAAGTTATTAATGGCTGTACACTATAACATGAGAGAATTTTCCCTTAAATGCTATATAAAAAAATATGACTGAAGAATTCAAAAAAAGTAGACCCTCCCCCCCTTTCTCAAGTCCTGTTAATGCTGTTGCCATAATGTCCCTCCTCCATTTCACTTCTATTCTGTCCTATTGTATACCCTTCACTGACAGTGCTGGACTATGGCATATTATTTAATCTATCTTTTTTTCATCTGTCTAATGTAGTCCAATGTGTCTGTAATCAAACTGATTTCTTTATAACACTTTACTTTCATCAACTTCCTGCTCAACATTCATCAATGGCCTCCTATTGACACAAAGTGTTCAAATTCCTTAGCCTGATATTCAAAGCTATTTATAATATGAACTGAGACTCTCTTCTAATTATTATTTCTTATTGTTATATTACATAGACTCAAGTCACACTGTGTGAGAGGGTATTGCATAGTCAATACTTTGGGTAGAGAGTTTTAGACCTGTCTCTTTTTAACACTTAGCCTTTAATCTCTTCTGATGCTTTTCTAAAAATTATTAAATTTTTTCTTCAAGGGGGATAACCACCAACTTTGTAGCATGATGAACTAATGAAGGTAAAGTGCCTGCATGGAGTCTGAGGCATGGGAGATGGTCTATAAAGAAAGCCGGCAGTAGTCATAATAATGGTGGCAAATTCTTCCAGCTAGTAGTTTCCAGCCATCTGTTATTCAAGTCCAATCCTTCAGTCAAGTTACAACAATATTACTTCTTGTCTTACATTTTATTTATGATTATTATCAAGCTACCAGGATTTTTGCCCTCCCTAATTCTGTAATGTAATTATCTGCATCATTAATTTTTGTTTTAAATACTCTTCTTTTATACTCCACATCAAGATCGGAGGCTGCTAGAAGGGAAATCCCTTATGTTTGTTCTCTGTACTTTGTTACAATGGCAGTTTCATAGATTTGCAGAGCATTTAGTGCAGAGCTTTTAATGATGTGTTGATTAATTTATCCACTGTCATATTACTAAGTCAGCATCATATTCTAAGGAATATGGCTTCATGACTATATTAAATGGAACTTAGTATTTTTTCACGTGAACTTCCACTAATAGTCTGAGTTCAACTTTAATTTTAACAGAAGCAAATGCAGTTTACTAGTCGACTACAGAAATTTCAAAATAGCCAAGATTTCACTTAATTTCAGCTAAATCTATTGCATCACACAAATCCTTGTTGAACTGGATAACATCATCATTATTTTTCTGCAACTTTGTGTCAAGAACATGCTAATCCCCACATAATTCTGAATATGTGATATCATCATTCCTATTTTATAGATGATAACACTGAAACTCCAGAGACAATGAGGATAATGTCCAAATATGGAGTGCTACTGGGATTGACTACAGTACTACCCAGCAAATATTCACTCGAGATCCTGCCTCCTTCTTGAGATCTAGTATGTTCTATGCTTCATCTTGATTTGGCAATGTGCTTTGGCAATGAAATATTCATAGTTGGATATTAAGTGAGCACAGCCTCTAGATGTGTTTTTTAGCTTAGCTTGCTTTTATCTTTCAACTATTTATGATAAAAATATACCTTAAGTGGTCACTGATCCATGGAAAATGTACCCAAACCTGACTTAAAGAATCAAACCCATCCTAATCACAGCTTGAAACAGAGCTGACCAGTCAAGCATAGCCTATAGAGCCAAACTACCTTGATCTCTAGACCCATGAGCTAGAAAATTAAATGTTTGTTGTTGGGGATGGTTTGTTAGGTAGCATTAACATGGCAATAGCTGCCAAATGCACTAATAATTTAATAGCAAAGATTTGAACTCTGATCTGTCAAAATTCGTGTACTTGCCACTAGACCACACCTCACTGGTCACAACGCACACAGAAGGCTTGCATTTGAAGTATTACTCAAAAATCTCAGCTCATATTATTTCATACTGACCATAAGAGCATTTTGCTTTCCTTACATTCCCAACAACATAATCCCATGAAAAGCACTCTATCAAAATGAATGTTATTAAAAATTATTTTTTTTAATGTCTGAGAATCATTTTTGGTGTTCTATTTGTATAGTGAGGACATCCAAACTACAAAACCATTGCTTCAATGGTCTGTTCTCACATATGTACTCTACTCCAAACAAATTCTGCTTGCGGTGAATTCATTGCCACAAAACAGTTCTAAATTAAATGGAAAGTTTAGGAACTGATTATGTATTCACCAATGATAAACAGTAATTTTTCAGAGGTAGAGGGTAAGCTACTTGCTTTAGAAAGTCACATCAAATTGGACAGCAGATGATTAACAACATGTTAATTGCCAAATGTGGTAGATAATTGAAAATGTGATAACCGACATATAATTTTGGCTATTAGCACATTATTTATTGATTCTAACATTTATATGTCCTTCTGATAAAAATTCTGAGTGACTACAATAGATTCCTAATACAACTGAACTGGCTAGGATCAGTTGTATTTAATTAACCAGTGCTAACTGGTAGCTGCTAGTTGGCATCTAACTTTGCCAACAACTCAGCATGTTCGTTCTCATTTTAAAATTTTATTTTGGAATCTCGAATTCTTAAATAGCAGCAACCTCATCTAAAAAGTTTTGGTGTTTCACTTGATATCTGAAGTCTCACACATTGGCAATTCCTGTTGGCCACCACTTCTATTTCTTTAAGTGCTAGTCTGACAGTGACTATAGACGTGACGGCTGCAAGGATGGCTGCCAACAGTTCATCACACTCCCTCCCCTACATGCTTGTCCTAACTCCCACCACAAGTGGGAATCAATTTCCCCCCTCCTTGAATCTGGATGACCTTGTAACTTGTTTTGATCAACAGAATTCCACCAAAATGACTGCACCAATTTCAAGTCGGCTTTAAGAAACCTGGCTGCTTTAGTTTTTGGTCTCTTGGCATACTACTTCCCTGTAAAGAAACTTGGGCAAGGATTCTGCGTGATAAAGACTATGAGTGCTGAGTCCCAGGCAGTCCTACAGTTCTTCTAACATTTCTGAGGTGTCAGACATGTGAGTGAAACCATCTGTGATCCTCAAGCCCAGTCAAGTCACCTTACAGAATATCCCACAGAGCAAAGATGCCCCCAACTGCAGAAAAGTGAAAAATTAAACTGGTGGTTGCTGTTTTAAGTCACTAAGTTATGGATTAGTTTGTCATACAATAGATAACTGAAATGGGGTATAAGATACAACGCAAGACAGAACCTCATGCAACACTTTTTAGCCTTTGCTATGTATGATCTCAGTTCTAATAAAAACATTTTCACCAATATATCTTTATTATTTTAATTAAAGTCATAAAAAAGTCATGCTCTATTGCATTCTTTTCTCATTTTTGTTCAGTTTGCATCATTGGATAGCCTATCTTTCAATCATAATTGTTAAAAAAAATATGCATTTAGGTCTTACAGAAAAAATTGAAGTCCATATATAAAATATACATAATAAATCATAATATTTATCTTAACCATTTTTTAATTTGGCCTTGTAATAATATGTATTTAAAATGAGTCATTTCATACTGTTTTCAGCAGCACAGGGAAATAATTACCCAAACTTTGGAAAATATTTACTTCGAGAGGATATTTTGATGTTCTTTGAATACATTATTTTATACCCAAATCTATCATAATGTGGAATAATTACACTTTCATAATAACTATGTTTAAAAGTGAATTATAATTAAGCACAACTAATTAGCAAGTAGCAACAGAAATAATAACAGTTTAAACTTGGCTTTAAACTTAACAATGATTTCTTCAAAGTATAGACATACATAGAATTAAGAAAAAAAAATTTAAGCTCTGTACAGATAATTATGACAATAGTAATCTTAGTATATTAATTTTAAATTCATGTTCTTCTGACCACTGTGTCTAACAATTAAATGAAATTGCCTGGAATAAACAGACCACGAGAATGTTGCTGTACATACCAACTCAACTAGAATTTTACCTACACTTTCAAGATTAAATAAGTCCCTATTAAGTAGAAAAGTCAATAACAAGAAGGCAGAAGAGCAATATTAAGCTAATTTAGTCAATGTTTTGATATCACTTTGGATCAAAAGTCAGCATCACTTATATGAAGATAGTCGAGGTGGATTTGAAACTTTATGGTATAGCTTTCCTGATTTGATATGTATGTTGAATAGAAATTACAGTGCTGGAATCCTTGATTCAGATTGCCTAGATGAACATGGAATTTGGGGAAGTCCAGGAGACATAAAAAGTCTAAGGGAAGTAATCAAGATCAGAACTGGAAATATTTAACTCTGGTTTTAACAAAGATAAGCTCAAAAAATTAAACATCTGGGAATGTCTTAGGATTTCAAATGATTTATCCTTTTTTAACAATCATGAGAGAAGAAAGGAGTTTGGGAAATGTGTCTTTACACTGCATTAGAGAAGAAGAGAGGCAGAACAATAGTATGATTATCATAATTGTTTTAGGCATAAAAATACTCACATCCAAGGTCAGAGGTGGCGGCCTAGAGGAGCTACCCCACATCCAAGGTAAGGAGCAGAGGCTGTGCCTTGCTGGAGCAGCCGTGAAGAGATACCCCATGTCCAAGGTAAGAGAAACCCTAGTAAGATGGTAGGTGTTGAGAGAGGGCATCAGAGGGCAGGCAGACTGAAACCATAATCACAGAAAACTAGCCAATCTGATCACACGGACCACAGTCTTGTCTAACTCAATGAAACTAATCCCTGCTGTGTGGGGCCCCCCAAGACAGCCGGGTCATGGTAGAGAGGTCTGACAGAATGTGGTCTACTGGGGAAGGGAATGGCAAACCACTTCAGTATTCTTGCCTTGAGAGACCCATGAACAGTATGAAAAGGCAAAAAGCTAGGACACTGAAAGATGAACTCCCCAGGTTGGTAGGTGCCCATTATGCTACTGGAGATCAGTGGAGAAATAACTCCAGAATGAAGGGACAGAACCAAAGCAAAAATAACACCCAGTTGTGGATGTGACTGGTGACAGAAGCAAGGCCCAAAGCTATGAATAGCAATATTGCATAGGAACCTGGAATGTTAGGTCCATGAATCAAGGCAAATTGGAAGTGGTCAAATAGGAAATGGCAAGAGTAAATGTCGACATTCTAGGAATCAGCAAACTAAAAGGACTGGAGTGGGTGAATTTTACTCAGATGACCATTATATCTACTACTGTGGGCAGGGATCCCTTAGAAGAAATGAAGTAGCCACCATGGTCGACAAAAGAGTCTGAAATGCAGTACTTGGATGCAATCTCAAAAACGACGGAATGATCTCTGTTCATTTCCAAGGCAAACCATTTAATATCATGGTAATCCAAGCCCATGCCCCAAATGTAATGATGAAGAAGCTGAAGTAGAACGGTTCTATGAAGACCTAAAAGACCTTTTAGAACTCATACCCAAAAAAGATGTCCTTTTCATTATAGGGGACTGGAAGGCAAAAGTAGGAAGTCAAGAAACACCTGGAGTAACAGGCAAATTTGGTCTTGAAGCACAGAATGAAGCAGGGCAATGGCTAATAGAGTTTTGCCAAGAGAACGCACTGGTCATGGAAAGAACCCACTTCCAGTGACACAAGAGAAGACCCTACACATGGACATCACCAGATGGTCAGCAACAAAATAGATTGATTATATTCATTGCAGCCAAAGATGGAGAAGCTCTATACAGTCAGCAAAAACAAGCCCAGGAGCTGACTGTGGCTCAGATCATGAATTCCTTATTGCCAAATTCAGACTTAAATTGAAGAAAGTGGGGAAAACCACCACCCATTCAGGTATGACCTAAGCCAAAACCCTTATGATTATACAGTGGAAGTAAGAAATAGATTTAAGGGACTAGATCTGATAGAGAGTGCCTGATGAGCTATGGACGGAGGTTTGTGACATTGTACAACAGACAGGGATCAAGATGATCCCCAAGAAAAAGAAATGCAAAAATGCAAAGCTCTCTGAGGAGGCCTTACAAATAGCTTTGAGAAGAGAAGTGAAAAGCAAGAGAGGAAAGGAAAGAAATAGCCATTTGAATGCTGAGTTCTAAAGAATAGCAAGGAGAGATAAGAAAGCCTTCCTCAGTGATCAGTGCAAAGAAATAGAGGAAATCAATAGAATGTGAAAGACTAGAGATCTCTTCAAGAAAATTAGAGATATCAAGGGAAGATTTCATGCAAAGATGGGCTCAATAAAACACAGAAATGGTATGGACCCAACAGAAGCAGAAGATATTAAGAAGAACCATACAAAAAAGGTCTTCATGGCGCAGATAATCATGATGGTGTGATCACTCACCTAGAGTCAGACATCCTGGAATGTGAAGTCAAGTGGACCTTAGGAAGCATCACTACAAACAAAGCTAGTGGAGGTGATGGAATTCCAGTTGAGCTATTTCAAATCCTGAAAGATGATGCTGTGAAAGTGCTGCACTCAATAAGTCAGCAAATTTGGAAAACTCAGCAGTGGCTACAGGACTGGAAAAGGTCAGTTTACATTCCAATACCAAAGAAAGGCAATTCCAAAGAATGCTTAAACTACCACACAATTGTACTCATCTCACACGCTAGTAAAGTAATGCTCAAAATTCTCCAATCCAGGCTTCAGCAATATGTGAACCGTGAAATTCAAGATGTTCAAACTGGTTTTGGAAAAGGCAGAGGAATAAGAGATCAAATTGCCAACATGTGCTGGATCATTGAAAAAGCAAGAATTCCATAAAAACATCTATTTCTGCTTTATGGACTATGCCAAAGCCTTTGACTGTGTGGATCATAATAAACTGTGGAAAATTCTGAAAGAGATGGGAATACCAGACCACCTAACCTGCCTCTTAAGAAACCTGTATGCAGGTCAGGAAGCAACAGTTAGACCTGGACATGGAACAATAGACTGGTTCCAAATAGGAAAAGGAGTACGTCAAGGCTGTATACTGTCACCCTGCTTATTTAACTTATATGCAGAGTACATCATGAGAAACGCTGGACTGGAAGAAGCACAAGCTGGAATCAAGACTGCTGGGAGGAATATCAATAACCTCAGATATGCAGATAACATCACTCTTATGGCAGAAAGTGAAGAATTAAAGAGCCTCTTGATGAAGGTGAAAGAGGAGAGGGAAAAAGTTGGCTTAAAGCTCAACATTCAGAAAACTAAGATTATGGCATCTGGTCCCATCACATCATGGGAAATAGATGGGGAAACAGTGGAAGCAGTGGCAGACTTTATTTTTCTGGGCTCCAAAATCACTGCAGATGGTGACTGTAGCCATGAAATTAAAAGACGCTTACTCCTTGGAAGGAAAGTTATAACCAAACTAGACAGCATATCAAAAAGCAGGAACATTACTTTGCCAACAAAGGTCCATCTAGTCAAGGCTATGTTTTTTCCAGTAGTCATGTACGGATGTGAGAGTTGGACTATAAAGAAAAATGAGCACCAAAGAATTGATGCTTTTGATTTGTGGTGTTGGAGAAGACTCTTGAGAGTCCCTTGGACTAAAAGGAGATCCAACCAGTCCATTCTAAAGGAGATCAGACCTGGGCGTTCATTGAAGGACTGATGTTGAAGCTGAAACTCCAATACTTTGGCCACCTGATGTGAAGAGCTGACTCATTTGAAAAGACCCTTATGCTGGGAAAGATTGAGGGCAGGAGAAGAAGGGGACAACAGAGGATGAGATGGTTGGATGGCATCACCAACTCAATGGACATAGGTTTGTGTAGACTCCAGGAGCTAGTGATGGACAGGGAGGCCTGGCGTGCTGTGGTTAATGGGGTCTCAAAGAGTCGGACATGACTGAGTGACTGAACTGAACTGAACTGAACTGAATAGTATTTTATTCTGAGTACTGGGGTGCTTTGAAGCAATCAGAGCCTTGGTCACAATCTCTGTAGAGTCGAATTTGATATAAATTACCTCCACAGCTGGTTCCAGAATTCTAACTTTAGGAAGAGAACTGTCTTTGTTGGAGAAATACCTTATTAAAACACTTGCAGGTGGTAGGCAAGACTTTGAAAGCATGGTTATGTACAATCTATGCTGGTAAATGTGACTCAAACACATCTTACACTTGAAGTGAACAGACATGTTAGGGGCTTTGAGAGAGTAAAGAAAATAGAAGACAGGAGATGGCTGGATAGCATGGTAGGAAGGTAAGATTGGATCCAAAGAAATGGTTGTGAAGCTTTAGAAACAGGAATATTTTGACATGAAATATTTTTTTAATTGACTTAACTTTTTTGTGCAGTTTTAGGTTCACAGCACAAGTTCAGAGCATTCCATATGCTCCCTGTTTCTAGCCTCCTTCCACAGTCTCTCCCACTATCACTATCTCACATCAGAATGGTCCTTTCTTACAATTGATGAACCTACAATGATACATCACTATCACTCAAAGACTATCATTTACATTAGGGTTCACCCTTGGTGTTGTACATTGTGTGGGTTTTGACAAGTGTATAAGGAATAATACATCATGCTAACAAGATTATGTTCAAAATCCTTCAAGCTAGGCTTCAGCAGTACATCAATCAAGAACTTTCAGATGTACAAGCTGGATTTAGAGAAGGCAGAGGAACCAGAGATCAAATTGCCAACATCCACTGAATCATAAAAGACAAAGCAAGGGAATTAAAAAAAAAAAAAAAGTCTACCTTTGCTTCAGTGATTACGCTAAAGTCTGATGATTTTGATCACAACAAACTGGAATATAGTTAAAGAGATGGGAGTAGCCAACCACCTTACCTGCCTCTTGAGAAACCTGTATGTAGGGCAAGAAGCAAGAGTTAGAACTGGACATGGAACAACAGACTGGTTCAAAATTTGGAAAGGAGAATGTCAAGACTGTATATTGTCACCCTGCTTATGGAACTTATATGTAGAGTACATCATGCGAAATGTTGGGCTGGATGACTCACAAGCTAAAATCAATACTGCTGGGAGAAATATCAAAAATCTTATATATACAGATGACACAACCCTAAAGGCAGAAAGTGAAGAGGAACTAAAGAACCTCTTGATGAAGTTAAAAGAGGAGAGTGAAAAAACTGGCTTTAAACTCAACATTCAAAAAAACAAGATCATGGCATCTGGTCTCATCACTTCATGGCAAATAGATGGGGGAAAGTGGACACAGGGTCAGATTTCATTTTCTTGGGCTCCAAAGTCATTGCTGACATGACTGCAGCCATGGAATTAAAAGACACTTGCTCCTTGGAAGAGAAGCTATGACAAACCTAGACAATGTTTCAAAAAGCAAACTTCACTTTACTAACAAAGGTCGATATAGTCAAAGCTGTGGTTCTTCTCAGTAGTCATGTATCGACCTGAGAACTGAACCAAAAAGAAGGCTGAGAGCTAAAGGATTGATGCTTTAGAGCTGCGGTGCTGGGGAAGAGGCTTGAGAGGCCCTGGGACTGCAAGGAGGTCCAACCAGTCCATCCTAAAGGAGATCAGTCCTGGGTGTTCATTGGAAGGACTGATGCTGAAAGTGAAACTCCAATACTCTGGCCACTTGATGCAAAGAACTGACTCATTGGAAAAGACCCTGATGCTGGAAAAAATCGAGGGCAAGAGAAGAAGGGGGTGACAGAGAATGAGACTCTTGGATGGCATCACTGAGTCAACAGACATGAGTCTGAGCAAACTCAGGGAGAGAGGGTAGGACAGAGAAGCCTGGCATGCTGCAGTTCATGGGGTCGGTCGCACAGTGTCAGACACGGTTTAGCGACTGACCAACAATAAGGAATAATGACTCTGACTGACCACCCTAATGACACATACCCACAGTATAGTTCACACAGAGCAGTTCCATACCTAAATATCCTCTATGGGGTCTGTTAGTTCTCCCCTTACATTTACATGCCCAAGGTGGAATTTTAATTTGAGTACCTTGCGAGGCACTCCTATCCCTCTAACACCCTCACCCCTTAATAAATGTTGATACAAAGAGTGTACTGTGCTCCTCCTCAGTGTTTGCACTTAAAAACAGAGTAAGACAATCTAGACACTTAGTTAATCCCTAAAAATAAATAAGAGAACAGTTGAAAATCAAAAACATCTCCAGAAAATCATAGAAACCTCGGGGAAGATAGTCGATTCTCCATAATCTGTAGATTAGAGGTTTGAAACAATTTCATTAAGTTCTGAAGGAACAAGTTTTAGCTGACATCTGGATTAAACAATTCTCATAATACTTTAAATGCACTTGGTGATAAACAAAAACAACAGCCTTCAATTTGGTTGTGCTGGGAGTAACTATTGTAAAGCTGAGTAAATTGTGCAGAGTCCCTTTGTAAGTTCAATCAAAGGACACTCAGATTACCATTCCCTTGGAGTCTGCACACATAAACTGGTCCATCATACCTTAAGTGCCATAACCTTTAAGGGATACTTTTGTGATTCATAAAGAGCTGACAAGTTTTGACATATGGATTTTTTTAAGGTGGGAGGATGCCTTCAAGTAAATAGAAAGGAATTTCATTGTATAGGTCCTTCTGAAGAGACCGATTGTTTACGTCTTTATTGTTTAAAAATAAAACAAAACAACATCAACAACAACAAAAATCTGGAAGGCTTTGTTTTCTTATTTCAAAGAATGTATTTTTCTGAAGGAAACATATTCACTCAAGCCATATATGATAAAAATAAATCACAGAATAAGTCACCCTTTGGGAGAAGAGGATCTTTGATTCAACAGCCTTGACAGCAGAGACTGAGTGGAAATGTTAGCAGAGAAAGGGTATAAGTTGTTTTATGTTCAAAGCTGGTAAGCGGTGTGAGTAGAGCAGAAAAAAGAGTGTAGACCGTGATCAGAGAAAAGGAAGGAGCACCTTTCCGCGTCTGAGTAGACTGTTGCAGGGAGTTGGTCCCACCCAGAAAAAGATGAAAAATACACGAGAAGAGGGTAAAACAGATACAGTAAAAATATTAATGTGTGCAGCAAGGATGCAGAGCATTGGAATAATAGTAATAAGTGAGCTAATATGCAATAGAAATAATGAAGCCAATAAGAGGCACATACTTAGTGGTCAAGAGCATAGACTCTAGAATCAGTTCATCTAGGTCCAAGTTCTGAGGCCATCCCTGCTAGATGTGTTACCCTGAGTAAGTTATTTAACTACTCTGTGCCTCAGTTTGCCCAGCTGTACAATGGAGATACTAACTGCTGTCCTTCCTCTTTGCGGAACAAGGACCAAATGAGTTAATCTCTATAAGGTACTTATAATGGTGCTAAGCATATAGTGAATGTTTAGTACATATTAGCAATAACCCTTACTAATATGAGCTAACTTGCATAAGTAAACCTACTGCAATATAAAATAACTAGAAAAAGACAAGAGAATATAATGGTTTGTTGAACAAGTTTGATCCACTAGGACCACTTATGACACATTATGTAATTAGCTCAAGAGCAAAAGACAAAAAAAAAAAAAAAGCTCAAACCTGGAGCTGAGCTCCAATCCTTAGCTACAAGTCCCAATCAAGTAGCATCAATTCAACTCAGATTTGTATATTTCATAGAGCGATGTCTGAATTAGTTGGATATACCTAATAAAATGGTTTAATAAAACAGTTTATGTTATGCCTTTTTTTGCCATCCTGTGCCACTGAATGAGCCGCAGTTCTCTTTTTGATTGGGTAAAACAAAAGTCCTAAGTAGGAAATTTCATGGAGATGGTGCCTGAATCTTCTGGATACTTGAGAGCACCCAAAGAGAACTGGCTCTCCCTTCTTGGATCCACCCTCCACGTACATGGGGAGGATTATCCAGTATCACAAACATTTGATGTTTATTGATGGATTTTTCCTCTCTGAATTTTTCAGCATTATGATCACTCTGTGATCCCAAATGTGAGATGTGACTAATCATTATGTTTTCACAGAATAACAGGAATTTTTAGGTGAGAGAAATCCTAAACAATATGTGGTTGTCTCACTTTCTAAAATAGGAAAATACAGGCCACAGAGAGATTTTCTAAGATTCTCCTGCCTAGAAATTAAATGAGGACAAGGTACCAGATAGCTGTATTCCTACTCCTGAATACATTTGACAAACCTTTCTTGCTCACAGGGTCCACTCTCTACTCACAGAATGATGGTTTTCAGAAGCCAGGATAAAAATGACGATGCACAGTCATCAAAAGGAATAGGGACAAGACAATGGCTACTTAAGTTAGAGAAATTCTTCCATCATGCTGATCATGTAAATGCAAAATCAGCCCTTACAGGCAGTATTTCCCCAAATTGTGTAGATTGCTGCTTGGGCTGTGTCTGTGCCTGTGTGTGTGAGCGCACTTTCATTCTATGATTTTACTTTAGCATGCTTCAGCGACTCCTATTTATTTAGTAACATTATTGATCTTTTGATCCTGGTTAATTTAGTAACCATTATGCTTTATATGGCTATAATATTCCATTTTTATGTCTAGATTGCCAGGTAACTATTTCAGAAATTATACCTCAAAAAAGTTGATTCAAATAATGAATGGCAACAAGAATAATAAATCACCCTTTTCTGTTCCAATCTTTTGTTGTTCATATATGTTGAGTGTGTGTGTATCAGGTATAATGCATGTAGCATGTCTGTGTCTGTATATCTCTCTGAATCTTGTTTTCTGCATGTGTTTTTGTCTGTTCTGTGTCTCTCCATCTTGTTTTCTATGTGTATTAGTTTACACATCTATGAGACCAATGATTTGCATTTTAGGAAAAATGCTTTAATAGGTCTGTAGCCCTGTGGACTAGGACTAGGTAAAATACAACTTCATTCTCAGTATACACTAATTGTCAGATATCTGGGGTTTGAAGAATGCTTGAGATGACTGGGGAAGAGGTCAAGGGGGAAAGGCAAGTTCTGCCATCTGGGAGCAAAGGTGAACCCTGGGAGTAAGAGTCAACAGCGTGAAGATTTCATGGCAGAAATGGTGCAGAATATTTAAGAGAAACACTTCTTATATTTTAATAATGCTCTGATTTCCATGCTTTACAAAAGTACCCCCTCCATTTTCCAAAATGTATACTCAATATTTGCCATACATACATCCGTCTATAGGTGGTGCTTAGAGAACGAAATGATCTGGATTATACCTGGAGGTACAATAATACAGCAACGAACACCATGCCTAGAACACAGTGTAAGCAGAGAAGCAGCTGGCAAATGGCTGGCTGAGAAGTGGACCAAGGCATACCGACTTTGCCCAAATATAGGAGAGGATGTGCACCCTTGAAGGGGGAAGGGAGACCAATACTTGGAATTCATACGTGACCCTTAAGGCTCCCTGCAGAACCAAGTGCTATGACTAAAATGATGTATAATCTGTTAATCCCTTCATTTTTGCAAGTGTAGACATAGACTGCAGAGAAATATAATCATTCTTTCACTACTTTCTTATTAGGCATAATTTCCTAAGAACTCCATTGTGAGAGAAGCTTAGTTTATATTTCATGATATTTCATATAATAGTAATGCGCTTACTGTGTAACCATATCACTAAAAATAGCACCAGGTCTCTGTAATTGCTAACACAGTTGATAGTCTGTGCACTAAGCATGGATGTATCTCATCCCATACACCATTTACAACTGCCGCAGTAATCCAACAGTTCATAATCTCAAGCAAATACAAGTGAACATATTCCCTGAACAACTGCATGCATACACTAACCCTCAGCTCTTCTGCAGTTTCACTTGTTTGGTTAAAGCCAGAAAAAGCAGCATGTCTATTCTGATAACTTTTAGCCTTCTAGTGTTCCTTCAGATCTTCATCTCCTCACAACGTGTAAGAGAAACTCCAGATGTGAGTGGTGGGACTGCCCTAAAGCGTGTTGCACAGAGGTTAGCTCAATTCTATGACATGAATTAACATATCACTCTTCACAAAACCAGATTTTAAAATGTATAAGATTTACTTTAGGAAATATGAAGAGCCAACTAACTGGAAAAGACTGATGCAAAAAGCTGATTCATTGGAAAAGCCCCTGATGTTGGGAAAGATTGAGGGCAGGAGGAGGAGTGGGCAATAGTGGATGAGACGGTTGGATGGCTATGTCGACTCAATGGACATGAGTTTGACATATGCTTTCTCCCGGCTCTTCACACAAGCACTGCAAAACCCTTCACTTTCAATGACTGAACAGCCTCTGTAGGTAGACAAGAAAATATAGCTGCCCAAATTACCTCACCCTCCTAGAAAGGAAAGGTGTTAGGATCCCAAACACAGTACAAGTAGATGGAAAAAATGACTGGGAAAGAGAAAATGACAACAGATTGCCAATGTCTGCTGCGAAGAGTTGAGAAAACAAGTACTCCATGAAAAGAAATTTATTGAACCATGATGCTCATTCCCAGTAAAGAATAAAAATAGAAAAAAGATAATTTTTTATATGCTTAAAGTGATAAAAAGTGAAACTTAAACTAAAAATAATGACTGTTTTTGTAAAAGGGTGGGAAAGATTAAATTTATTGATGCAGGCTGCATTCATGGCATTTAGGAAAAAACGATTTTAATATCTGTCAGCCATTTCCCACAATTTTCTGTACTCTTAAAATGTGGTTCTGAACTTCAAATGTAATTTGCTAACCTAGCAAACTGTCAGAAACGGCTGGCCATTTGGAGCACAGGTCACAGACACAGTACCATTTAGGTTTAAACCTGGGCCTGCCACCTGTGACGCTATGATGGCTGGGGACAAGTCACCGAGTTCCTAAGCTTCATATTTTTTCTTGTATGCACAAAGGAAATGATGAAAATGGACACAAAATTCCCAAGAAAAGAGATGATCTAAGAAAAATGCCTTATAAAATGCAACACTCCTTGCAGCTCAATGTACTCTCAATCTCACAATATAAAATTTATAGTTTAAAAAAAAAAAAAAAAAAGCTGATTCATTGGAAAAGCCCCTGATGTTGGGAAAGATTGAGGGCAGGAGGAGGAGTGGGCAATAGTGGATGAGACCGTTGGATGGCTATGTCGACTCAATGGACATGAGTTTGAGCAAACTTCAGGAGACAGTGAAGGACAGGGAAGCCTGGCATGCTGCAGTCCATGGGGTCACAAAGAGTTGGCCATAACTGAGCGACTGAACAACCACCATCTCTTAGGAATATATTCCTGAGTAAAAATGAATACCATAATGATTGATCCTTATGACTATTTTAAGCCCAACCTGGCTCCAATAGGGTTTTGGTGACAGAGCCTGAAGTCACCAAAGAGAAAGACAAATCAGGACTAATTAAGAAATAACCCTGCTCTTCCCATGGCTATGTACCCAAAGAGGCAGAGCTTGTACCAAAGGGGATACCTTTATAATGCCAAAAGTGAAGAATCCTAATTTTCCCTTAAAATAATTGCTTAGAAAACACTTTCTCTATAAACTATTTAATCACATTAATACAACATGGTTTAAAACCATACACAGTCACAGAAATTTTTATGATGCAAAGTACTCACTTGGGCTGATTTTGTTTTCCCTCTGAACTAGCAGACTTTATCCATGCTGTTCTCATTTAATCAGCCTTCTAGTCCTTCTCTTGCAGGAGGTGAAGAGAACTATACTAGTTGGAAGAAAAACTGTTCCTAGTGAGAGCATTGTGCCAGGCACATCTTAGGCATTGAATAAATATTTGTAATAGACAAATACATGTAATGGATGTGTAGTTTTTGCTGGACCCACTTCAATCTTTAGAACCCAATTTTACTTTAGGGGTTTACTCCTCCTCCACACTAATTACTTGTTATTTGAGTGAAACTGATTCTTACACCACCCCCTCCACCCCCCACCCAACTAAAGCACAGACATATTATCCAGGCCTGGCTCTTCACATATTTTACATATGCCTTTCCCTGGTCAAAATGAATATGTAACTTAAACCTGGATGATAAACACCCAATTCTAGGATGTCAGTTGAAATTTTAGAAATAGAAAAAAATCTTGCTTTCTAATAGAAATTCTGGCTATAAAAATGACATAAGTCTGGAAACGTCAGGTTTCTCCACATCAACGCTGTATGTTTGGGAAAGAGTTCAAAACTGGAGAAAACAGAGAGAATGAAAGAGCATGTGAGAGCAAGAGACAGAAAGACATGATAAATTGGATAAATTCCTATATTCTGCCATGCTTAAATCCAAACACACTTCTGTAGTTTTCAGGCATTCAATAAAAATTTTTTAAAATATATATTTATCTGATTTGAGTTATGGTTACGTGTAAAAGAAAGAATTCTGATTAATACCTTTTAAATTGTTTCATATTTCCCTCAAAGTGAATAATGTGCTCCATTCAAGAAACAAAAATATGCCAGAGTGTGTGTGTGTGTGTGTGTGTGTGTGTGTATAAGAGAGAGAATATAATATAGACATATTTCTAGGATGGAATGAGAGCATTACACATGAATTTCCTTAGGCTCATCAAATTAAAATATTTTAGAAAATGTTGGTAATGGACTAAAACAGAAGAAATTATTCTTATTTTTAACTTGTATTTCCTTTAAATGGTAGGATATAATAGATGACTCCCAATGATTCCACTCCTGGCATTCTGGCCTTTGATCATCTCCTCCCTGTGAGTGTGGGCAGGATTTAGTGACTCACTTCTAACCAATAGAAACCTGCAGATGTGAGGTCACACCACTTCTGCATTTAGGCTACCCAGAAACAGGGGCTTCCTCTTGAAGTTCTGCTCTCTCGGATTTTTCACCATGCCATGAAGTTGTCCTGTTAATTAGATCTGAATCAGATCATCCACTGGTCAAATCTCTGGTTTAGACCCCAGCTCCAGATCGTAGGTTGACTGATGCCTCATGACAGACCTACAGATCTGAGACCCACAGATAATACATAGAAACAGAATCAAGATCAGAGATCATTCAATGGAATCAACGTTGCAATTGTAAAACTGTAGCTATCTCCTGCCACCTGCAATCTGTCAAGGGATATTTGGTTTGTTTCAGTTTTACCCGAATCTCCTACCTGCTATTATCACTATAAAAGACTTGAATAAAATTATCTTTTAAGCAAACTCGACATTCTATTTCTGGCTTTTTTCCCCTCCATGTTATTTTTCTGCCACAATTGCCTTCTGTTCAGCATTTTGGACCTTCGGTAGACCTCAACGTGGTGTCACCTGCAATCACTACCTTTACAGCACAAATTCTGAAATGTAATAGCAAGGAAACTTCACTTCCATGAATAGGAGCAGGTAAAATGAGGTCTGAAAAAACTGAGGGCTATCCAGATTGCTGAGACTTTCTCCTAGAGGACTTTTAATACACAAATATACTTGGTTACATACACTAACTTTTGGAGTTGAAATTTTATAAGGTTTTATAAAATTTCTGAAAATCTGTGTGTATCAAATTTCTAAACTTTGATTATATGTCTAAGTATTGAGAGCCCTCAGATCTAACCCTGCTAAAATAAGCTATCTTGGGAGCAAGTAAGCAAATAATAGTCATAAGTAATGTCAGAATACACTCTAAATAAAATCATGCTTCATTTCTGGTATCACTGAAGCAACTATTCATTTATTTAACAGATTTTTTCCTAAATTGGTGAAATTACATTCTCTAGTATTTTTCTAAGGTTAAATTTATTTTTCCTTCCACATTTACTTATTTAGCTTTTTCTTTAAAACCCAAGTCACAGAGCTGTCATTATATGAGAGTAACTTACATGATTGCACAAATCTTCTTATGATCTTTGTGAGGAAATATATTTCAGAATCTCCTGGAATGTAGACCTGGAATTTTTAGAGAATTTCCAAAATACTCCATCTTCCCACACAACTGCTATGTTGGATGCTCTGAAAGAGGCTTAATGTGGAAGATTCAGACAGATAGCCAAGAGAGAATCAGAAGAAGATTATAGTAGACATGACGCCTTTTGAGTTTTCTGGTGAAATCTGAGTTATACCGATCAATAAGCCTATTTTGTTTGACTTTTGTCACACTGACAGAATTGCTTGGCTATTTATTTAACAGTAGGAGTTGCTGGCAAACCAGTACCCTAAAGCAGAGGAGAAAAAGAGAGGGAGGGAAAATGGGATGGAGAGAGACTGGAATTTCCAGATCTGTGTTTCCATTCCTGCCTTTTACAAGGCAACACTTCTAGAAGCTAGCAGACTTTCCCCCATATCACCAAGGAGAAAAGTGGCCCTTTCTCTGAAAGGAAAGAGAAGATCAGAGGATTAAGTGAGGGACAGGAACCGCTAACTCAAGGCTTCCTTCCTTCTGAGAAAAGCAGAAATCTCCTTTCTGTCACAGTGTGAAGGAGTAACAGATAGTAACAGAACCCTTAACAGATAATTTTTCTCACTTCGTGTGTGCCTTCTGTTCTGGAGAGCTATTCTTTTACTCATTCAACAGTGCTTCTCAAACTTGAATATGCATGCATACAGATCACATGGAGATCTTGTGAAATGCGGAATAATTCTGTTGTTCTGAGTAAAGTCTGAGATTCCATATTTCTAACAAGCTCCTGGTGATGTCAGTCCGTGGACTACATTTTAGAAGCAAGGATGAGAATATCTGATATTTTGCAAGATTCACCCTCTCTCTCTGTCTCAGTTACTGTGGGAATATATGCAGATGCTGTTCTCAAGGAGCATACAGTATATGCAAAAAGAAAAGTCAATCTGTGTGTAAAAATAGCTCATGCATTAACAAAATTGAGAGCAATTAGAGCACTGGGGAGGCACAGACAGGGCTGACTTCGTGGGCATGTGACCTATGCAGTCTCACGGGGCCCCCTGCTCAAAGGGCCCACGCCTGTTTTCATGCTTCGCTGTCACTCTATGAAAATTCTTACTAAGTTGTGAACAAGAGGCACTTCATTTCCATCTCATACTGGACCCCACTAAGTAGCTGGGAACAGATAAGGTCCTATGGGGCATGAAATAGGGTGAAATCACCTCCCGCCGAAAGGAATAAGAAATACTTTCAAAAGGAAGAAACATTTGAGCTGAGCCTAAAGGAGGAGCAAGATTGGGAGAGAGAGAGATGTGGTGAAGTCACGGCAGGGGGAGGAATCTGGGCAGAGGGCTTGGTGCAATCAAAGGAACAAAAATGAGAGAGGGTGGAATGGCAAGTAGCTTAGTGTGACTGGAACATCAAATGCTGAGCGCATAGGAGGCACTCAATAAATTTTTGTTGAACGCACGTCTGCTTAATGAGTGTCCTAGAGAGCAATGGTCTCTATTGCCAACCTATGAGAGAGAAACAGTGATCCCACTGTATTGAACTGTAGCAAGTACTGTACTTTTAAAGGTTCAAAAGTGGAGATTCAAAGTTCACCAACACATATGTTTCCGAGTCCTGCAAAATGCTGGGTTTTTGTCGCCACATGTACCCGAAGAGACTGAGGTGGTGGTGGTGGCTTCTTTTCACGAAAACTTCCTATTTTCATTTTCACTCATCTGGAGAAGTTCTGTTTTATGTTTCGGACATAAGCACCCATATAGTTTCAAAGCACACATTGAAACAAAAAGATATTACTTTTGAACAGAATTGGAGACTGAGGTGAAACCATTACTATGATTTTAAAAACAAAGCATAATGATCTATAGAGGAACCAGTGTTCATGCTATCTTTGTGGAAGCCATGTATAGGAGTGTGAAAGGACTGAAATAACCCCCAAACAGAGGAAGAGCAGTGCATCATTTTGTTAATTTGTTTTTCTTTATTCAATAAGAAAAATGAACATATAAACTTTTGTCTGTTTTGGTAGGTAGGAGGCTAGAATTTGAAGGCACACAACTTGCTAAGGCTTATCTTTCTGCTTTAAAATTAGTGTTTAGTGTCCAAACTGACAGCTGGGGAGATTTGCAGATCTCAGAGCTGTTCTGTTCCTCGGCCCTTTAGGCATCTCTTAACTTTCCCAGAATTCATCCTCAGTGTCTCCACCTTCCATTCCTACAGGGATAGATTAAGCGGGCAGGACAACAAAATGCCATGGGCACAACCATTCAATCAATTCCCACTTGAGATGCTGAACACACAACAGAATGGTCAGTATGCTGCCACCACAATTCTGTCTCCAGGGCCAATTCTGTGCCAAAGTTCCTCTTGAAACCAACAGCAAAATCCACATTGCAACAGGAACTGCCGCTGGTCGACCTCACAGCAATGGAATATGCCCTTGATCTCTAAATCCCCTCTGCTGGCTACCCTAGAGCTAGAACTGCTTTTGCATGATGTGACTGATGATACTGGAGTATTTTATAAATTTTTTTACACAAACCAGGCCCCGTGCTTTGTATATGACACATTAACCTGGTCTCTTTTAGCCTTCCATTTTGTAATTGTTACAGTTGTAATTAATTTTTCTATCCTAAAATAAGTTCTCAACATAAAACCTTGAAAGGAAATAGAATGTATCAAAAGCTTTTAAAAAGCCTGACATGTTTAGCCTTATAGTTTCTCACTTTTAATTTTTATTTTTTTTTGAGGAAAATAAAACCAGACAAAAACTCAGCTGAAATAAAGCACTTTTAAAAATTATTCTAGGAACAGAATAATGTTCGGAAATTATGCATCATAAATTGGATATTTATATTTCACAAATTAGCACATGAAGTATGCCTGAATTGCAAAAAAGATGAAAAAATCCATTTTTCAAATTTTTTTTTTAATCTTCAGAGTCTTCAATCAGCAAGCAAATATTGCTTCTGTCTTCTGTCTATTAGTCAGTATATTATCTACCTAGTCAGCCAGACCTGGCTCCTGGGGTACAAATGCAGATATAGTGAGT
The DNA here is from genome assembly GCF_019320065.1 of Cervus canadensis. NCBI lineage: Eukaryota > Metazoa > Chordata > Mammalia > Artiodactyla > Cervidae > Cervus > Cervus canadensis. The sequence goes on from NC_057405.1 coordinate 7,136,145, forward strand.
TTCAAAATAGGCTACAAACTCAGTCACTGAGGTCAGCTTCTTCATATATGGTGCGTATCGGTGGGCTTCACTGCTCCCATTAATCAGACACTTTCTAAATACTCGCTCCTTTAGTGTCAGAGATTAAGTGAAATTTCCCAGTTGAGGAAACAGGTTAGCTTCTTGGTGCTGAGTCTCTCTGGCTTTTACATAGAAATAAAACAGACCCACTTTGCAATGCTGTTGTTTGGATTGCCTCACTTATGTGCTAAGGTGTATGGGAGAGTCACTCTTCAGAAAGCATGTCCCTTGCTACGGAGATATTTGCATGCACAGAGGACATTCGAAAGTCATTGAATTGGCAAGTGTCCACAGTCAGGCTGAAGTGTGAAATGCTATAATTAATTGGGATGTTTCAGACAGAAACCTATTAGCCAAATAGTTAAAGGAATTGTGGGATAGGGGTTTCGTGCTTGAGTTATTCAATAATCACTTTAAATTTCATTTTGGCTATGAAAATGTGCCAATGATACCAGATTTGTGTCACAGTGGTCTGAGTGAATCTGCCGGCACTGTTGCCATAGTGAAAGATTTAGGAAATGTGCACTCAATTGGTTTGTGAAAATAGGGGATTTTTAATTTATCCTTAAGTCCCGGAACACATGTAAGCACCCTTTTCCTCTCACAGTTTAATCTTTCAGGTTTCAGTTACCATTACCAAAAGAAATATGTCTAAATTAAATAATTGCTGAGTCTTAAAAATATATAAAGTATTAGTGATACAAAACATAATGACATCCTAACACATAGCATTCACAGTGGCTAATATATTTAATTTAGCTAGTTCAATATTAACCTCTTAATTTTTAGGGACATGTCTAAAGCTATACAAATAAAGATGAGATCATTTTGAATCTAGTAAGTTACTACAGACGCAACTTGAAAGAGACAGCAGATCGATCATGGGAAATCCGAGGTTCTTACTCATAAAATACTATACTAGCATAGGGGATTAAAAAAAGAAAGACATTTAACTTGTGTACACTTTTTATTTAACCATCTTCCACACTTCTCCAAAGTAAGAAAGTTCCTGTAACTCTAAATGTTTAAATAGCTGATATTCCCTGGGTGTTTACCCAGTTCTCAACTTCTGGGGGAAGAAGGGGGCGTGGCTCTTTCTCCACAGGGCTCGATTTTAGCCCAAACAGTTATACAGACATCAAAGAACACCCCTGGACAACCAGAATAGAACAGCTGCAGATTTCCTTTGATCTCTGCTCAATGACCTCTTCATCACATTTAGTATCCTTCTTAGTCTGGGGTATTTTCTGAATCCCTATTCCTTCTAGGAAAGCTGCTGCCTGCAGACTGATGCTAGTTACCAGTCTTTTCCACAGAGGAAGGAACTGGATTGATAACTGTCTTCCCTGTGGGCTGTCTGTTCTCTATGCCTATTTAGTACTGAGATCTATGGTTTTTGATTCTCTTCTTTCTGACATAGCGACATCCCAATCTGTTGTAATTGGGTTGCAATTAGTAAGAGAACCATGATAATTCAGGGCTTGTCATCGATAGCTGCCTGGGTCTTTTGTTTCTTCAGTATTTAATCATTCCCCTGATGCTATTCTCTTTATAACATAAAGCAGTTAGAGGAAAAAACTCTCAAATCAGAAAATTAGCTACCAATTCTAATAAGAAGATTGGATGGAAAATAGCAACTGAAATAAATAATTCAGTGATTTCAATTTTTCATGTTCCCATGTTCTGTAGAAAAATAATTATAATCATGGTTAAGATGTTTATCCAATTGTGGACCTTCTGTTCAGTGCTCAGATGTGTTTTTGGTGATCATTTATTTTCAAACTTTTAATAAGAATGATTTTATAGATATTTCGCTTACCCTCATTGCATTCCATTTAACCTACCAAAGATGTCTGAAATACTCACTATAGAACAGACAGTGAGCTAGGACTCCTGTGGGAAACTTAAAGTAGAGAATAAACAAACACTCAGTACAGAGGGTCGTCCAATGGTATAGACTAACAAAACTCAGATACAGAAAGAAATGTGATGTGCAATAAATGAAAATAAAAATAATAAAGGATAGATTTATCCAAATCTATGGGTGGATGGCTGGTTTAATGGAAAAGGTGGGACTTGAGCAGTTCTGTAAATTCAGTACTTTGTTGTAAAACTATATTATGCAGATAGCATCTTGGACACCTAAGTAAATTTACATTTCTACTTATTCCTAAATGAATCTATATGAATTCAAAAAGCTATGTGTGGATTTCTCATGATTTACCACCTTGGTGCTTTGGGGAACATGTCATGGTAAGTGCTGACTGCACTCCTGTCCATTAACTTTTGGGTTCATTTCTTTTTTGTCACCATAAGCACTTATGATAATAGAAGATCATCAGCAAGAGAAATGTGTCATTACACATTAAGCAATGCAATTGAACAGTAAATATATTTACTTCCTAAGAGTATCGTGCCTTGTCCTAAAAGAGAATTACAATGTGAATAACTATTGATCACTTTCTCTTGGGTGAATCACAGGTAGGCTCATAAAAATGGATATGATAATCAAGAAAATGACACATTATTATAGGAGATCACTGCTTCTCACTTCTTCCCAGAAGGGTGGCTAAATAAACGCTGTCTATCATACATACCAGTGATCCCACCTCCTCCCCTTTATAGCACACAACATCTTATAATTCAATGTCTGTTTTTCTTGCTAAACTGTAAACTCTAAGAGGGTAGGCCCTTACTCACTATGGCAAACCCAGAGCTATAGTAGGTAAACATTTACTTAATAAATGGATAAATAAATCAATAAAGAAGAACTATGTTAGAGGATATAGAGAATGGTTTAAAGTTATGGCGAAATTATCTTACTTATACTTTAAAAAACAAATGTATTTCTTCTTTGCTCTACCATCATAAACATACATTGTTGACTTCTGTGGGGTAATATTCCACATACAGTTTCACTATGTGCTTACATGTCTGCTTTTCTTGTTTGACTTCAGATCTTGTTCAAGGATCTGATGAAACATTGCACTGGAGATGTGCAGCATTTAGAAGAGGGACCATGGGGCTGGGACCAGGTGAATAAAAAGGAACATTTACAGGATGGCTGCGACTTGAAACAGTACAACCAGGAGGAGAACTTGAAGGACTGTCCATAGCTAGTTAAAGAAACAGTTATCTTTCAGGTCCAAGCTCAATATAAACTAAAAGAAATTAGGATGGTAGGGTTCAAGTTTAAAGGATTTAGAAGAGGCAAGAATATGTAAATCACCTATACTTCAACTAATAATAATAGATGAAAATTAAAAGAGGTGGGAAATCAAGAGTGAAAAGCAAAGAGGAACAATAGTGCCCAACCAGAGTCTTAATCTATCAAGAAACACGGAAGGTGTTTTTTATTAATACCCAGGAAACTAGGGTGACTAAGAGACGCCATATCTGGCTAGATGATTAACTACAGGTAGGACCTTGTCTTTGAATTTCTAGCACTTTGCACAGTTATTGAATATATGGTAGATACCAGTATTTATTGAATTCATGGATGAGTCACTGACTCTTTAGAATTCCAGACAACTTTGTCTTTTATCTTGTAATGAATATGTTTCCAAAACAATTTGACATTGTGAGAATCATAAAGATTATTGCCAAGATGATTGATAATTGCGATTTAAATGTCTTGTGTGAATAGGAAACAATCATTAAATTTTCTCTCTAGTATGCATGTATATATTAATCTATTATATATACCTTTATTTATAAAATAATTTCAAGAATAAAATAGTAACATAACATTGAATTTATATACCTGATTACTAACCTTCCAGGCTTAAATTTCATCATGTCAACAATATTTTCCTTTATTAATTGATCTAATCTAGTATTAAATATACATATTCACTTTCTGATAATGTAGTGTTTTATTATAAAGGACAACTGAAATGTAGATTATGCTATATGATTCATGGACCCTCATTAGAAAATGTTATTCATTTTGCTTTACTCTTTCCAGCATTCTTACTTCTGGTTAATGTATTACTGATAGTAACCTTTGGTTATCATCAATAACATCATCTTTAAACAGGAAAGATTACATAAATCTTATTATATGAACATACATATTTATATAACTTTAATTTTGTGAGGGCTGTTATTCTATAATAAAATTGAATTGATAATTAAGATATTTCTTTAAAATGTTTGAAAATTTCCTTTTATAATGAAAATAAACGTTTGCAAAAGGGATATGAAATGTTTCAGACTAGGAGAGATGTCAGGAAGAAGTTTACACAGACTGGATGTCACTAGGGTAGAGCAATATTACAGAAAATGTGTATTCATGGGATAACCTGACTTCTGGCCTGCTCAAGGAAGGGTATCAAACTGGACAACAGCCTCAAGTAAGACCCTGTCTCTTCCTATAGGAAGGATCTCCCTCCTCCCGTCACATACTCTCAGAATCTTGAATCCCCATATAAACTATTCAGTATTAGGTCTGAAAACAAAAACAAGCCAAAAAACATGCATTATGATGAGAATGTAAGAATGTGAAGGCAGAAGGAAACACCTTGGTTGTGCGACCATTCCTACTCAGGGGAGTTTCCAGATTGGGAAGACCAAAATGGTAGATGGAGAAATTCAAGTAGATGCAAATTCTGGTGAGTGGAAGCCCTCACACTCAATCAGTGCTCAGACCAGGCTTCTTCACGTAAGTTCAAATTTTTTTTTTTTTTTCAAATCTACTTTTTAACTTTGCTTTGTCTCCATCCAGAAATAGAAGCAATGAAGAACAAAATAAGGATAGAATAAAGAAAAAATATTAAAGCTAATAACAAGGAATGAAAGAAGTAAAAGAGTTTGATAGAATAAAGTAATTTTTAAAAGATAACAGATAATATTTTTAAAGCCAATGGTAATGTTAATCACAGAATTTTCCTCTATGGTTAAAGTGTAAAAAAGTGTAAGTCACAGGTTACGATGATTATGAATAAAAAGTTTATATTAAAACATTTTCTGTAAGTGATTTGACTGTTTTAGTTCCATGTAGTTTGAGAATCTGATGATGCTGTCTTTCTCTTTATAGTCCATCAAAATAGGCAGGTTTCTATTTATCTCCATCTCTAGGTTTAATATTTTAAGCTTAATACTAAAGTTAATAACTTATAGTATGTTGAGAGTGGTAGTTCACCAGGCATACCCTCATGTTTGGGGCACCAAGCTTTCCTAAAAACATAATTAAGAAATCAAGGTATTTTTTTAGAGTGGTGGTAATGGGTGACTAGCCACTATTTACTTTAAAATGTAAGTTATGAAACTATAGTTAGTTCTTGGTCTTGGAAAAGAGTTTTTTTTTGTATAACAGAATAAATATTTGTAAACAATTTTACTATATTTTGACTTTGATCCTTAATTGTTAATAATGACTAATTTTTCCAACAGTAGTTTATACTCTGTTTTGAGTAGATGCCTCTCAACCATCTTAAATATTTTAAATTAAATTTAAAATGCTTCAGAGTGCGCACACAGCTCTACGGCTTTAGGCCAACATCCATCAATTGCTCTGCTCTTTCGGTCGAGTGCAAGTCTCATCCATGACAGCTTTCTGTGAATTAGAGATAAAGCCTTACTCTGCCTTTTTAACATTTTCCATGCAGCTCGATAACTTCTGCATCTCTTCTTTTTCAGGGCCAAAAGGGAAGAAAATTTGTGTTAGATTTACTCCTTCCTTCTCATTCATCAATTATTTGCCTTTTATTTATGTAAAGTTTTCTTCTTATTAGCAATCAGATAAAGTCACAAATTGTGCTCAGATGCACACTGCTTTCCATTAGAGGAACATGTGTCTTTTTATAAGACAAATAATTTTTAAAGCCGCTTTTAAACATGACAAGATTTAGAAAGGGAGATATACATTGATTTTACCATATGGCCTTTGTCCTAGGCTTTGTGAAGCTATTGAAATATCTTATCACATTGTATCTCATCTATTAGCATATTCTGACTTACTCTTTGTGAGAAAAATATTCTGCAATCATTCAAGGTTACAATTATCTTTGCATTTTAAATTACTCTTACTCTAACGAAACCTAAAAATATAATTTCTGTTCACTTCAATTTGGCTTTGTGTCTTTTTCTTTATTCATTAGAAGATCTTCTATTTACTAAGTATGGGAATATAATTTTCACACTAACAGTTTAAAATAAAACAATTAACTTTTATTCTGTAATGTAATTATAACTTTTTTTATTGCATTTTACATATAAATGTACAACTGTGGCTTTAACTTTCATAGAAACTATATTTTTAAATTTTTAATGTTTTTTCATATTAAGGAAGTATCAGCTTTCAGTTCCTGTTACTGGCTCTTGTAGTTTTTGTCAAGATAGGGTAGCAAAAATAAATCTTTATTCAAGATGGGCTTTGACACTGCACTAAATGAATGATGGCAGAATCCCAAAAATGAACCAGGTACTGCTCAGAACACAGGAAGAACACGAATCCTACTTCCCACGACCTTCTAGCCTCTGATGTTTATATCCCCAAGTTCCTTATCCTGTTGTAGGGTTTATATGTGCACATATCACATCCCTAGGCTTCCCCGGGGGCTCAGACAGTAAAGAATATGCCTGCAATACAAAAGACCTGGGTTCAATCCCTGGAGAAGATTTCCCTGGAGAAGGAAGTGGCAACTCACTCCAGTATTCTTGACTGGAGAATTCCATGGACAGAGGAGTCTGGTGGGCTACTGCCCATGGGATCGCACAAGAGTTGGACACGGCTGAGCGACTAACACATACATACACATGACATTCCCAACTCAGCATCATCATGAATTATGTACCAAACCCCTCCAATTATTTCTAGTCATCAGAGGAGGTGATGAACTAGGCAAATGCTCCACCATGACCCATTGGACTCCATGTAACAGGTTCAGAGTTCTCTGGACAGCCCTGTGCCAACTCGGCCAGGCTACGATGCTTTTGCCTTTATGTGTACTTTCTCATCTGTTTGGGTAGTTATACGTACTAGAAGTATTTTAAAGGGTAATTTCACCAGACACTGTATCAAATGCTTTACTAAAGTGCATGTATTCCATCTATTCCATCCTTTTATCTTCTATTCTTGTCTCTGCTAAAATGGAGGCCCCTCCCAGATGCCATATGCTTCTTCTAGATTCCTTTCATTACATCCATTTCATTAGCTAAAAAGAAGTCTGCAATTCTCCACAGCTGTGGCAGGGCCCCCACCCCTATTTCACTCTAGAATCTCTCATCTTTACACTACCTCCCTGTGAGAAGCCCACTAATATGTTCCCCCTCTCAGCTGCATAACTTCCCGTAACAACTCAACAGTTACAAACTGCAGCTTCCTTCTTCAGCTGCATAGTTGAAAATTCTCCTTACCAAAGGCAGTCCAGCAACAGACATTTTATCCTAAAGCAGCCTTCCGTTCATAGTTAAAAATATGGTGTTCATGGCTAAAATAATGTGATCATTACCTTCATCTTGTAACAAGACAAGGTATGCCTCATAAAATATCACCCACTATGTGTTTAATTTAAATTTTTTTTTAAATTGTGAGTATGAGGGGCAGAGAGATACAAATTTGGAGTAGTGGTTATAGAAGATAGTGCATGCTGAGGAGACTATCTGGAATTCCAGTGACATAAACAAAGAAATTTGGTTTAATGGAAATAACATGGATGTTGAGTTTAGGAAGAAGACTGTATTGGCACAATCTTTGTAAAGAGCAATGCTTCTGACAGTCATCCACATGTTTCTAGATATCTGTGTATTTGATATTAGCTGGATATTTGAATTGAATGGATATTGCAAACAGTTACTTTTATAGCTATCCCCAGACTTCCTAAGTGTTCGCCAAAAATAAACATAATAAAAATGGTTTTTAAAAAGGAAGATGAGAAGTATTGATCAAATTCAATGCTACCACACCTCTGTAGATTCCTTTTATCCCTTGAGGGCCTGTGAAATCTGACACTGCTCTGCAGACAGGCTAAAGCAGTGTGTCCAGAACACCATCCGACATCAGAGGACACATGGCTTTGGTTTCAACGAACGTGACAGATGTGCACATCTCCATTACAGAAGTAGGCCACACATACGAGGAAATGCCCTTGCCCTTGGTCATTTCTGCTTTATGAAAGCAAATACAAGTTTAATTAAATGATGGGCTCGAACAGGCTTCCCAGACAGAAATGAGGCTCCGTTGAAAATATTCAGATTTGAAAATATGGAGGGGAAAACACATCTATTTAGTTTACGAAATATTTAGAAGGTCATGTTGTCAGAAAAAGCAGTGACCTGCTGTGAGTCTTTTTCTAATTTGAAGCTGTGATGGATTATCCACACCCAGGCAGCGCACCCTTATAAACCAAAGTACAGATAGGTTTGATATGATACAGTGATTTTAAACTGTGCTTTAATTTGCAGCTATTTGAACCACTTCCATTTTTTACAGATATTGAAAATTGGAAATGAGTCAAGCGGTAGCATGTTCCAACATATTGCTCCAAGTAACAGCATATCGTTTCACTATGTACAGTGAGTCTGAAAATTAATAACCAAGTAAAAGACACTTAGCTAAAAAGAAAATCACAAAATAAGAGACTGGGACAGGCTTTTATTAAAGACTGATTATTGAGGGGGAAAGTGCTAAGTAGAGAGAATCCAGAATCTAGTTATGGCAGCAACAGTTGCTAACTATGTAACTTCGGGTCAAATCCATATTTTCTTTAATCCGTAATTTTTCAGTGACCACTTCTGATAGATGGAAGAAAAATAGTCATTTGTATATAAGCATGATCAATGTGAGAGTCAAATGAGACAGCAGAGTTTGAAAATAATAGAGAGCTCCACAATGTCTCGTTTTATTATTATCTTCAAAACCATTATTTTTGGCCAGTGCAATATTATCTTTCCTCACAGAGCTCATATCTGGATAGGAGAGAACGACATAAATAATTGCAAAAATATTGTAAACAGAAATAGAGGCATATAATAGATGTTTATGCTACACCGAGAATAATCAACTCACTCTTTTTAAAGAACTGAAAATTACTTCATACAGACTGATGGTTAATTTTACAAATCGGTCTGGCTGGGCCACTGGGTTCCCAGATACAGTAGCTGATCAAACATTATTCTGGATGTTTCTGTGTGGGTTTTTCAGATGAGATTAGTGTTAAATCAGTGAACTTGAGTAAAGCAGCTAGACTTCCCCATTGTGGGTGGGCCTCAACCAGTCAGTCAAAGTCCTGAATAGAACAGAAAAATTGGACACTGCCTCCCTCCCTCAAGTAAAAGAAAATTCTCCAACTGACTGCCTCACTCTTCCCTGCCAACATAGGATCTTCCTGCCTGATAGCCACCGAATCGGAACCTCACCTCTCCCTGGGCTTCTGAATTACTGGCCCACCCTGCAGATTCTGTACTTGCCAGGTCCCATAATGGCAGGAGCCAACTCCTTATAAATTATAGATCATAAATTATCTATCTTTCTATCTGTATGGTTCTTTTTCTCTTGAGAGCCCTGATGAATATAGAATATGCCACTTATGCTAAGTATTAAAGTTGTGAGTGGGAGTTTAAGAAGTGGATGAAGAGATAAAGGATTTATAAGTAGAGAAATCAGAATGTGAGAAATTAGAATTCGGTTGTGCAGAAACTCCAAGAAGTTTGTTGGATCTTCATGGTTGGGAGTTAGAATGGGTGGAGGCGGGGATACAGAGGCGAGAGATGAGTCTGAGCGTGAGATCACGGAAGCGCCTTGCATGCCACACGGAAGCATTTGGACTTTAACCTAGAGGAAATGAGAAGCCATTTGAAGGATTTAAACAAGGAAATAAGATGATTAAATTTGCATTTTAAAAGATTACTCTAGCTGCAGTGTCAGGTATGGATTAGAGAGGGTCAAGGCTGCTGGCAGGGAGATTATTGAACCAGCATAAGCCAGGATAATGAGGTCCTGCATTAAGTCAGTAGTGGTGGAAATGGAAACACAATCTATATAAAAGATACAAAAGAGACAGAGTCAACAAAATTCGATAAGTGGTTTGGCATGGGGATGGGGTGGGGTGGTAGATAAACTAAACAGGATGCCCAGCATTCAGGCCTGAGGAACTGAATGAAACAGATATTGTAATAGAGAGAGAAAAAGAGGCTTGGGAAAAATGAGAATTAGTTATATTTCTAATGTGGCACTTATGATATATGTGATAGCCCCAGAAAAAGATGTCTATTAGGCAATTAGATAAATGAATCAAGAGAAAAATTAAAAGTCAGGACTGCAGTTATAAAGGTAGGGGTTAGGGAAGCTAGATATAAAAATGATTGGTGTTGATGAGATCCTTCAAGAAATCTGAGAGAAGTGAAAAAGGAAGATGACTAAAGCAGAACTGTTGAAGGCTTAAGAAAAATGAATCCCTAGTTTGCTCATTAGAGACATTTCTGACAATGTCTTTAGGACAAAAGGTTCTTTATAAGATGTTCCTCGAAAGAAATTACATATTTAAACTTAAACACTAGTTATGACCTGTACTATGAAATGTGGAGTTTGATGTTGCTTTGACATACCCTCCGCTACCTTTCAAACTTATTTATTAATTACATCCATAGAATCAGTGTTTTAGTGAGATCCAAACATTTTAGACACCTTGGAAAAAGACATTTGGCACTGATTTAAAACTGTTGACTAAAAACCTCTTTGGTATCTCAATTGTGGATTATAGAAGACAACATATAATCACTTTTTTCTTTAAGTAAGTTTCCTCTTCAGAAAAATAAAACAACTTCATAAAAACAAGTCTGTGTTAAAGGGAATGACCTTAAGGTCATTTATGGAAATAATGGTCTATGGTCCTATAATTAATATCCTTCTAATGTTCTTATATAAGAACTCCTCAAAGCTTTATTTTATTTTATGGCAGGAACAATTCAGACATTTTAGGAGGGTAGGGAAGATGGAAGAAGAAAGAGAAGAGAAAAGAGGGTAGGTAAAAACAGCAGTAGCTCAGACAGAGAGCTTATGTGGCCCATAAAGGTAAATACATACACACACACACACACACGTATACACACACACACATACATAAAGGACATAAATATATACATAATATCCTTTTAGAGAAAAAAATCACTGACATCTGCATAGAGAATATATTTGCAAACAATATCCAAGTCTGAGAGCAAATGATCAAATTAACATACTTCCAAAGAACAAAACAACCCATCACCACCCCAAAAAATTAAAAGACAAAACTCCTTTCTTTGACATCAATGATTGGTAACTTATATCTTTTTCTTTCTTGCCTATAGTCTTCTTTGTAAAGGAGTCCTTTGGGGAGCACTAATTTCTGTCTTCAGGAGAAGCCCAAAATGTTTCCAAGAGATCCTTTAAGTAACCTCCCATTGGAATGAGCAGTAAAAAAGCCATTGCTCATTACAAGTATATCACTGGCCTTATGAAATGGCTTCATTTCCTCCTTTCTGGTAGAGAAATGCAGTGCCTGAGTCATGACTAACTAAACCACTAGTCCAAAACTACAGGACATCCAACATACGGAACAAATCTTTTTAAAAATCAACATATTTTATACTTTATTTGGGGCTGAAAATTTACAGAAAAATGAACTGCTGTTCTCACTGATATGAAGACAAAAGTTCTCTGTAATGGTATTCTCAGGGTTTTGTTTTGATTTATTTAAACAGCTGTTTGTTGTTTCTTTTAGTAGTTTTCCACCAGCTTTCACATAGCCCTGTTTTTCCTCATATAGTCCTCTCAAAAATTCATCACCCACACTCTCACCTGCTCTCTTTGCTTCTTGCCTCCTGATGAAGGAGTGAGTACCAAGAGCAAGAAAACAGACACGGAGGCACACCCACACCCCCTCACATACACATTCTTCCCGCTCACATCCCGATCTGCTTCCCACCAGATCCAAGAGGTCTAATTTTTCGCTTATGTTATTCCCTGGCATAAAGATGACTTGTTCTGCTCTTCTGAGAACAAAGTATTTCTATGACTAGAATTTTAAAGTATTTCCTAGAGTTCTGAACTGAATAAATTACTATGAGTGCTAATTACTATGAGAAAAAAAAATATTTAAGCATCTGTAACAGAACAGAAAATATGAAAATGTCACTGTAACAAATGGTTGCATGCATTCAAAATAAAATCAGGTGTCCAAAGAGATGCAGCATCCTGCTGAACTAAGCAAAACTATATCAAAAGATGTTGCCACCCAGTTACAAGATAATAAGGCCTAGGGAGGTACAGCATGGTGACCATAATTAACAGTTCTGTACCATATATCTGAAAGTTGCCAAGAGAGTGGATCTTAAAGTTCTCATCATGAGAGAAAAAAATTGTAACTGTGGTAAAGGTTGTTAACTAAACTGACTTGTGATAACCATTTTGCAATATATACATATATTCATTATCATCTTGTACACTGATGATGGATACAATGTTATATTTCAATTATATCTCAATTTTAAAGAAAAACAAAAGGCATTACTGGATTCCTAACGCATCATGTACAAATACAAAAAGTGAAGTATTGCCTATGTCTGTGATTTCTAATTATTTTACATTCAAAGAAAATTGAATTAACTATATTCTTCTGCTTACTTATGATTTTTCTATTAAAGTTCATCTTATCATGTGAAGACATCCAGGACCTAGGGAAACACACTCATGCTGCAGCAGAAAGTACAAAGAGGAGATGAGGGGCGATAATTTTATTTTTCTTAGCCTAATAGGCCACTAACCCAATTTGTTGATGCAATTTTGTAAGGTATACACAGGCCACTTGAACAAGGGAAATGAAATTAATCACTGCAGCCTCAGTCAGGAGAAATGACCTTCAGCTAATGTTCCTTTTGAAACAGAAAAAAATTTCAAACTTCTAGAGAATTATAAGAAGCTCGATGGAGCAGGCACTGCTATGCTTTTCTGAACCCCCAGTGAAGCCTGTGAACGTTACTCCATCCCACTAGAGTGAGGTGGATCGTCTTACTGTTTCCACAGCTGCCAGGGTATTAAATTCTGACTGCATCCAATGCTGTGATCATCGTACTGTGTCTAACTACACACCCGTCAAGTGTCGGAGCGAGTGCTGGCAGAGGACTTCTCATTCCTGGAGGCTGCCAGGCTCCGATAAGTACAACCTCCCATTCTCCAAGGCTCCTCACTGACCACCACTAGCCTCTCTTGACTTTCCACACCACTCCATAAGATTTTCTGTTGAGCAATTTTTTTAAAGTGTTAACTCTGTCATCTTAAAAAATCAAAGGTTTACTTATCAACAGAAAAAGGAAGCTCTTTCTTTAAAGTGTGGGATGATAGTACTACCTTAAAACCTTGAATAGGTATTAACTAAAAAAAGACAGAGAAAATGAAGATAAGTGGCTTGTATCAATTCTTCACCACACACTGTCTCTTGACCATGATTTCACTTCTGGCCACTTTAAAATACCAGGTTATGTCACATACTTCACATTCCCACAGAAAGGCTAATGTATACCAATCACTTACAAGAAATAAAACCATAGATGATACTGCATTTTTTCAAAATGTATCACTAAGTGGATCATTTTATATATATATTTTAAAAGTTGCCACATTTTGTGATGAATGACTGGAAGATTTTTTTGGAAGTTTTCTATTTAGGATTTCTAAAGAGGTTGCACTGTGTGTATGGGAAAGTGGTGGCTATTATTAGTTTAAGTCATCTTATAAAACACTTTAAAAATAAGTTAAACTTTCTATTGTTTTCAAATTAATATTTTAAAAATGTTAATATTCCTGAAAGACACAAATAGTTTCTTTATATAAATAAATGTAAATTTTTTCCATATAGTGTCTCATTTTTCACAAAAACATACCCATTTATTTCCCCAAAACTATGGAAATCTATGGTTTCAGATCTGAGTTTGTGCAAATTATAAAAATGCTTTTGATTTCTTCCTCATTAGTAGTAGTCTGTGTAGACTTTGAAAGTGCAAATAAAAGACTCATTTGTAAAAAATGCATTTTGAGGCTAAAAATACGTAAAAGTGAAGAAAATAACCACTGCTGTCATTTATTTATAGTCCCCAAAGTCAGCTGGCCACCTGATGTGAAGAAATGACTCCTTTGAAAAGACCCTGATGATGGGAAAGATTGAAGGTGGGAGGAGAAGGGGACGATAGAGGATGAGATGGTTGAATGGCATCACCGATTCAATGGACATGAGTTTGAGCAAGCTCCAGGAGTTGGTGATGGACAGGGAAGCCTGGCGTGCTGCAGTCCATGGGGTCACAAAGAGTTGGACGCGACTGAGCGACTGACCAGTTCCGTTCAATTCAGAACTGAAAGTCTTCCTAAGGAATATACCTACCAGATAACACTTTCAACCTTTGATACTGTTTTATCAGAAGGGTTTCACTGATGACTTAGTGGTAAAGAATTGCCTGCCAATGCAAGAGACAGGTTTGTTCCCTCAGCATAACGAAGCCTCTGCGCCACAACCATCGAGTCTGTGCGCCAGAGCTCAGAAATGCAACTACCGGCCCATGTGCTGCAGCTCCTGGAGCCCACACAGCCGGAGCCCAGGCTTTGCAGAAGAGAAGCCACCGCAAGCAGAAGCCCACACACAAAAAAGAAGAGTGGTCCTTGCCTTCTGCAACTAGAGAAAAGCCCTCACAGCAACGAAGATCTGGCACAGAAAAAAAGAAACTTTTTTTTTTTAAGTTTTATCATAGTTGTAAATTACAGAAAGATGAACTTCACAAAATGACATAACCTGAGGTAAAACCAGAGTTAGCATGCAAATATTTTAAATACAAATTATGCTGAATTCTCTAGCAAACAATCATTATCACACATGGAGATAAAACCAAGATTCACACTGCCATTAGATGTTATGTTGCACTTAGTGGCATGTAATTTGAGGCTCTTTTTTTTTTTTTTTAACAGTAATTTCCCTAATTTCTCACAACAGTTCTGAGCCACAAATTAAAATCAGCAGTTTCTTTCTGAAGAAAATAGAAGTGAATGCATGACAGTGCTTGCTGAAAAGCATGTAGACAATTCCTTGATTGGAGTGGAAGGCAGAATTCATGAGTCTATAAGTTTGTAGCTTTACTCTATCTATAGAGTTGAAAGTATCCCATCTTGGAAAATGTATAGTCAAAGAATCAAGAAGGTGTTAGGAAGGAATTCTGTATAACTGACTTTCAAACATCTGATAATATACAGCATATGGCCATTTAGATTTTCCTTAAAGCAATTTGAAATGATAATAATAAACCAATAGACATTTTTGAGTGTTCATTATGTGCCAGGTAATGTGTGAAGAAAATTATATGAAATATCTATTTTAATTCTTGTAACAATTTGGGAGTGATATTCCTGTCATTCCTATTTTACACAAAAGAAAATTAGGTCTTAGGTTAAGAAATTTCCATAAAGACACATAGCTACTTCGTGACAGCGTTTCTGATGCCAGCATTTGTGCAAACAAAGGTGAAAGTAACCACTTAGGTGAACAAAACAATATTTGCAGTCAAGATAATAAAAAATCCAGAAAGCAAAGCGAATGTTTTCAACATGTTTTCTAGAATTATAATGGTAGCATTACTGCTGATCCTCCCTTTTATTTCACATCTCTTCCTCACCTCATTTATTGAGACATAGGCTATGCATTTTAACTGTTACAGATCTTTCTTACCAATTGGAACTTTGGGGAGTATTATTAAATTCATTTTATGGGTGTCTCTAGTACACTTGTACAGATCACAAGTACAGAGAGTGACTATAGTGTTGGAAGTGCAGAGTGAAAACAAAATCCTAATATCTAAGAGGTTGCCTTATTCTTCTATTGACCTCAGTGGCCCAGCCCATATGCTAGGCTACCTTCAGTTACGCTGACGATATCCTAGTTTATGAGCTACCTTCAGCCTATACGCTAGGCTACCATCAGGCTTTGCTTTCTGCCTGGATTCTTTTATCACAGTGTCTACAACACTGAAGTTTTTAAAGGTCTGTCTCTCTGTCTACAATTTCCCCTGTGTCTTTTATTGACATCCTGGTGCTTTCCACAAAGAGATGGTTTTTAATTTTTTAAATTTAAATATTAACAATAAACTAGTAATTGTAATATTAGGTAGTAGAGTCTTAATTTGACGGAAGTTTGGAATAGATAACTTGGTAAGTCCCTTTTGCAATTGCATGTCTAATACTGAAAGTGAATATTAGAATAAAGGAGCCCACCAGGCTCCTCTGTCTATGGGAATTCTCCAGGCAAGAATACTGGAGTCAGTTGCCATTTCCTTCTCCAGCGGATTTTCCAGATCCAAGGATTGAACCCAGGTCTCCTGCATTGCAGGCAGTTTCTTTACCATCTGAGAGAGACCAGGGATTTCTAATATTACAGTTAAGAAAATAGTGCATATATTGTGAATTTGGTGTATAATATTAAGGATTTGCCTACTCTACGAATTTAGTATAAGAAAGCATAGAATACACAAAACAGAGAAATACTGTAATATCAGTTTATGTATTCACCACTCAGCTTATAAAATATTCTCTATAGGATTAAAGACCCCCTCTTCCTTCTGCTCCTGCAAAGAACTTGCCTCTACTCCTGAATTACAGATTTGCTATTCCCATACATTTCTTTATATATTTTTTCATACCTTAATACATCTGAAAAAGTGAAAGTGAAAGTGAATGTTGCTCAGTTGTGTCCGACTCTTTGAGACCCCATGGACTATACAGTCCATGGAATTTTGCAGGCCAGAATATTGGAGTGGGTAGCCTTTCCCTTCTCCAGGGAAATCTTCCCAATCCAGGGATCAAACCCAGGTCTCCCACACTGCAGGCAGATTCTTTACCAGATGAGCCACAACGTCAAATATTTAATGTTTGTATTTAGAATATTGTTTTCTATGCTAAAAAGTCTTCTATAAAAATGATGTCAAACTATACATTCTTCTACCTTTTTTATTCACTCAATATTTTGTGACTCATCAATTCTTTGTGTGTGGCTCTAACTAATGAGCTTTAACTTTGGAAAGATAAAGAACAAAATAGCATAGACTGAGCAGTTGGAAGAGGCCACATGAAAGTATGAATAGAAGGAGTCAGGGTTCCTTGGCTGTGTTTGGGGTTAATTCTTGTGTGTGTGAGTGATGGTTATGGACTGGAACACAGAAAGGAAATCAACTCCATGAAGGGAATGACGAGAGCTGTTGGGGATTCATTGACTTGAAAACAGGGAAACAGAGGTTAACTTTTCTCTGTTAACCTCAATATAAGGTATTGACCCCAGGCTGAAAATTGGGGCACTTTGGATGTTAATGAGAAGTTAATTTCAGTGGAGATAAGAAATGCCTGTGTGCCCTAGAGGTTAGTGAGAAGAGTCTGGGTGTGATGTGTTTGGTGATGGGGAGTCAGTAATAATACAGGGATCAGAGGGAGACTATTTTAATGATCATGAGTAGAATGTATTAAAGAGGATATAGAATCATGTCTGGGAAGTCAGTCATTAAAGGTATTCTTTAAGTGAGGGATCAGCCATGGTGAGCATATGCTATAGGGAAAGCCATATCAAGATGAAGGATAAAACGAAAAGACAATTGTAGGGGAAAATCACGATTGTAGGCATAGCACCTTGAGTATTCTTCCTCACAAGAGTGAAGAAAAGATTAGGGTTAATACACGTTATCAATGTTCCATTGATATGAGAATTATGTAGATTAGGAAAGCTAGCCCAACTATCTGAAAACCTTCCTGGTTGATAGAGAATACTGATGATTGGGAATTAAAGGAAGATGAAAGGCTGGGTTGTTTTACGCACTCTCTGAACTCTCTTAGGGTTCTGTGAGGGTTTGGGGATTTGCGGACAGGGAAGAATGAGAGTAAGCAAAGAGGAGGGGAAGACAGCAAACGTGCCAGGAGCTTTCTGGAGTGGATTCATTTCCTCAAAGGTAAAACTGAAATGCTGAGGAAAAATGAGTTCCCACCTTCACCCTACCACCACTGGTTCAAAATGCCACCTCATTTGCAACTTTATTTCGCTTTAAAGTGTCTCACTAATTTATCTGTGGACAAGTTAGTCCAATTACTTCAAGCATGACATTCTTGAGGTCAAAGACTTGAGTTTGATGCTTCTACAGAATAATTAACTTTGCTTTAACCTATGGTCACAGCTCATATCCCAAACCCTGACAAGTTGTCTTTGTTTGCAGGAAGGGATGAGATGAAAGAACAGTATTATGAGAACAACAACCCAAAAGCACACTCAAGAGACAGGGATAAGTAATACCATATTTATTTTTAAAAGATACACTTTCGACTCCTGATTTTCACTATGTATTCATAAAAAACAAAAATATAAAATTTGCTCTAAGGCATAAGGTCATATTGACTGTTTTTAAATTTGCAGATTGATGGAATGCCCTTAAAGATAAAAACATAACAATTTAAAAATCTTATTTTTCACTATAACATTATTAGCAAATCTAATAGCTAAATAATAATAGATTAAATAACAGTTTATACTATGGACTCTTTCCAAAAAGTTAGTATGATTTTTGATATTGAAACTAGAGTTTTACTCCAATTTTTGCTAGATTTCATTTATTGTTCTTTTATTCAGATCTACAAAGTCATTAGCATTGCTAAAAGACACTAGAGAACCTAATATTCATTCTAAAGTCAACTGGGATTATATAAAGTTTATTTTCATGCTTGAAAGTCAAACAAAATAAGTTTTTTAAAACATTTATTTCTAAGTATTATAAGTAGATATTTGTTTATTTATTTTGTTTTTGTGGAAGCTTTTGTCCTGGAATTTTTGCTTTCTAATAATATTTTAAAAATATTTCTCTGTATATTTCAATGTTACAATACTTTATATATTGCTCTTTATTCTAACCAATGATTTTTGAATATAAAAATTTAAAACATTTTCTATTTTATAATTTGTTTTAAAAATACAGTGAAAGACCAATATATAACATTTTTCTGTATTTTATCACTTTTGCATGCAATTGACTTTCAAAATTTTTCTTTGGTTTTCATGAAGACAGGGTTATATACTGAATATATCCTTCCTTTTAAAAAAATAATTTCATCTCTTTAATCCTCTTCATTAGATTGTGTACCTATCAGATTTGAAGACTAAATAAATTTATTTAGTTAAAAAATTGTCATCATCAAACAACTGTTTTCATTTGCCTTTTCTCAAATCTCTACTGAAGGAAGACAAATAAACATGGCCTTCACCTTGTTTGTGCATCTACTACCTTGTTATCAACATCACTGTAAACTAAGCTGATCAAAAATTTAAAAAACCTGTATGTTTGAACCAGATGTGGAAAGCATCTGGGTTAGATGCAGTTAAGCATGGCAAATCAGTGCGTGTCTAGACGAACTAGTACGGGGGTCAGCCAAAAACTTTCCACAGTTTTAAAAATTATATATTATTTTTAGAATAGTTTTACCTTTACAGAAAAAAAAATTACAAAAAGTACTAAAATCACAAAACTATAAGATTATTAAAAATTGACAGATATTGGAGTGTTCCCATACAAACTACTGACTTCCCTGGTGGCTCAAACGGTAAAGAGTCTGCCTGCAATGTGGGAAACCTGGGTCTGATCTTTGTGTTGGGAAGATCCCCTGGAGGAAGGCATGGCAACCCATTCCCATATTCCTGCCTGGAGAATCCCCATGGACAGAGGAGCCTGGTAGGCTACAGTCAGTGGGGATGCTAAGAGTCTGACATGACTGAGTGACTAAGAACAGCACATATAACCTACACTTAATTTCCCCAACGTGTGTGCTCAGCCTCCTCCAACTCTTTGTGACCACATGGACTGTAGTTCACCAGTGTCCCTGTCCATGGGGATTCTCCAGGCAAGAATACTGGAGTTGGCTGCCATGCCCTCCTCTAGGGGATCTTCCTAACCCAGGGATCAAACCCAGGTCTCTTACATAGCAGGTGGATTCTTTAACAATGGACCACCTGGGAAGCCCCAATTTCCCCAATATCTCAACCTCAGACATGCAGATGACACTACCCCAGTGGCAGAAAGAAAAGAAGAAACTAAAGAGCATCTTGAAGAAAGTGAAAGAGGAGTGTGAAAAACCGGCTTAAAACTCAACAATCAAAATACTAAGATCATGGCATCAGCCCCATCACTTCATGGCAAACATATCGGGAAAAAATGGAAGCAGTGACAGACTTTACTTTCTTGTGGCCCATAATCGCTATGGACGGTGACTGCAGCCATGAAATTAAAAGACACTTGCTCCTTGGAAGAAGAGCTGTGACAAACCTAGGCAGCATG
The DNA here is from genome assembly GCF_019320065.1 of Cervus canadensis. Classification (NCBI taxonomy): domain Eukaryota; kingdom Metazoa; phylum Chordata; class Mammalia; order Artiodactyla; family Cervidae; genus Cervus; species Cervus canadensis. Next base: position 7,156,518 of record NC_057405.1, read on the forward strand.
TTCAAAAGCAGAGACTTCACTTTGCCAACACACATAGCTAGTCAAAGACATGATTTTTAAAGTAGTCATGTACGAATGTGAGAGTTGGACCATAAAGAAATCTGAGCACCAAAGAACTCATGCTTTCAAACTGCGGTGCTGGAGAAGACTCTTGAGAGTCCCTTGGACAGTTAGGAGATCCAGTCAGTTAATCCTAAAGGAAATAAACCCTGAATATTCATTGGAAAGACTGATGTTGAAGTCCCAATACTTTGGCCACCTGATGTGAAGAGCCTACTCAGTGGAAAAGATCCTGATGCTGGGAAAGATTGAAGGTGGAGAAGAAGGGGACAACAGAGGATGATATGGCTGGATGGCATCACTGATTCAATGCACATGAATTTGAGCAAACTCCAGGAGATAGTGAAGGACAGAAAAGCCTCGTATGCTGCAGTCCATGGGGTCACAAAGGGTTGGACACAACTGAGTGACCAAATAACAACAACAATAATTAGTATGGTACATTAACTACAGTTAGTGAAACTGATGTTTATGGATTTTAACTAGAACTTGTACTTTTCTTAGATTTCCTTAATTTTTACCTAATGTACTTTTGGTTTTGTTTTTTCCAGGATCCAGTCCACCTTACCACATTGAATTTAATTATTGTATCTGTGTAGATGCCTCTTGGCTGTGATAATCTCTCAAATTTTTCCTTGCTTTTTTATATCTGACAGTTGTGATACATACTAGTCATATATTTTATAGAATTATACCACAGTTAGAATTTGTCTGATGTTTTTCTCACGATTTGGCTGTGGTTGTGGTGTTTTGGAGGAAGGCCACAGAGCGCCATTTTCATCACATCTTATCAAAGACACACACCAACATGACTTATTACTATTGATGCTGATCTTGATCACTTGGCCACGGTAGTGCATTGGTTTGCTATTGGCTGCCTAACAAAGTATGACACATTCAGAGCCCTAAACAAGAGAAATGCATTTCCTCCCAGTTCTGGGGGCTAGAAGTACAAGATCACACGTCTGCTGATTCAGTTCCTTCTCAAGGCTCTGAGGGAGAATCTGTTCCATGCCTCTTTCCTACCTACTGTTAGTTTGCTGGCAATCTTGCGCATTTATTGCCTTACAGACACATCAGCCCAATCTCTGCCCTTATTTTCTTATGTGATATTGAGAGTAAAGCCTGGACACTGACACATCAAATATCCGTGGTTCTTTTCTCTGCAGTTAGAAAGAACAGTAAAAGAGAATTGCATAAATCCCCAATCCCACACCTTCCTGCCATCCTTCCTATCATTGTAAGGGCATTGGTTCCAATCTAAAGCAAAGCTCTCTTCTTTCCTATTAAACAATTTTACGTAAGAAATGTATTCTCTCTTTCCTGCATCACCAGCTGTCTCCTCAGCACTGTCATTTCTTGCTACTGTCCTAACTCAAGTCATCATCCTCACTTTCCTAGATGACTGCAGCAGCCCCCCGGTTGGCTTCTGTAGTTCCACCTTTGTCTCCTTAAATTCCAGCTTCAACAAAGCTGTAAATAACACATGTTAAAAGCATCCGTCAGATTATGTCTACTCAAAATCCTGTAAGAGTCCCTTATTGTATGCAGATTAGAAATCATAGACCTACACATCCCTGCATGATGCGCTCCTCCTCTTGCTTCCTGACCACGGCCCTGCTGCCCTTTCCCTCATTCAATCTTCTCTAGACCAGACAGAGGGCTCTGTGCTGCTGCCGGAACTCCTCAGGACCTTTGCATTGTGTTTTTGCATGGCTCACTCCATCACCTCCTTCAGGTCTTTGTTTGAATTAACTTTCTCAGTTAGGTCTATCCAGTTCACGCTCCTTAAAATTATGATCAACTGCTCATTAGGTTGTTCCTATCCTACTCATTCTGCCTTACTTATATTCATAACATTTATTACTTTTTAACAGGCAATATACCCATTATTTTGGTATACATTTTCTTTCGCTTTCCATTAGAATATGAGCTCTGTGAGGCAAAAATTTAAGTCTGTTAGACTTTCTTGTTTTAGTCTAATGGCAGACCAATGCCTGACACTTAATAGGCTTTCAACAAATTTTAAAAATAGATTTATATGATAATAATAATGATAATATAATGGTTAACACACAAATATTTCCTATGCATTAACTAATCTTAATATATTCTTCATACACATTAACACATTTAATCCAGAAAACAGTTATATAATGTAGGTACCATTATTTTGCCACTTTATAAATTAGGAAACAGGCCAAGTTCCAAAAGCTAATTAATGGAGGGTCCAAGAGAAGTGATCATCTTCTTATTTATCTTATTTTCTATTTTTCAAATATTTTGTATTGATTATGCATTTCCTTCATAATATCAAAAAATGTTTAAAAGTTGTTCAACTATTTCTGTATTGTTACCTCACTCAGTTTCTTAAAAGATGTTTTAGCTGAAATCTCTGATTCTTTTTCTTGACTATTTCAATGCTTATTTTCTATATATCATTTATACCTAAAATTAGCTCCTGTGGTTATAACTACTCTTTTAAAAATGAATCTCACAGATTTTAATATAGTTCTTATTTACTGATGTCTTGAATAAATATTGGGTGATAAATATTTGGGTTTATCCAACTTTAATAAGAATGTGTATGTTTGTGAGTAAGCATTTTGAAAGTAATAGTCTTCCTTTTTTGAAAGGAGGAATTATTAATACATTTCCTTCAGTTATTTTACTTTGAACTATAGTGTACTGAAGGACTTGAGCAAGCTTAAAGATCCTCTAAGCAGCCCCTTAAAACATGTCAATGAAATAATACAGGATAATTATTTTGCTCTATTTTTAAAGATGGCACATAGAGGTTAAGTAATTTTCTTGAAAGCAGAACATTTACATACTGTATTTTTAATTAAGTATCTTAAATTACCTGTGTGACTTACTCCTAAAATTTTTATGAATGTACATGTGGTTCAAAAGCTAGCAACCTGATGATGCTGAAGGCAAACAGCCAACAAGTTTGCAATAAAAAAGAAAAATTCACCAGCAACCATTACAAACTCAGTCTGCTAAAATGGCTTCAGTTCAGCTCAGTCACTCAGTCACGTCCAACACTTTGTGACCCCATGAACTGCAGCACACCAGGCTTCCTTGTCCATCACTAACTCCCAAAGCTTGCTCAAACTCATGTCCATCGAGTCGGTGATACCATCTAACCATCTCAAACTCTGTCATCCCCTTCTCCTCCCACCTTCAATCCTTCCCAAATTAGGGTCTTTCCAATGAGTCAGTTCTTCACATCAGGTGGCCAAAGTATTAGAGTTTCAGCCTCAGCATCAGTCCTTCCCGTGAATATTCAGGACTGATTTCCTTTAGGATGGACTAGGGATATACAACTGTAGTCATTATTTAGATGAATTGGGTAATGGAGGTTAATTAGAAATAAGCACAGTATAAAGCAGAACTTGGGTTAGTTAAAACAGTCTTTGGAAATCAAAATTCCATAGAAGATTAATCTCTGAAAAATTTATCTAACCAACACTGAATAGAAGTTAAGTGTTTTATTTTATTTGGTATGCTGTTTCTGCTAAGGCACTTCAGTTGCGTCCGACTCTGTGCGACCCCATAGATGGCAGCCTACTATGCTCCCCCATCCCTGGGATTCTCCAGGCAAGAACACTGGAGTGGGTTGCCATTTCCTTCCCCAATGCATGAAAGTGATAAGTGAAAGTGAAGTCGTTCAGTCGTGTCCGACTCTTAGCGACCCCATGGACTGCAGCCCACCAGGCTCCTCCGTCCATGGGATTTTCCAGGCAAAGGTACCGGAGTGTGTTGCCATTGCCTTCTCTGTTTATTTGGTGTATGGGTACTTATTAGAGGAGTGATCTCTCATAGTATTAATATATGCCTTCCTGGTGAGTGTGTGTGTGGTGTATGTAGTCATAAAATGAGGCTCATATATGAGTGATAGTTTTTATAAAACAAAAACAAAGTGATTAACACTTGATAAATGATGAAGTTTTCAATCTCTAACATGATTACTAAAGGCAAGATAGAAAATGACAAAGAAGTTAGCAGAGGTCTGTGATGACGTGGCTTCCGTACATACTATGTACGGTGTACAAATACAGAGAGCTTTATGAAAAATCTACTTCTCAACTCTGCCCATACTGAGCATCATTTCTTTACTGAATTTGTGCATATCTTCTGCGGTGGATAGTTTTCAAAATGACTGCCAGAATTTCCTTCCCTCCCTATATGCATATGCTGCTTGTCATTTGCTCCCGTCTAGTCTTAGTGAATTGTTTACTCAACAGAATGCAGTGGAAGTAACCTTCTGAGTCTTACAAGATTTAGGTCAAAAACAATCTTGCAGCTTCTACTTAGGTCTCTTGAATGCCTGCTGTGGGGATGTTTCTATTTGGAAAGCAGCCCCCACCGAGCCAGTGAGAAGGCAGTTATAACCACATGGGGAGACCATGTTTAACTTCTCTTCAGTTCAGCTCGGTTCGGTCGCTCAGTTGTGTCTGACCCTTTGTAACCCATGGACATTGTTAGGCCTTCCTGTCCATCACCAACTCCTGAGGCTTATTCAAACACATGTCCATTGAGTCTGTGATGCCATCCAACCATCTCATCCTCTGTCGTCCCCTTCTCCTCCCACCCTCAATCTTTCCCAGCATCAGGGTCTTTTCAAACGAGTCAGTTCTTTGCATCAGGTGACCAAAGGATTGGAGTTTCAGCTTCAGCATCAGTCCTTCCAATGAATATGCAGGACTGATTTCCTTTAGGATGGACTGGTTGGATCTCCTTGCTGTCCAAGGGACTCTCAAGAGTCTTCTCCAACACCACAGTTCAAAAGCATCAATTCTTTGGTGCTCAGCTTTCTTTATTGTCTATCACATCGATACATAACTACTGGAAAAACCATAGCTTTGACTAGATAGACCTTTGTTGGCAAAGTAATGTCTCTGCTTTTTAATATGCTATCTAGGTTGGTCATAACTTTTCTTCCAAGGAGCAAGTGTCTTTAAATATCATGGCCACAATCACCATCTGCAGTGATTTTGGAGCCCCCCAAAAATAAAGTCTGTCACTGTTTCCACTCTTTCCCCATCTATTTGCCATGAAGTGATGGGACTGGATGTCATGATCTTTGTTTACTGAATGTTGAGTTTTAAGCCAGCTTTTACACTCTCCTCTTTCACTTTCATCAAGAGGCTCTTTAGTTCTTCTTCACTTTCTGCCATAAGGGTGGTGTCATATACATATCTGAGGTTATTGATATTGCTCCCAGCAATCTTGATTCTAGATTGTGCTTCATCCAGCCCAGTGTTTCTCATGATGTACTCTGCATATAAGTTAAACAAGCAGGTTGACAATAAACAGCCTTGATGTACTCCTTTCCCAATTTGGAACTAATCTGTTGTTCCATGTCCAGTTCTAACTGTTGCTTCCTAATCTGAACACAGATTTGTCAGGAGGCAGGTCAGATGGTCTGGTACTCCCACCTCTTTAAGAATTTTCCCCAGTTTGTTGTGATCCACACAAAGGCTTTGGCATAGTAACTGCTCTGGTAAGCAACAAAGATGAGCTTCTAGGTAACCGATAGCACCAGTGACAATATGAATGAGCCAGCTTTGATGTCTGGCCCAGTGGAGGCTTCACATCCCTCCAGCCGTAGCCGCCAACTTACTATAACTTCATAAGGAATTCAAAGTGACAACCAACCAACCGAGATCAGTCATCCTACAGAGCATGGGAATCACAAGACACGGTTGTTTTAAACCACTGAGTTTTGCAGTACTTTTTTCCCACAGTAATAAATAAGTAGAACAAAAAGTAGTGCCAGAGGTTGGTTGTTGCCCTCACAAAAACTTAAAACATGTGGCCATTCTTTGAAACCGAGAGGCAGACGCAAACTGGAAGGATCTCGAGACAATTACGGTAGACTTGAAAGGCACGGAGGAAATTTCATTAGAGGATAAAGACAAGTGACCCATTTTATATTCGTTGTATCAAAATGCTTGGTGGTGCTTGGGAAAAAGCAGAAAACAGAAATACTATATACTATCTATCAATTTTGATTAAGATTTCGAGAACCATAAGAATGGAACTTTTTTTTTTTTTTGAAAGCCATGTATAAGGTACAGAGAGAGTGGAGATAAAAAGTGAGTTGTTTACTTTCAAAAACTTTTTGAGGAAATATAGCAGTCTGGAAATACATGGTCAAAAATTAAACCATTGCTTGTTCTTTGACTTTCACAATGTTAAAATAGCTTTCAAAATAAGGAATGGACTCAGAGCAAAGATCAAATACAAGGTCTTGCCAATAAAATCAGGCTTCAGGGTAGCAATGTTCAGACTGATGTTGTGGTTATAAGACCTTTTGTTAAGACCTCAGAAATATTTAAGGCAGTGCTTTGTGTACCATCTCAGCTAGGAAGGAAGACTTCTAAGAATCTTAAGGGTATACATCTTAGGCATTTTAAGCTGGGAAGCAATGATAATGATATATCTTTGAGACTCTCTCTCTCTATACCAAAAGATTTCTAAAATCTTGATAGTACTGTGTCATGATTCTCAGCCTTCATCAGAATGGGACTTGTCTTAATGAAATCTTTGACTATGCCTTCAGCCAAGTTAGTAAATTGAACCCCAAAAAGATTTATAAGAAATGTTCAACATTTTATGAATATTGGGTTAATAAAAATGTCATCACTTTGGAGTAAAAACGTCAGAAGCAGTGAAAGCCTATAGGGTTCCCAACCTTCTATGGGCAGAAAGCAAGATGAGAGCTATTTAGCTATATACACTGGTCATTGCTTATGGATGACTTGGATCTCAGAACCAAGAGTCCAAAGAGTGGATTTAAGAGCCATGGAAAATCATTCCTAGAGAACAGATTTTTAAGCTAACCAGGTGATATGTGCAGAGGTGGATTGGTGATGGCTCTGTGCCCCCTGTTCTCCTCTTCATGTTTGAAATGGGAGTGTATATTACAATTATTTTATCCTTATATCACCATCTTATATTGGATTTGAGAACAGGGGGCAAAAGAGGCAGAGACATTGTCTTTCTAGTTCACAAAGTTTCAGACTGAGAGGACTCATACTTGATAACCTGGAGTTAAAACCAATTTAGATGATAAAATCCTGGATTTAAAACTAGTACTATAATGAGGTGAGTTTCAAACTCTTATTTGGTGAATAACTGGGTGTCTTATGTGGAAGAATCATGCATTATGGGTTCCCTATGGCAGTCTATGGAGGACAGTCTTGAAGATACTCATCATCAGTTCCTTCCCTTGCTGTAATACCTACTGCTTCTCACATCAAGAGGTGAAATTCCCTCTCCCCATAATCTGGACTTGCTCTAGTAACTTATGTAACTCTAGAATATGGTGAACGTGACACTGGGCTCAGTTAAAAGTCTTGCAGTATACTTCTGTCTGTCTGTCTGTGAAAGTCACTCAGTCATGTCTGACTCTTCAATCCCACGGACTATACAGTCCATGGAATTCTCCAGGCCAGAATACTGGAGTGGGTAGCCTTTCCCTTCTCCAGGGGATCTTCCCAACCCAGGGATCAAACCGGTCTCCTGCATTGCAGGCACATTCTTTACCAACTGAGGCACAAGGGAAGCCCACAAGGGAAGTGGTATACTTGGGCATCTTAAAAAGCTTATGGAATTTATCCTTAAAGAAGAAGAAAGGAAAAAAAAATAAAAAACACCCCCCACACTGTGAGCAGTACAAGGCACAAAGAACAGCCACTCCATTAAAAAACACATCTGAGTTTTAGTCAAGAGCTATAGTCCACTACTAGTCACAGGAATAAGCTATTTTAGACACTGAGTTTTCAGATGACTCCAGTCCCAGCCTCATTTTGAATGTGTGTGTGAATGTGTTTAGTCTCATCTGACTCTTTGTGACCACATGGACTGTAGCCCACCAGGTTCCTCTGTCCATGGAATTTCCCAAGCAAGAATACTGGAGTGAGGTGCCATCTCCCACTCCAGGGCATCTTTCCAACCCAGGGATCAAACCCACGTCTCCTGCATTGGCAGGCGGATTCTTTACCACCAAGCCACCAGGGAAGCCCTCTCATCTTGGACACAACTGCATAAAAGACCTCAAGTAAGGATAGCTAAGGTGGGTCTGTCAGTGAAGAGAACCATGAACCATTCTAACAAACTAATGGTTTAAACCAATGAGCGCTGGATGGTTAACTGGCAGGAACAGATAACTGGAACACCATCACTGCAGTGACTTGAGAGCAGGATAGGAGCGAAGAGAACTTATTCACCATAATATCATCCAGGAGATGCTGGGGAACAGGCTAACACACTGCACACTTTTGTGGACTTTTCTATCATGTGGAACAACACCTTAAGCTTCTTGAGGAAGGGCAGCAGACACTCATCCACAAGATGCAAATGAAGTGATAAGCAGGAGAACAAGAAATAGATGCAAAGCTCTGCTCTCTTACCAAGGTTCTTCTCTATGATGAAGCAATAGCCTCTGAGGGTAGAGTGAGTGTTCTTAGGTCTTATATCTTATATGAACACCAAGAAGAGGTTTCTATGACTGGAACAGTGGTAGGACATTCCCACCTAGTACCAGCCACAGACACAGCATAGAATTTGGCTGCCATGAGGTAGTAGATTATCAGTAATCCCAATGAATACTGAAATAATCCCAACCCAAGGTCCAGATGGATATGACCTCCCTAAGGTTGAAGTGAGGTCAGGATAACATAGATCCTTCTATCCCTAAGACAAAGAGAGTACACATTAAAAGCAATACCAGCCAACCATTGAGTGAAGGATGAAAATGGGAGAGATCCTTTCTGTGGTATAGGCTTGCACAGATGGTGAAAGCTGAAGGTGGAAAGTAAATGCTCAAAAAAAATTATCTGGCACCCCAATTTGACCTCATATAATACAAAGGGTATCAGAGGATGAGATGGCGGGATGGTATCACTGATGCAATGGACATGAACTTGGGCAAGCTACAGAAGATGGAGAGGGAGGCCTGGTGTGCTGTAGTCCATGGGGCCACAAAGAATCACACAACTGGGTGACTTAACAACGATGCAATGCTCATTGACAACAGACAGAACCGAGGCTTGTGATACACTGACATTAGCTGCTGAAGCTACAAAACCAAAAGTCAGCTCAGTTTCTGAGAAGTTTGCCTGAACAGTACTCCATTCTAATAGCCTGAAGAAGAGAAAAGCACATATTCATGGTAAATTTAATTTACCTTGGTTTCTAAAAATTTAGGAAATGGCAAACCACTCCAGTACTCTTGCCTGGGAAACCCCAGGGACGGAGCAGCGCGGCAGGCTATAGTCCATGGGGTCGCAGAAGAGCCAAATAAGACTTAGTGACTAAACAGCTACTAAAAATCTGAAGTCAGCATCTGGGATTAAGTGAAAAATTATAAGACATGCAGAAAAATAAGACAAACAACCTATTGTCAAGTGATAAGGAATCAATAGGCCTGAATTCAGACATCATTCAGCCTGTCCTTTGAAGATTTGAAGCCAGACATTGACTTCTCCCCTCTAGCTATGGAAGTCCTGAATGGTAGCTTCTTCCAGGAGAAGGCTGCTTTGCTTACATTGAAAATCTGTTGCTTAGTGTAGCCACCTTCATCAGTTATCTTAGCTAGATCTTCTGGGTCACTTTCTGCAGTTTCTACATTGGCATTTGCTGCTTTATCCTGCATTTTTTATGTTATGGAGATGATGTATTTCCTTAAACCTCATAAACCAACCTTTGAGAGCTTCAAACTCCTGCAGCTTCCTCAGCACCCTGAGGCTTCAGAGAATAGAAGACAGTTAGAGCCTTGTGCTAGATTATGTTTTGACTTAAGAAAATATTGGGACTGGCCTGATTTTCTCTCCAAACCACTAAAACTTTCTCCATGCTAGCAATAAGCCTGTTTTGCTTTTTTATCATTTGTGTGTTCACTGGACTGGTGCTTTTAATTTCCTTCAAGAACTTTTCCTTTGCATTTACAACTTGGCTAACTGGCACAAGAAGCCTAGCTTTTAGCCTGTCTAAACTTTCAGCATAGTTTCCTCACTAAGGTTAATCATTTCTGGCTTCTAGTTTAAAATGAGAGACATATGACACTTTCTTTCTCTAAGTGACACGATTTTAGAGTTATTCATTGGCCTAATCTCTGTATTGTTGTGTCTTAGGGAGTAGGGAGGCCTGACAAGATGGAGAGAGATGGGGGAACATCCAGATGACGGAGCAGAGGAACACACACAACATTTATCACCTTTTTGCCTTCTGATATGGGTGTGGTTAGCAGTGCCTTGGAAGCAACGACAATAGTAACATCAAAGATCACTAATCGAGGTCATCACAACAAATATAATAATAATGAAAAGTTTGAAATACTGTGAAAGAAAGTGAAAGTGAAGTCGCTCAGTTGTGTCCGACTCTTTGCGACCACATGGACTGTAGCCCACCAGGCTTCTCCGTCCATGGGATCTTCCAGGCAAGATTACTGGAGTGGGTTGCCATTGCCTTCTCCAGGGGATCTTCCCGCCTGGGTCTCCCACATTGCAGGCAGACACTTTACCCTCTGGGCCACCAGGGAAGCCTGTAAGAAGTACTAAAATATTAAACAGACACAAAGAGAATATTGCTTTTGGGAAAAAAAGCCACCAATAGACTTGGTTGATGAAGGGTTGTCATAAACCTTTAATTTGTTAAAAAGGAAAAAAAAAAAAAGCAATACCTTCAAGACATGATAAAGTGAAGCACAATAAAAAGAGGTATGGCTGTATTGGAAGATGTATTAAGCTACAATTCTATATCCAGTTCAAAGATCTCTCAAAAATGAAAATAGATTAAACCTTTTTTTGAAGACAGAGAATTCTTTAGCAGACCTGCATTACAAGGAATGTTCTTCATTTAGGAAAAAATATGCCAGAAGAGACTTCTCTATTTACAAAGAAATGAAACACTTCAGAAATAGTAAAATAGAAGGTACATATATGTACCACTATGTGTCACTATGCACCACTCTAGATCTTTTTGTCTTTATCTCTCTCTTCTAGAATATCAAGTTACATAATGGAAGGAGGAGCCCCTGGATAAAATGTCCTCCTTTTCTTTTCAAACCTATATCACAAAAACCAAATCTAGAGCTGCCCTATGTTCTTTTATTTGGGATTCTTTTAAGAACACAGCTCCAGGTGGAAGAATCAGCCACATTTGATACAAAAGGTGTATTAATAATACATCTTGACATGTCAATAAGGACCTACTGTATAGCATAGGAAACTCTGCTCAACATTATGTAACAACCTAAATGGGAAAAGAATTTGAAAAAGAAAAGATACATGTATATGTATACCTGAATCACTTTGCTCTACACCTGAAACTAACATTGTTAACCAACTATGCATTCATTCGTGCTAAGTCGCTTCTGTCATGTCTGACTCCGCAACCCTCTAGACTGTAGCCCTCCAGGCTCCTCTGCCCATAGGATTCTCCATGCGAGAATAATGGAGTGGGTGGCCATGCCCTCCTCCAGGGGATCTTCCTGATCCAGAGATTGAACCTGCATCTCTTATGTCTCCTGCATTGGCAGGCGGGTTCTTTACCACTAGTGCCACCTATACTCTAAATTGTAAAATAAAAGGGTTCTTTAAAAGGCATTTTTTTCCTTTCTCACTCTAGTTTCCCTTTCACCTCTTATAAAAACTAAGGCTATGCTTCTTAATTGAGTAGTAGTGCATTTTTTATCTGGAGAAGGAAATGGCAACCCACTCCAGTGTTCTTACCTAGAGAATCCCATGGACAGAGGAGCCTGGTGGGTTGCTGTCCATGGGGTCACACAGAGTCGGCCACAACTGAAGCCACTTAGCTGCTGCCACATATTTTTATCAGCCTCTGCTTTTGGAGGAATTTGAGACAGATATGGGATTAGTTAACTCACCTGCTCAGCGAGTGATACATAGCTGTTCATGGACCTAGGTTTTTTCCCTAGGTTTCTGCTCCACCATCATCGGGGGAGCTTTTCTCTTGGTTGCAAGATGCTATAGATTCCATTTGCATGGTAACATCTCAGGTCAAAAAAAAAAGGTTTTTTTCCAAAGTGGAAAACCTGTGCCAAATGACATCCAGCAGAGTCGACCCCTTGTAATGGTGGCCAGAGTCATGTTGCCTGCCAGGCCTAAAATAATCACAGGCGAAGGGCATGAGACCACTCTGAGCCACTGGGACAAATCATGACTTATTCTTGAGCCTGAGGACAGTGACGATCTCCTATGAAAAATGTGAGGGATGTGGTATGGAATCTAACAAAATCAGCTTGGTTAGGAAAGTAGAATATGTCTTCTATAGACAGTAATCATGCAACCGAATTCCTCTCTGTCCAATTTTTCGTCCAGATTTTCCTGTTGAAAGTTGACAAAGAACCAAGCATAAAGAAGACAAGGAAATATTTCTCACGTTAGAGAGACTGACTGAACACACAACACAAAAGCCAACCAGGCCCTAAGTAAGCATTCAAGCCACTGGGGATTTGCAGTGTGTGCTGGGGAGAAGCAAGTGTCTTTGGCAATAACAATGTGTCATAAAAATGAACACTGAGTCAATCTGAAAGTAAAGATTCATAATCTATTTTGTAAATAAGGATGGTGATCAAACTGAGACAGAGAAGAGTGGAGCATAAATAGTGTGTGGAAGGCAAATAATAGGATAAGCTAAAGGTGCACAATAAAACAAGAGGACTTCAGACCAAGTCAGGACAGTTTTATATAGTTTTGTAACCATGTTCTCAGGAGCAGAAGTGGACATTACCACCATGTGGAAACTTAAGAGCTGAATCTAATAATGCCCAGGTTAGCTCTATATTCAATATAATCCTACTCAGTAGGAGGTTTAGGCATTTTTCCTCCCCCTTTTTCTCTTTCTTTGCAACCCCTCCCTTCCATTCTCCTTCATCCCAACCCCACCTTCTCTGCATTAATCTGGACTTACATCTGGTAGATATTGAATTGAGTGGATATTACCTTATAATTTTATTAGAAGTGGTCACAGTCTTGCAAATTATGGGTTAACAAGGAATATATTCTTTTTTGTGTTTACACATTACAACTGCACATTCCCCTTACATAACATCCCACTATAATTGCAGTGTGTGCCATAAATTGGGTTTGTGGGTCTACGCACATTGCTACACTCCATAGGCATGCCATTCAGAACTATTTATGATTTAGTTATTCTGCTGCCAAGACTTGCATTTTTTCTCTTCCATTGACCAAACTTTCTCACTTTTTAATTTCCATTAAACTTCTAGTCATATGTATTGTTCACTTATCTTTCTTACTCCAGTTGTTTTTAAATTTGACAGGCTAAAAACCCATTACAGAATTGAAGTTAATACCTCAGAAAAGGGCATGACTTTAGAATTCATATTTTTATTACAGTAATATCTCATGCTTTAATGCATCTAAGTATACAAGCAGCTTATTTTTAAATAGAAATAAGTTTTGAAAGGGTGCAATAACCAAGGCTTTGAAATCCTCCCAATATTAAATGGCAAAAAAGTAATTAATATCTTACTTCCTCCAAAAGCTTTTATGCAATGCTTTGCTGTTATTTATTTTCTTTATAGAACTATATAGTTTGGATATTTAATTATACAGTTTCAATAGATTTTATTTAAATGAGTCACTTTCCAGTTGCCTAAATCACTACATTATGATTCTCAGATGAATCATTCTCAGATGAATTAAAAAGGAAATTTATATTAAGAATCCCAGAATTATTTTTAGTCATTGTTAAAAATAGATAATTCTATCTCTATCTGTTACATTTTTCTTAATAATCTTATTCTATATAATCAATAATTAATATATCTGTTCCTACCTTTAAAATGTACACCTAGGAGAGTGTCTGACACATGAGGCTTTTGAGCCTCAATTTTTAAAGAATGAACAGATGGATGAATAAATAACAAAGACAGGTAAGTGCACCTACTATCTATTAAGTGTTGTGTACTGTAACTAAAATATCTATAGTAAAACTTCTATGAAAACAAGTCCTTACAATGGCCAACAGACACATGAAAAAGTGCTCAATGTTGCTAATCATGAGAAAAATGCAAATTAAAACTACAAGAAGGTACTTCTCATAACTGTCAGAATGGCCTTCATCAAAAAGTCTACAAATAATAAATTCTGGGAAGAAAAAAAGAAACTTCCTGTAAATTGGTGGGAATGTAAATTGGCATAGCCATGATGGACAGCAGTATGGAAATTCCTTAAAAACTAAAAATAGAGTTAACTTACAATCTGGCAATCTCACTCCTGGCACATATCCATAGAAAACTAATTTGAAAAGATACACATGCCTCAATGCTCAGAGCAGCACTATTTACAATAGTCAAGACATAAAAGCAATCTAAACATCCGTCAGGCAGATAAATGGATAAACATGTGATGTGTATACATACACACAATGGAATATTACTCAGCCTTATAAAAGACTGAAATAATGACATTTGCAGCAACATAGATGGACTTAAAGATTATTCTATTAAGTGAAGAAATACAGACAAAGACAAATATATGATATAATTTACATGCATAATCTAAAAATATAATAAAAATGAATTTATTTACAAAATAGCAATAGACTCACAGATACACGAAATAAACTTATGGTCACCAAAGGGGAAAGTCAGGGAGGGATAAATTACAAGTATGAGGTTAACAGATACATACTACTATATATAAAATAGGCAAACAAGGAATTATTTGATAGCACAGGGAGCTGTATTCAGTATTTTGAGTATAATGGTAATTAATCTGAAACACACACACACACAAGTAAAACTGAATTGGTTTGCTGTATACATGAAAAATTGATGCTTTTGAACTGTGGTGTTGGAGAAGACTCTTGAGAGTCCCTTGGACAGCAAGGAGATCCAACCAGTCCATCCTGAAGGAGATCAGTCCTGGGTGTTCATTGGAAGGACTGATGCTGAAGCTGAAACTCCAATACTTTGGCCACCTCATGCGAAGAGTTGACTCATTGGAAAAGACCCTGATGCTGGGAGGGATTGGGGGCAGGAGGAGAAGGGGATGACAGAGGATGAGATGGCTGGATGGAGTCACCATCGATGACTCGATGGGCATGAGTTTGAGTAAACTCTGGGAGTTGGTGATGGACAGGGAGGCCTGGCGTGCTGCGATTCATGGGGTCGCAAAGAGTCAGACACGACTGAGCGACTGAACTGAACTGAACTGATATGTGAACCTAACAGTATACTATAAATCAACTATACTTCAATTAAAACAAAGCAAAACAAGTCCTCCTAACCCCTGAGGCTAAGGGCAGCTTGTATAACTAGATAGCAAAGTAAGGTATTTTCTTCCTTTCATTCACTCCTCCTGATTTTGTGTTGTGAGATGAAGCTTCAAGTGTCCATGATTTCTTCCTCTCTGAATTTATATGCAGAGTATATCATGAGAAACGCTGGGTTGGAGGAAGCGCAAGCTGGAATCAAGATTGCAGGGAGAAATATCAATAACCTCAGATATGTAGATGACATCACCCTTATGGCAGAAAGTGAAGAAGAACTAAACAGACTCTTGATGAAAGTGAAAGAGGAGAGTGAAAAAGTTGGCTTAAAGCTCAACATTCAGAAAACTAAGATCATGACATCCAGTCCCATCACTTCATGGCAAATAGATGGGGAGACAGTGGAAACAGTGTCAGACTTTATTTTTTGGGCTCCAAAATCACTGCAGATGGTGATTGCAGCTATGAGATTAAAAGACATTTACTCCTTGGAAGGAAAGTTATGACTAACCTAGACAGCATATCGAAAAGCAGAGACATTACTTTGTCAACAAAGGTCCATCTAGTCAAGGCTATGGTTTTTCCAGTGGTCATGCATGGATGTGAGAGTTGGACTATAAAGAAAGCTGAGTGACGAAGAATTGATGCTTTTGAACTGTGGTGTTGGAGAAGACTCTTGAGAGTCCCTTGGACTGCAAGGGGATCCAACCAGTCCATCCTAAAGGAGATCAGTCCTGGGTGTTCATTGGAAGGACTGATGCTGAAGCTGAAACTCCAATACTTTGGCCACCTCGTGCGAAGAGCTGACTCATTTGAAAAGATCCTGATGCTGGGAGGGATTGAAGGTGGGAGGAGAAGGGGACGACAGAGGATGAGATGGCTGGATGGTATCACCGACTCGATGGACACGAGTTTGAGTAAACTCCGGGAGTTGGTGATGGACAGGGAGGCCTGGCGTGCTGCGATTCATGGGGTCTCAAAGAGTTAGACACAACTGAGTGACTGAACTGAACTGAACTATATACATTTTGCTTCTCTTCTATTTTTTCATGTAGTCACATCATAGTTTCCTTGATATCTCACCTCTGTTCTATGTTGGTTAGATTGTTTAGACTGAAGCAAATCTTGAATGTCAACATGTATTTGGAGATGATGGACAAGATGGATAGAATCTGGATAAGTAGACTCAACTTCTATACTAATTCACCTCATGATTATTCTTCAGTTTTTTTTTTAAACATTTCACTTTGTTTCTTGAAGATAAAGAATTGGCTTAATAGCGAAGGGTTAACAGACTTTACTGGAAAAAATGTCTCTTTGGTAGAATTTGGTATGAATATCCTGCTACCAAATGGAGAGTCCTTTTGCTTTCAAAGTTTTGAGGTAGGTTCATCACTTCTATAATTACTGTTAACAAATATTTTCCACCTATAATAGATATCCTCAATTATGATAAAATTTTTCTACAAAAAATTTAGCTAAATATAAAATAATATTAAAGTAAATGTTATAAATGTAATTTTTAATTTAAATACAATTTTTAATAAATATTCAATTTACAAGTTTATAGGTCATCTTAGAGAGTCAGTAATATATTTATTGAATTTGTATCAACATTGTATCAAATTATCAATCTGTTTTAGGAGTTATCTTTAAGGTACATATTTACATATGAGTAAAAAGATATTGGCATATAATTTGTACACAGCTAGGCTTCTTTATTGTCAAACTTACTGAAATTAAGATAAAAGAAAAAAAAAGTCCTTTTAGTTCAGAAAGTTCAAATCCATCTGGTGGCAAAGACAACTGAATTGGCAATCAGTGAATTAAAAGAAAGAAACTCTATATTCCAGTGTGCTGAGCCAAGGCATAATGTTATTATTTCTTTAAAGTAAGGGATGAATAACTTATTTCATTAAAAATTATGGCACAGTAAGTTTAGAATCTCTATTTGCATATTACTTCTGCATCTATGAATTAACATTTGATGTACTCCCCTTAGTCAATTTGTGCACATGCACAGATTTTCATTAGATCTACAGCAAGCTGCTGCCTGAGATGAAAAAGTCAAGGATCTAACCTTCTCAAATGGTTTAGAAGACATCTTTAAGATGAATACAATGTTATTTCATTCCCCAGGATTTAAGAATTAAAGATGAGGAAAGAAAAGATAAAAAAAGTAAAAAAAATACTTATTTGCAGTCAGATTCTTTAGTGGTAAGCTTACGCACCACAGCCAAATACTGCTCCAGAGGGGAACATACAGAGCTTGGCAAGTCACTGAAAGTCAATCAACTTTAAATATGAGTACATTCGGGAAGCAGTGGTGACCTTCTAAAATGACTTGTTTGAAAACAAACAAAAAGTAATACAACGGGAGTGCTACCACTGCCAAGAGTAAACAGGGTTTTAAAAATACTGCTTCGGTGGAAAACCAGTGATTTTCCTAAGCCCAGAGTTTAGCCCTTGCTTGAAAAGTCCAGCTATTTCTTAAGGGAAGTGACCTTTCCTGCCCAGGGAGTCCCAGGCAGAAACCGGGCTGAGTGGCTCCCAGAGCCTGCTGAGGGGGCTGTCCACACACTGACTCCCTTCTTCCCTATAGTAGGCTGCTTCCTGCTTACTTCTTTTTTAAATTTTATTTTTAATTGAAGGATAATTGCTTTACAATATTGATTTCATCTCTGCCAAACATCAACATGAGTTAGCCATCAGTGTACATATGACCCCTCCCTCTTGAAACTCCCTCCCACCTCCCACCCATTCCTCCCCGTCTAGGTTGTTATGGAGCCTCCGTTTGAGTTCCCTGGGTCATATAGCAAATTTCCACTGGCTATTTTACATATGATGGTGTATATGCTTCCATGATACTCTCTCCCTCTGTCTCAGCCTCTCCTTCCTCCCCGCTCTCCATGTCCGTAAGTCTGTCCTCTATGTCTGCATCTTCACTGTTGCCCTGCTAATAGGTTCATCAGTACCATCTTTCTAGATTCCATATACATGCATTAATGCATGATATTTGTTTTTCTCTTTCTGACTTACTTCAGTCAGTATAATAGGCTCTAGATTCAATCACCTCATTAGAACTGACTCAAATATGTTCCTTTTATTGGCTGAATAGTATCCCATCATTTATATGTACCAAAGTTTCTTGATCCATTCTTAAAAGAGTATGTGTACTGGACAGGGAAGATTAAAATAGCTCGTCTTCTAGATTAAAAAATTTAAAATCTACAGTTGATACTGATGAGTTTCAGCTTCTCTCAAGGAAATCTTACTTCAGGAAGTTTTAGTTCTTTGCCAGCAAAGGGTGGAAGTCAGAATTCAGAGTTCCAGTTGAAATAGCACAGTTCCAAAGTTCAGTAGTTTCGTTTTTCTAATAGTTACTGAACAAGTGCTTAACATAGTAAAGACACTGCCCTAAAAGGTGACTAAAAACACGTTTGGTTTGACCATGGCTAAATTCATTAAAATACACACAGACACATACTCAAAATCTCCAGTCTTCATATTTTCATTTGTTAAATAGAAACTTGTCCAGTTCTCTATCATTTATGAATCTCTACAAGGAAATAAATACATCACACAAGGGCTCAAGTCACTTAGACAGATGGAGGCAAGATAACCCGAGGGATAAGAGGGGATGCATCCCCACCACCGGGGGATGCAGGAATAACCCGAGGGATAAGAGGGGATGCATCCCCACCACCCGGGGATGCAGGAAGAGAGAAGAGAATGGCCAGGGACAAACAGACTCCTCAAAATGACCTTCTCTGCCTTTTAAGAGTAGGAGGAGGCCTCTAGCAGAAAGTAGATCTGGAAGCAGCAAAATCTGGGTCCTTTCTCTGAACTGATTCACCCAGGAATATTGAGCTAGCTTGCAAATTTAAGGAAAGACCAGAATGTGTCTCAATTAAAAACAAAAAATGAACACAATGAAATGTGGCAGGCATATAATGTGTATATGGGTGAGGGGGGCGGGTTATGTTTAGATTAGGTAGATTTTACATTTTCACATGAAGAATCAAGACGACTGAAAGCAACAAGGAATCATAAGTACAAACATCTTGAAAATTGCAACTGAGCCTAATTACTTTTTTAAGTTTGAGTTTTTGCAAGTAAGAGTTCCACTTAATATAATTAGATTTTGTAGCTGTTTGAATTTGTTGAAGCATGTTTCTTATCTCTTTTCATTACCCCTTTTTAGGTGGCCGGGGGCACAATAGGATTATGCAGGCTTTGGAGAGGATCTGGGAAAAACACAACAGAGCTAAAGTCCTTTCATCTTCATCTTAGTAAATCTCTAGACTGGACAGGACCAAGAAGGACGGCAGCCTTTCTTGCTTGTGAAGAAGCCCTAGTGAACTAATCTGTCACACAGGCATAAAAAGGCAGGGGCAAAACCTGGTTCTCACTCCAACCTCACGCGGCTGGAGGCCGTTGAAAGAAATTAATCTTAGCAGATTTAGGACTGAGGGCTTTATGTCCATATGGATTGGCAGTTGGTGAGACCTCGCTATTAATGGTGCACAATTAATAAATAATATGTCTCTGTTTGCTTCGGTAGCTGTTCAAGCATTAAAAAGCTTATAAAAAGATTGCTTAGACAAAAACCCCACATATGGGCGAGGTCTTGATCTATGCTGGATGTCTTCCATTCAGGAATCCCATTTGCATTTTGCATGGTACATTGCCCTCCAAACACCAATTTGTTATTCATTTTACCAAGATGGACCACATGAGTTAGGGACACAACAAAAATTCTAATACATAAATCAATACATAGCATTCAAAGCAAAAAAAGGATAAGGCTATCCTACAATGGGATAACGTTACTATTGCAGCATGCAGATGGTTGGAATCTCTACAGCCACCACTTACAGGCTGACTGTGTCTTCTCAGAGCATTTACATCCTCCTGCTTGACAAGTGAGTCTAAGACACCACTTCAATTCTGATTTCAGCAGTAGATTACATTTCAAAATTAAAACAAACAATTTTAAATGTCCCTTTCATTGCACCTATGTCTAGTAGACCTTACCAAGAAAACTTGTAGGCTCTGTGATCCTAAATGATTTTTGACCTGATTTAAAACCTGGCATTTAAAAAAAAAAAAAAAGGAGTCACCAACTAATGAAGGCTTCTGCTAGAATATCTCATGCAGCATAATGCTTAATTATATCTGAGGACTGCTCTGTGTTTGCAAAATCTTAGTTCAAGTTTTATCAACTTTAATCCATATTTTTATTTTATATTGATTGCAGTTGAGTACTGAAATGCTGTTTAAAGAATAACCTGATCCTTGTACTAAATGTAACTTTGTAAATGAACTGAAAATAAAATGAAATGAAATCACCCAAACTCTATGTCTCCAAAGACAGGTTCACATATCTTGGACATATGCTGACACTGTAGATTATGTATTATAAAGGCATCTTCACTTTCTCAGTCTTTCTATAATTCTTCCAGGTGACAGTAGGTACATGCCTGAGTTTCCTTTTCAATTTTTTTTTTTTTTTAATTTAAGGGAACTTTTTCTTTTACAGGGAGAAGGCAATGGCAACCCACTCCAGTCCTCTTGCCTGGAAAATCCCATGGATGGAGGAGCCTGGTAGGCTGCAGTCCATGGGGTCACTAGCAGTTGGACACGACTGAGCAACTTCACTTTCACTTTTCACTTTCATGCATTGAAAAGGGAGAGGCAATCCACTCCGGCATTCTTGCCTGGAGAATCCCAGGGACGGGGGAGCCTGGTGGGCTGCCGTCTATGGGGTCGCACAGTCAGACACGACTGAAGTGACTTAGCAGCAGCAGCAGTTTCTTTTACAAATAAAACTTTCCAAGAAAGCCATATGGTATTGCTGTTACATGAGTGACAATTGCAAATATTGAAAATAATTGTTTCCTTTGAAATTGGTCACAGTTTTTCTACCTGAAACTCTGTTTAACAGAGATGTTATAGTGAATCTGCAGATAAATCGCTTAGGTTATACTGGATTTACTAAATAAAGTCCCCATATTCTTTCATGCTCTATTGAATTATTCTATAATACACACAGTTAAGGCAAGTATACTATTAAAAGTATTACATCTCGTTTCCTTTCAAAATTAGTACAATAATTTCATTATTTTGACTGATGTATTAAATTTATTCATCGCCAAAAAGTCTGGCAAGTGAACAAACATCCATTAAAGGGGGAAAAAAAGTCAACCTATGACTTCTTTTTCTGGAATAACCCTTCTTGGGCCTTCAGCAAGCAATTACTGAAATAGTTGCTATATTCTCTTGGAAATTACATGGCTGTATGCAAACAAGACTTCATCCAGAAGTTTCAAATGCAGATTTCTAGAATAATTTTTCTTCAACTGAGATTGGGAGAAATTACATTTTATATTGTAATATAGATTTAATATAACCATGGTAAAATAGGAATCCTGTCTGTCACTGATTTACTACTTAACTGTAGGAAAACACTTTAAAACAATGCCCCCAGCACTGTTATAATCCCTTCTTTATTGTCAGGGTGTCAGAATATTATATCAGGTAGCCACTAACCTTAAAAGTGATTTATGATTTAAAAATCCAACTAAAGATTTAGTTTAGCTTTATCATTTTCTAAACTACATGAAAAGATCTTTTAAATTATATCCTTTTTTTTGGTCTTGCAATATGACCCACAACAGAGCAGTTAGCTCATAAAAAGAACATATATTATGAGAATGTTCTAAATTTTCACATTTTGTTTATATTTTACGACTTTTACTTAGGTTAACATGTGGTACATTTTTACAAAGGCTGATTGTTCACATATTTAATTTCTATGCCCATAAAGCCATATATTTTTAATACAATCCAACCAGCAGGAAATGATCAGACTCTACTAAATATTTTAATATTAGCCTGAAGTTGTGAAGTGAAATATAAAAGAGAAAGTGGTTTTAGAGCCTGTGACATTTCACACTATTCCATCAGTAATAAAGATATATAAATCAACTTTTCTAGAATGTAATTTGGGAATTTTAGAATCCTAATTCCAATGCTATAAAATAATTAATGAAATATGATATGTAAAGTCAATAAAGAGCATAAGACAGAGTATATATTTTGCTATTAACCCCTTTTCCATTTTAATACAGGAAATTTGCATTTTAAAAGACAAGACAGTTATGTTACACAACCACAAATTATGCTGCTTTGTAAACTGGAATCTTGTGTTGTTCTTATAGTCAGTTTGTGAAACTGCTGATCAATTAGTCTTGTCCTAAATTGTAGGCATTTTTAACAAATCACATTTCTTTTTTAAAAAAGCATTCTTTTAATCCTTTTTTCTGCCAGTTGTAAATGATTATTTTAAAGTTTAGTTCTATACCTATCCCAATTATACATTAAATGAAGGGTTGATGCAACCCTTGTGTGATGTGTATGTATGTGTGTGTGTATAAAATGAAGGAAAATCATCTAAGTGGACTCTTCAAATTCTCCCTTCTCAGATAAGGCCATTAAAAAAGACGTTAGTAGACATTTTGTGTGCAATCTTCAGAGAGGATGTTTTGTTAATAAATTTACATTGGAGACGAGTCACATAGCCTAAAGTAATTATGTGGAATTGGTTTATGCGTGTGTGCTAAGTCGCTTCAGTATTGTCCTACTCTGCAACGCTATGGACTGTAGCCCACCAGGCTCCTCTCTGCATGGGGACCCTTCAGTCAAGAATGCTGGAGTGGGTTGCCAGGCCCTCCTGCAGGGGATCCTCCTGATCCAGGGATGGAACCTGCATCTCTTGTGTCTCCTGCATTGGCAGGCAGTGTTCTTTACCACCAGCACCACCTGGGAAGCCCAGAATTGGTTTGTACCATAATAAAACTGAACTGGAAAAACACACTGTTTGTAAAAAGGAGACTAAACAACATTTGAAACACGATGTTTCAAAGCATTAGAGTCAACTTTGTAAGTGATGCCTGAGAAAGAAGACATTTCTGTGAGGCTCAGTTCTTTTCCATGGGTAGGATCTGTGTGGGATGGATAAGGAGATCAGAGATATGGAACTTGGCAGAGGACAGAATGTGTACCAGAATGTGGAGAGAGGAGTATTTGATAATCTCTCCTCTGCTGTCTAAAAGTCTTCAATGGCTTTCTAATTCCCTAGATATAAGATCTCTAACCATCAACATTCTGCTTTAAACTACTTCTCTAACCACCCACCACTTCCCAAATATAACCTACACTCACGCCTTAATTGGGCTTCCCTGATAGCTCAGCTGGTAAAGAATCCGCCTGCAGTGCAGGAAACCCCAGTATGATTCCTGGGTCAGGAAGATCCCCTGGAGAAGGGAGAGGCTACCCACTCCAGTATTCTTGGGCTACCCTTGTGGCTAAGCTGGTAAAGAACATGCCTGCAAGGCAGGAGACCCTGCATTTGAACCCTAGCTTGGGAAGTTTCCCTGGAGAAGGGAAAGGCTACCCACCCCAATATTCTGGCCTGGAGAATTCCACGGACTGTGTAGTCCATGGGGTCGCAGAGTCAGACACGACTGAGCAGCTTTCACTTTCACGCCTTGCTTAACCACTGAAAGATCCCTGAGCACTATCTGCCTCCCCTTGTACATAATTTGCCCCTTGTCTGAATACCCTTTACTTCCTAGCCTATCAAGAGAATGAAGGTCTCACCTTTGAGAGTCAGTTACCATGTCACTGCTTTGGGGAAATCTTCTCTGATACACTTTAGATATTTATCCTTTGTGCCATCATTAAGACTAGTGATAGATTTTTTTATTATATTGATCAGGATGTATTGCAAATATCTGAACATTTGCATCTCACCAACTAGGCCTTAAACTTCTTGCCAGAAAGGAAATTAACTTGTGCTTCCTTTACTTCTGGCTCTTAACATAATGCATGATATGCAATGGAGATGTAACTTAGTCTTGTTGCATAAATGGAAGGATATATGCTCAGAAGGCTCAGATAATAAAGAACTTGCCTGCAATGCAGGAGACCTGGGTTTGATCCCTGCATCTGGAAGATCTCCTGGCAAAGGGAATAGCTACCCACTCCAATATTCTTACCTGGGGAATTCCATGGACAGAGGAACCTGGCAGGCTACAGTCCATGGGGTTGCAAAGAGTCAGGCTCAAATGAATGATAAAAACTTTTACTTTTACACTATATGTTCAGATACTGCTGGTTAGCAACATCACCAAATAAGCGATAAAAAACAGAGTTGGGCATTTGTAAATAGAACAGTGTGTTTCAATACTCTGTTTTCCACTGATTAAGACACCCACTAGGGATACAATGAAAGAAATGCTAGAGATGGTACAAGATAAAAGGAATTAAAATAAACAGGTATGGTAATGTATGCAATTGGACCCATTTGCTTATTTTTTTTGAGCACAGTAGAGGATATATTATTTTTTCAAATGATTTAGTCAAGGTTGATTGCTTTTTTCTCTGTATATCACTGTTTTTTGACTGGATCACTTGAGTTCCCTTACTGTAAAGTTTATTTATTCTGAGCTTTCTATTTACTCATTCAAGGACAGGTATCTTAAGATCATGAGCAGAATGACCCTTAAGACTGCAGGAAAACTAAGTTGCTAAGTTGCTACAATAGCTAATTCTATAAATCAAACAATACATACATACAAAACAGTTTTAATAACAGTTAAAAATTAGTGAGTTCCCATTTTATGTCAGACGTTGTATATACTTCACATGTACTCTCTTTAAATTCAAAAAATGTATGAAGCAAGTGCTATTTCAAGCCCATTTTATAGATGAGAAAGCAAAAGCACAAGAAGTTCACATTGCTAATCAGCGAGAATTTAAGAAAACTAAGTCTTTCCATGGTTATAATGGTCAAGAGCGAACATAATATGCTAGATGTACTTTCATGATTTCTGCTTTACTGACAGCCCTTCATCTTAGAATCCCCATATCCTGTGAAACCTTAGTAAACTTTCTATGCTTTATTCAAGAGTTACTTTGTTTTTTCCCTCCTTGCTGCCAAAGGACTTTGCTTGTCCTTCTAATGTAACACTTATTTAATTCATATTTGTGTTATGGGCATACATGTGTGTGTATTACTTTTCCTATGCTCAACTGTAAGCTTCTTGAGGTCAGTTGTGTAAAAATATATCTGCTTCATCATTGTAGGGCAATAGGCATGCAATGAATTTATTTGAAATAATTGATTCCTCAAATTTAATACAGGGCTCTATATAGTTTCCAATTTGGCTTCTGATCCTGAATATCTTAACCTTGTCTTCATATGGGAAGGGGGCAGGATACCTGCTGTTTGTAACTGAAGCATGTATCAGCTAACCAGTGCGTTCATTTCTTTCTCCTTCTCCTGTCTTCTTTCACTAATTGCTTTATTTATTTATTTATTTTGTAAAGTGATACAATTTGATAGTGTTTAGTTGGCATTCTGGTTTCTCTAGCTGGAAGTTGGAGGGGCAGCTTGGTAGAATTTTTAAAGGTGGTTCTTGAGAAACTTTATATGCAATTCTAGGAGACTTTAGGGCCATCAAAGACTGTTTCTAAGGGCAATGAGATTCTTCACGTTTTAATGGGTTTCTGTAAGAGGCAGAGGGTTTACATTTACTGCTAAGCATTTGACATGCTTATTGGCATAATTCCATCCATTGCATCAAGGTACAAAAGAGTGCTCTCTTTATGTGCCTTAGCTGAGTCATTTGAGAAATCTGCACTCCATCTCTTAATGGTGAGATGTGCCATCAAATTCAGTCCTTCCATCTTCACTGTGCCTAAACTAAGCACTATGTCAAGCAGAGAACAACAATAAAAATCAAACAAACAAAAGAAGAAACAAATTATCTGGAGATACAAGGGCTTAAAAGAGTCATTAAAAAAATATAATTTTGTTATCTTGACATCAATTTAGAAACACTGGGCTCTTTATAATGTTCCCTTAAAGTCTTTTATAACCACCAATACAGAGCCCAGTGTGTGTAACATGATGTCCAACTAGGACATAGTTTGCACCAAATCCAGGCTTCAGTTGAAATATCATATTACAAACTAACAGGTATAAAATAAACTACAAGGATATATTGTACAACATGAGGAATATAGCCAGTATTTTATAATAACTATAAAAGGAGTATTACCTTTAAAAACTGTAAATCACTGTATTATACACCTGTAACTTATGTAATATTGTACAGGAACTGTACTCCAATAAAAAATAAAATGAAAAAAGTAAAATGATCCAAAAAAGTTACCTCCACAGGTAATGGGCATCCTCAGTTTTCTCACAGTCTGACTGAGGACTCTGTTGAGTTGAAATCGAAGAAACTCAGAAGATCCATGTAAACATAGTAATCATGTCTATAATAGCAGAATGCACGTTTGCCATGAAAGGTTTATGCCAAATACATTCTGACTTCAAATCTACTGCATCAAAGAATTGCTCCTAACTGGAATCATCAGATCCACCCCGAGTTAGTGTCAAACTCCACCTGTTTTTGAGACCCAGTCTCGCAAGACTACATTCCCCAAGGAACCCACTGCTGACTTGCTATGAAGTCAGGCTTCCCACAAGCGCTCCTGCACATTCAGTTATCTGACAGAGCTCACAGAACTCAGGGAAACATTTTAATTACGTTTATCAATTTATTATAAAGGATGCTACAAGAATACAGATGAAGAGCCCAATGAAGAGGTTCACAAAGTGAGGTCTGAAAAGGTCCTGAGAACAGGAGTTTCCTTCCCTTTGGTGTTCAAGTGCACCACCCTCCCAGGACACGCATGCATATGTTCACCAACCTGGAAGTTCTACTAACTCCTTCACTTTTAGGTCCCATTGGGTAGGTATTTATGACACCACACTTATGGCAGAAAGCAAAAAAGAACTAAAGAGCCTCTTGATGAAAGTGAAAGAGGAGAGTGAAAAAACTGGCGTGAAACTCAACATTCAGAAAACTAAGATCATGGCATCCGGTCCCATCACTTCATGGCAAATAGATGGGGAAACAATGGAAACAGTGACAGACTTTTTTTTGGGCTCCAAAATCACTGCAGATATTGACTGCAGCCATGAAATTAAAAGACGATTGCTCCTTGGAAGGAAAGTTATGACCAACCTAGATAACATATTAAGAAGCAGAGACATTACTTTGCCAACAAAAGTCTGTCTAGTCAAAGCTATGGATTTTCCAGTAGTCATGTATGGATGTGAGATTTGGACAATAAAGAAAGCTGAGCACCAAAGAACTAATGCTTTTGAATTATGGTGTTGAGAAAACTCTTGAGAGTCCCTTGGACTGCAAGGAGATCCAACCAGTCCGTCCTAAAAGATATTAGTCCTGAATAATCATTGGAAGGACTGATACTGAAGCTGAAACTCCAGTACTTTGGCCACCTAATGCGAAGAACTAACTCATTTGAAAAGACCCTGATGCTGGGAAAGATTGAAGGCAATAGGAGAAGGGGAACCGACAGAGGATGAGATGGTTGGATGGCATCACCGACTTGATGGACATGAGTTTGAGCAAGCTCCAGGAGTTGGTGATGGACAGGGAGGCCTGGCGTGCTGCAGTCCATGGGGTCACAAAGAGTTGGACAGGACTGAGGAACCTAACTGACTGACCAGTGAATATTTTCTAAATACTTTTCCCATAAACATCCTTTATAGTTTTACAAACATCTGTTTTCTATACCTGGCTGATATTTTTATAATATTAATCTTTGTTTATACTTACTATTTATTCTATTATTTAAAAAGTTTCAAAGGAAATATTAAAAAGTGGGACTCAGTTAATTTTCACTGAGTTTTAAATTTAGTTATGTTTTATTAAATTTAAAAATACAACTCAAAATTTTTAAAATAAGGTTATAAGAAATAAAAAATGGTGATTTTAACACTTTTTATATTATAATTGGGGCTAGTATACACTAATATAGTAAAGAGATTGAAAAAATTATTTGCTCTCTTCGCTCTTTTCTATATGTCTTATTTTTTTTAAATTCAGATAAAAATAATAACTCTACAAAGTGAGAATTTATGTTTAACAACAGAGTTATTTGGATGTTATCATTAAATAGTTTTCATTACTATCAAATACAAAGTATCTCAAGTAAAAAAAAAAAATCAAGACTGTATTTTAAAAAAGAATAAAATAATGAAATTTAAATTTATCTGGGGCTTCCCTGGTGGTGTGTAGTGGTTAAGAATCTGCCTTGCAGAGCAGGTGATGCCAGTTCGATCCCTGGTCTGGGATGAGCCCATCCTGCTGCTGCCGCTGCTAAGTCCCTTCAGTCGTGTCCGACTCTGTGCGACCCCATAGACGGCAGCCCACCAGGCTCCCCGGTCCCTGGGATTCTCCAGGCAAGAACACTGGAGTGGGTTGCCATTTCCTTCTCCAATGCATGAAAGTGAAAGTGAAGTCGCTCAGTCGTGTCCGACTCTTCGCGACCCCATGGACGGCAGCCCACCAGGCTCTCCCATCCGTGGGATGTTCCAGGCAAGAGGACTGGAGTGGGGTGCTATGCCTTCTCCGAAGCGCATGAGCCACAACTACTGAACCTGCGCTCCAGAGCATGGGAGCTACAGCAGTTGAGCCACGTCCGCACCGCGAAAGGCTGCCCACCCCAGAGCCTGAGCTCCAACAGGAGAAGCCACCCCAGTGAGAAGCCGGAGCGCAGGGACTAGAGAGTAGCCTTGCTCACCACAACTAGAGAAAGCCTGCAGACAGCAACGGAGACCCAGTACAGCCAAAACAAAATAAAAATTTATTTGCTTCTCATATCTTTTTCTCTCCCTAAATAAAAACAAGTATAATATATATGAATAAAAATAGGAAAATGTAAATTTATTGATTGCTATTCCTTCCACTCTCATTTTTTGCATAATCGTATTAATTTTTGCATTATGCTATTCACATTTTTCAGTTTGGAATTCCACTGAGGACTTCTATTTCAGTAATATAACGTTACAATCTAATAACTTCACAATTCAAAAAATTTATACTCAGAAATTCCCAACGTTGAATATGGAATTTCTTGAGTAAAATTTTAAAAAATCCATACACTAAGGTTTAACAAATACATACCGCATACATACACACTTAGTAACTCAGTCATGTCTGACTCTTTGTAACCCCTTAGTCTGTGACCTGCCAGGCTCCTCTTTCCATGGAATTTTGCAGGCAAGAATACCAGAGTAGATTGCCGTTTTCTCCTTCGGGGATCTTCCTGATGCAGGGATCGAATCTGTATCTCCTGTATCTCCCGATTTCCCATAATTCTGAATATACTTATCCTTCAGGATTGATGTTCCAATTTTTGATAGAAACAACTGTGGATGTGTAATCTCATATATCTAATAGCTTATGATCACACAATACCTCTTCAGCAATACTCTAATGAGACTGAGATGATAAAGAGTATTTGAGATGTTTCAAATTCAGGATCATAGTCAGTGACTTTTCAAAGGATGAGTGAAGGAAGAGTAGAGAATAATAACTGGATCTCTGACTGGACAGCTAAATAAAAAGTGATGTCTCTTTCTGATGGAAGAAATAAGAGAATACAGTCATCACGCATTAGCCACAGAAAATTGGTTTCAGGACCTTCTATGGATACCAAAATCTGTGGATGATCAAGTCCCATAGTCAGCCCTCTGTATCCATAAATTTTGTGTCTTCACATTCAACCATGTACTTGTAAACACAGTACAGGATCTATAATACTTTGAATCCAAGGATCCAGCCTATAAATATAGAAAGTCAACTGTATTTTATGAAGAAGATACTAAGTTCATCTTTAACATAACTCATCTGGTATTTATGGGACACCCAAATGGAAGTATCTAGTGGGATATAAAATATATCGATTTGAGCTAAAATCAAGCATTGACCTTGTCAGTGGGTGCGCATGTGATAGTCAAGTCATGAATAGTAAGATCATCTAGAGATAAGGGGAGAAGAATAAGACAAAATTCTAGAGACTATCAGCCTAAAAGAGCATCTCATAAATTTTGAGAAACTCTTACAGTAGGAGGGCAGGGGTAGAAATGGTGGTACACAGATAAGAGTGAAAATAATTTCAAGAAGGAGGAAGTGATCAAGATGGAGGAAGTGAATCAGCAGTGTTTGAAGCTGCAGAAAAGACATTTAATTTCAACAATCAAAACCACCATGAATTTAACATCAAGGATGTTGCTACTGCCCATGGTTAGAAAAGTTTTAGCTGGGGTTGAGAGAATAATGTTATCAGACATGGGATTTGGAGTTTGAAAGTGTAATACTGTAGAAAATATGCATAGACCATGCTTTCAGAAACACTGATGTATTGATTGCAAAGTGAAAAAAAATAGATGACGAAAGGGCTATGTAATGTTGAGTAAAACGTGTTCCTTTGAGGAATAATTAGAGACACTTAGCAAAGTTAAATTTTGTGTGCGTGTGTGTGAATGAGAGCGAGTGAAAGAGAGAAAGGAACAGACTAGACAATGGCTTAAACGTCTGTGAAAGTTTGGTCATAGACAAAAGCGGGGATGGGGTCCTTTTTTCCTTGGAGAAAGGTTAGAGATGGGATAGAGGAGGAATTAAAAGGGGTACAAGTAAGTTTTAGGATAGTAAGCTTTTCAGTAATATTTATTAAACAGATATTGTTGTTAACTAAAGATGAGGATGAGGAGGAGTGGGAGGGGCAGGCATAGGAAGAGTCATAGGGTCCCTTCAACTAAGAAAGGAAGACGGGGAGGAGGATGTGAGGGAAACTTTAACTGAAGACTTGCTAATTCGTGGACTGATTTTTAGATACCATGAACATCGGGCAACTGCAGAGTACAACTTAAGCCTAAACAGAACCTTGAAAATTTGCTTTCATTCCACCTAAAAATCGCATTGTGCATGATATTTATCGTCAACTGCCAGAAAGATCCTTATGTCCAAGGAGAAAATTATTTCAACTGCCCCTCTCAAAATAGTTGCTTGAATTTCTACTCTCTTCATATGTATTATTTCTCCACGCTAGCTTGTTTCAACTTTTTGGTGGTTGTTTCATTTCCCAAACTTTTAAAGGCATAATTGAATTAACATGCTTACCGTCAAGGAATACATTTAAAGTCAAATGCCTCTAAGGCATTGAAAGCATCAGCTTAGCATCAGGCTTTCAACTTCCTCTTTATTTTTGGCCCCTGAGGGAACTTCCTTGATTTCTCAAAAGCTAAGCTATACATATAAAAAGCTGTTTGTTATATATCATCCTGAATTTTGTGGTGTTTTGAAGAAGTATGATATTAATGGTATCTGCCATATTAATACAGTTATAAATCTTAGTCTCTGGCTCCTAATTCTAATAGATTTTCTTTGTACATGTGCACTCTGTCATGTTCAACTCTTTACAACCCCATGGACTGTAGCCCACCAGGCTTCTCTGTCCATGGAATTCTCCAGCCAAGAATACTGGAGTGGGTTGCATTTTGTCCTCCAGGGTATCTGCCCAACCCAGGGAAGGAACTCATGTCTCCTGAGTCTCCTGCATTGCAGGCAGATTTTTACCACTGAGCCACCAGGGAAACTTGTACCCTGTGGATTCTCCTATCTCCAAACTATTCCTGAATTTTAATTTTAACATGGTGACATCCCTGTCAGTAAGAAATTCTGGAAGGGGAAGGAGGGTCTACTACTCTGAACGTGTGAATATTACATCTACATCTGTGGCTTTCTGAGGGAGACTTGCTTTCCCTATGCCATGCTCTCTAGCTGTGGGCAACATTTGTGGGAGGCACAGCTCCATTTATTTGAACAAGTTGGTGATATTGGGTCTCCCTGATCTTGGACTCCAATCTTGGCAGTCTCTCAGATTCCTCCTCCCAAGCTTACAATGTTGCACCCTACTGGGTAGAGGCAGGGTGTGGCTGGGTTGAATCCTTTCTCCTGGAAATACAATTTTCTTCTTGGAGTTTGAGTTGAAATTCAATATTCCCTTTGAGCAGTACTATGACATTTTTTGTAGAAAACCTCCGATGCCCCTATCACCGCTTTCTACCTCAGTATTGTGATCTATAAAATACCCCATCCTTGCATACTGCTGGTGGTGGTAGCTTAGTGCCTAAGTTGTGTCCAACTCTTGCGACCCCATGGACTGTAGCCCACCAGGCTCCTCTGTCATTGGGATTTCCCAGGCAAGAATACTGGAGTGGATTGCCATGCCTTCCTCCAGGGGATCATCCCAACCCAGGGATCAATCCCAGGTCTCCCACATTGTAGGCAGATTCTTTATCTGAGGCAGTCAAAGCTGTGGTTTTTCAGTAGTCATGTATGGTTGTGAGAGCTGGACCATAAAGATGGCTGAGCACCAAAGAATTGATTCTTTTGAATTGTGGTTCTGGAGAAGACCCTTGAGAGTTCTTTGGACAGCAAGGGGAGCAAACCAGGATCTAAAGGAAATCAACCCTGAATATTCATTGGAAAGACTGATGCTGAAACTGAAGCTCCAATACTTTGGCCACCTGATGCAAAGAGCCAACTCATTGGAAAAGTCCCTAATGCTGGGAAAGATTGAAGGCAGGAGGAGAAGCGGGTGACAGAGGATGAGATGGTTGGATGGCATCACTGATTCAGTAGACATGAGTTTGAGCAAACTCCAGAAGATAGTGAAGGACAGGGAAGCCTGGCATGTTGCTGTCCATGGGCTTGCAAAGAGCTGGACAGGACAGAGTGACTGAACAACAACATTTGAAACAGGAGGGAAGGGGGTGAGGCACAACTTCTGAAAGAGTGACATGGCCCGAGGACACAACATAAACAGATTAGAATCAAATAGGTTCAAGATGGCAGACATGTCAACTTCAACTAGACCATGATCCTCAAAATGTTAGTCACTCAGTCATGTAGCCTGCCAGGCTTCTCTGTCCATGGGATTCTCCAGGCAAGAATACTGGAGTGGGTTGCCATTCCTGTCTCCAGGGGATCTTCCTGACCCAGGGATTGAACCTGGGTCTCCCACATTGTGGGCAGATTCTGTACTCTCTGAGCCACCAAAAAACTTCCCTTAGTCCTCAATCAGCAAGCTAAATGACACACCCAGAGGAACCATGGTATTTCCAAGGCACTGTCAAAAGACCAGAAAGTGGGCAGTGGCCCAATTCCTGGAAATTTCCCTTCCCCAAAATAGTTGGAATAATCCTCCCACCTACTAATCCATGAAATTACCTAGCCCATAAAAGTTAATCACACCACATCTGAGGCCACCACACTCAGATTTCGTGAAGGCCCACTCTCTGTCTGTGGAGTGGGTTTCTCTCCAAATAAATCCACTTCTTACCTATCACACTGTCTCTCAGTGAATTCTTTCCACAATAAGACATCAAGAACCTGAGCTTCATTACTGTGGGTTTTGGCTGGGTTCGAGTCCCAGCCATGTGGGTTCAAGTTCTAGTCTGAGGTAAATTCTTTTTAATAATCACAAATGTAATCACATATTATTGCCTTTTGCTGGGGTCTGCTATACTTTAGCAAGAGTCCTAGTTTTCTATGTTAAAAGAATGTTTTAATCCAAAAATTGGTGTGAGAGGCTGAATAATGGCCCCCAAAGGTATCTGTGCCCTGAACCTGTCAACTACAAATTGACACTTACCAAGAGCACTTGCCAGCAACTCAACAACAACAAGGGTGTTTAGCTGCTTATTTAACTTATATGCAGAGTACATCATGCAAAATGCTTGGATGAAGCACAAGCTAGAATCAAGATTCCTGGGAGAAATATCAATAACCTCAGACGGCAGATGACACCATCCTTAAGGCAGAAAGCAAAGAGGAACTAAAGAGCCTCTTGATGAATGTGAAAGAGGAGAGTGAAAAAGCTGGCTTGAAACTCAACATTAAAAAACTAAGATCATGGCATCTGGTCCAATCTCTTCATGGCAAATAGATGAGGAAACAATGGAAATAGTGAGAGGTTTTATTTTCTTGGCCTCCAAAATCACTGCAGATGGTGATTGCAGCCATGAAAATAAAGGATGCTTGCTCCTTGGAAGAAAAGCTATGACCAGCCTAGGCAGCATATAAAAACAGACATTACTTTGCCAATAAAGGTCCATCTAGGCAAAGCTATGGTTTTTCCAGTAGTCATGTATGGATGTGAGAATTAGACCCTAAAGAAAACTCAGCACTGAAGAACTGTGATGTTGGAGAAGACCCCTGAGAGTCCCTTGGTCTGCAAGGAGATCAAACCAGTCAATCCTAAAGGAAATCAGTCCTGAATATTCATTGGAAAGACTGATGCTGAATTGAAACTCCAATACTTCTTTGGTCACCTGATGTGAAGAACTGATTCCTTGGAGAAGACCCTGATGCTGGGAAATATTGAAGGCAGGAGAAGGGGATGACTGAGGATGAGATGGTTGGATGGCATCACTGGCTCAATAGACATGAGTTTGAGCAGGCTCCAGGAGTTGGTGATGGACAGGGAAGCCTGAAGTGCTGCGGTCCACGGGGTTTCAAAGAGTTGGACATGACTGAGCAACTGACCTGAACTGTGACTACTGAACCCTGTGCTGCTACAGCTGCAGACCTTCAACACCCCCTGAGGGGAATTCACGCTGGACAATGAGGTACTCTGTGTTCCAGGGAAACTGGTGAACAGGTCTTTAGATAGTTATCCAATCCTTTCATCTCCTCGTACCTAGAAAAATCACTAATTCCCTTCATGGTGACATCCGCCTACTAGCAGAAAACCTTTTGTAAAGTAAGTGTCTGATTGCACTGAACTCTTCCCTTCACCTATATCTTATAAATTGACCTTCCCCCACTGTCTCTTTGGCCCAGTCTCTCAGAGCTATCTGAGTTGTCTCCTGGGCTGCAGTCCTCATTTTGCCCCAAATAAAATGACTCAGAACTCTCATCTTTTTCAGTTGACAAACTAGATCTTGTGAATATATTTTGCATTATATGATAAAGTTAGGATTTTGCACAAGGGTTAAATTAAGGATCTAGAGATGAAGAAATGATCCTGATTCAGTTCAGTTCAGTTCAGTCACTCAGTCGTGTCCAACTCTTTGTGACCCCATGGACTGCAGCATGCCAGGCTTCCCTGTCCATCACCAACTCCCAGAGCTTATTCAAACTCATATCCATCAGGTCAGTGATGCCATCCAACCATCTCAATCTCTGTTGTCCTCTTCTCCTCCTGCCTTTAATCTTTCCCAGCATCAGGGTCTTTTCCGGGAAGTTGTTTCTTTGCATCAGGTGGCCAAAGTATTGGAGTTTCAGCTTCAGCATCAGTCCTTCCAATGAATATTCAGGACTGATTTCCTTTAGCATTGACTGGTTGGATCTCCTTGCAGTCCAAGTGTCTCTCAAGAGTCTTCTCTAACACCACAGGTCAAAAGCATCAATTCTTTTGATCTCAGCTTTCTTTATAGTCCAACTCTCACATCCTTACATGACTACTGGAAAACCATAGCTTTGACTAGACGGACCTTTGTTGGTGAAGTAATGACTCTGCTTTTTAATACGCTGTCTAGGTGCAGCAGCAGCAGCAACAGCAGGTTGGTCATAGCTTTTCTTCCAAGGAGCAAGCACCTTTTAATTTCATGGCTGCAGTTACCATCTTCAGGGATTTTGGAGCCCCAAAAGATAAAATCTGTCACGTTTCCATTGTTCCCCCATCTATTTGCCATGAAGTGATGGGACCAGATGCCATGATCTTAGTTTTCTGAATGTTGAGCTTTAAACCAACTTTTTCACTCTCCTCTTTCACTTTCATCAAGAGGCTCTTTAGTTTTTCTTCACTTTCTGCCATAAGGGTGGTGTCATCTGCATATCTGAGGTTATTGATACTTCTCCCGGCAGTCTTGATTCCAGCTTCTCCTTCATCCAGCCCAGCGTTTCTCATGCTGTACTCTGCATATAAGTTAAATAAGCAGGGTGACAATCTACAGCCTTGACATGCTCCTTTCCCGATTGATTATCCCAGTACAATTATGAGGGTCCTCATGAGAGGGAGGCAGTAGAATTACAGTCCAGAGAAATCTCTGTGACAATAAGAGCAGATATTGAAGTGATGTAGCCAGAAAGCAAAGGATGCTAACAACTTCTAGAAGCTAGTAGAAGCAAGGAAGACTCTCTCTTGGAGACTCCAGAAGGAACCATCCCTGCTAACATCCTGATTTTAGCCTCAGGACCTCCATTTCAGACTTCAGAACTCTAGAGCTAATAGGGACTAGATCCGGATTGTTTTAAGCCACTACACTTGTGGTAAATTTGTTGTACTAACCAAAGGGCACTAATATTGCAGGGAGATGCCAATTCTGACTATATGTTGGAATGGTTTCTTTGACTTGGCTTTCATCGCTTTTGTTATTATAATCACACATAATGGCCTGCCTCAGAGGACCCTGCCCCTCTGCACCTATTGTTTAATCTCACTTGTTTAGCTCATGGGGAGATGATCTGACCCTGTCCATCTATGAAAAGACAAGATTAGCATACCTCTTCCCAGGGCTGGCCGTTCTGGAGATGTTTCACAAGACTGAAGGCCCTTTTTACTTTACTATCTCACTGCCTCTCCCTCTCTTTTATGCCTTTTGACTTTAGTTTCTCATTGCTTTTCTCTTTGGTTCTGTGAAAGAATCTGGCATCCAGACCCTGACGAGAGACCTTGTCTGCCATCTTCTCTGTCAACTGGCTCTCCTGAATAAAGTCATATTCCTTACCTCAGTATCTCATCTCAGATTCATTGGCCTATCGTGTAGCAGAGAAATCTCCAACTTGGTAACAATATGTTGGGGAATTTAAATATATATAAGAATAAACATTTTTTTTTCCTCCCAGAGTAATAGTAAACACAGACAATGTGGTTGTCATTCAGTTTTTGTGACCCCATGGACTGCAGCTCACCAGGCTTCCCTGTCTTTCACCATTTCCTAGAGTTTGCTCAAACTCAGGTCCATTAAGTCAGCGATGCCATCAATCTCAGCTGCCCTCTTCTCCACCCACCCTCAGTCTTTCCTAGCATTAGGGTCTTCTTCCATGAGTCTGACTTAAAATCTTCTTGAGTACTTAACTTTTAACAAATTCAACTTTTAAATATGTTGAATCCTAAAGACTATTCACTGTTCTAACAGTATAAATAAATGGTATGATTTCAACTTAAAAACACAAGCCTAAATCAAATACTGACCTAGACATTTAAACTTATTCTCATGGGTTAAAATATTTTAAACATTTCAAGCACATAAAACACACAAACTCCCTAACCCACATATATAAAGGGGGTGGATCCCCTCCAACATTCCTATACTAAATCCTAAATCTTTCTCTGAGAGTTACTTGCAAGGGGACAGAAACAATTTATTATCACACACAATTCTGGGATTACCTTTTCACTTTACTGAAGTTACCTAAAAGAGAGGAGATAGTGGCTGAGACATGACTGGATTCTAATCCCTGCATAAGCGGGAACTTTAAGTTTTATTCATGGCCTGCAACAGGGACTTAAAGAGAAAAAAAAAAAAAAAGGTCTCATGTTCTGTACACCTGGGATTTGAGGCAAATTGTTCTTCATTTTTCTAACCGAAATACATTCTGTACCTCCTCCCATGTGGCCTCACCAATGAATGGTTATTGCTTTTCTTTGGCTTTTAAGAGCAAACACTACTATGATATAAATAAAATACCAAGCACAGGCATAAGTTCTTAAGACATATTAGCTCATTTAACCTGTGAATTGAGATACTAGGTCCCTGTGGTGGCCTCAGCACCTTATCGGCACCAACAAATGAGGAGCGTACACTTGTGTAACCAGAATAGCCTATAGCTAGATGGGCAGGGGTAACAGAGTCAACATTTGTTATATAATATCTAGGATCAACACATTAAAGTTAATTAGTTTGAATATAACCAACTCTAGTAAGCAGGGAAATGGAATACCCCAGGGAAACAGATCCCAGTGAGGGAATAACAGGCTCTTCAGACTAAACTCTTCATCAACTAGAACAACTTGTAGCTCAAGGACACTTGCTCACACAGCTGGGATGCATTTTTGTCTCTCAACTTTTCTTAACTTTTGAAGGTTAAAGTTTTTGGCTGGAGTCTCAGGACCTGTCCTTGATGAGGCCTGGCAGAAGACTGGTATACAGTAGGTCTAAGGAAAGGGAAAGTGCCCATAATGATGCAGTAACTAGTGGGCCATCAAATGCAATCCTACCTACAGTTTAAGGTGCGGTGACATTTACTACAGCTCCCAGAGCATGGAGGTATGTTTTGATTATTGATTAGAAAGTTTATTCTGAGGAGGTTAAATAATTTCATAATGGAAAAAAAAATTAAGGTTAATAGTCTGAAAACAAATATACATGTTTATGAAAGTTTACTCCTCAAGTACCTCTTTGAACACACAAGCAAAGAACTGGTCATAATGTGGTTCATTCTAGAATTTCAACACCATAAATTGGACACGATCTCACATATACTTAATAAGATAATCCTTATAAAATCCCTGAGTTACCAATTAAGGAAGTGAACCTTACAGAAGGCTGAATAAGAAGCAGCAAAGTTATGATTCAGGACCAGAGCTCCTTGAATCCCAAGCTAGCTGTTGAATCCCTGCCCAATGCTATAAATGGGCTTTCAGTCTCTTGCATTTGGTTTAGGAGTAAGACCTCTGGTAGACCACCAAACTCTGAAATTGCAGACTAAAAGAAAAAGAACATGAGAACTTTGTTAAACCATTCCTCCTTTCAGTTAATGACAAATGATAAATGAAAATGATACTCTGTGGGGATTTGTGATGAATAAGAACTGTCAAATCACACAACAAAGAAAAAGATATAGCCTTACTATTTTTCCTTCAGATTGGAAGAGAGGTTAATTTCAGATGGAGAATAGGAAAGGGAAGTTTTTCAAGTTTGTCATTTCAAGCTATCAAACTTGAAAAACGGTAAAGCTTCTAATCATTATCTCATAATGGCTGCAAATTTTGGTGCAAATCTTCCCATTATTTCAATGACTTAATACATACAGCACCCAGCAACCTACATTTTAATAAGATGACAATTTATTGCTGGAAGTAATTTTGCTTAAGCTATTTTGACTTCTTTTTTCCCCTGTTGTTAACTCTTGGAAATACTCCTAAGCAGCATGTTCAGCCCTCTCCTCATTATGGAAGAGCTACCTGCTGCTATAGTTTGTAGCTTTCCTTTTGTTTAAGGTTAGAGAAAATTTTCTAGATAACTCATTTTTTAATAATTCCCTGGGTCCAAGAATTCATGTTTCATTTTTAAAGCAGTAAGCTTTATTTTCTTTTATGCCAGATAATCTGCAAATTATAAACACACCACAAAAATTCTTGGAACATGGTGAACCTTTTACAAACTGAAATAAAAACTTCAATTTACAACATTTTTCAAAAAAAAAAAAAAAAAAGACCTGTATGTTTATTCTTTTCTTGCTTATTTTAAAAAATAGAGTCAACATTTAGCATATTTCAGTGCCACACAGATTTAATTATTTCCTCCTAGGTAGCCTCTGATTTGCTCCAATCCTATCTTGGAGCAGAATCAGCATTTTGGGGGATCCTAACATTGTAAGATAGTAAACTCTTTACTGAGGACTCCATGGGAAAATGAAAGCATTTAATAAGTTTCCCTAGTTGATGCCTCCATTTCTTCCAAATATCCCTGTGACTTCTTTTAGACATTTTATCTCCCCTTTTTTTCAGACTTAGTGGGACATCCAAATAACATATTAAGTGACTTTTTGCAGTCACTAGTTTTGAAAGAATTGTTATAATTTTTCTTTTGAAGTTATTTAGCTAGAAGTGACTTTTAAAATCACAGTTGCCTATAATTGTACTGGGCTAATCATGCTAACTCATGGATTCTTGCAAAGTGAAAAGAGGTAACCTAAAATTGTTTTCATAATCATGACTTTTAGAATTTAAATTTTAACAATTAATGAAGTTAACACAAGGTTTTATTTGGTAGGCATTTAAAACTTAACTATTTCTCTATTTAAATATTTTTAAGTATTTTTCATTATGCAAGCTTTGGCTTGTATTTTATTTTTTTCTGAAATTTGGAGCCAATCCTTTCCTCAGATCTGACGTAGTTTCAGAGGACCCTGCAGAGCCTCAACATCATGCCTCTGCATGCTAGTGCAGAAGATGTCTAAACTGCTAGGCAAAATCCCTTCAGGATTCCCATCCTTTTAGTTCTGGCCCTGAACTAGCATAATGCACTCAAGAAAATGGAAGTTTGATCTTTAGCCATCCCTAGCCACTTTGGCAGCCTCAACATCATAAGGAAATACAAATTTGAT
This sequence comes from Cervus canadensis, assembly GCF_019320065.1. Classification (NCBI taxonomy): domain Eukaryota; kingdom Metazoa; phylum Chordata; class Mammalia; order Artiodactyla; family Cervidae; genus Cervus; species Cervus canadensis. The sequence goes on from NC_057405.1 coordinate 7,197,140, forward strand.
AAATGCAAATCTTTCACTTGGGAGGAAGCTATCTCTAAGAAAAAATTTACCTCCTCCTCAGCTGGTGAAGAGGTGAATATTCTTGGCCCTTGGCAGATCTACTCCAGCTGTTTCTCCACAAGATGCGGGGCAGACACTGTGGGGAGACTCCCTGTGGCACAGAAGGGAGTGTGGCGGGGCCAGGCCATCACAGCCGTCAGCTTCCCCACCCACAGCACAGGCGGAAGCGGACTGGATCCGCCCGCCTTCCCTGCTGGCACCTTCCCGCATGCCTCCAAGTCTCCGACTGTCCTTGGTCAGGGGCCTCCCTCCTGGCCTTCAGCTTCCCGGCTGCTGGGTTGAGAGGTGGCTGAAAGACAGCAGGAGCTAATGGCTGTGTCCAAACTGAAGTCAGATCATACCCCTCCGTCATCACCCTCCATCTCACTCCATGCACAAGTCAAGGTCCCTCAGTGGCCTCACGGGATCTAGATGCCCAGACTTTCCGACCTTTTCTCCTGCTCTCCTCTGGCTGCCTCCACCCCAGCAGTGCTGGCCCCTGTGCTGCTCCTGGAACCAGAGGCTTCTGTTCAGTCTACTTGCTCCCCATGCACAGCACCCTCTTCTCCCAGGTCTTAACTCCCAATTCCCCTCCTTCACGTTTTCCTTAGACTCCTCAATTTGTTTTTCTCTTTAGCACTTACCACCACCAACATCTACAACCTCACTGACCTTGTTGTCTTTGCCTTTTGGACTCTACGGGCTATGAGACAGGGTTTTTGCCTGTTTTGTACAACGTTGTACTCCTACTGCCTAGAACATTTCTTTGCTCATTTTACATGATATTTCAATATTTGTTCATTGAGTGGGTTCATAATACATTCCCTCTTAAAGAAGTCAGTGGGAAGATTGAAAAGATATTTAGTGGTAGTATTCAGGCCTCTACCAACTCAAGACTCAAAGGTTCTTCCTTTAATCTGACCCCAAATTTCTTTTCTTAGGAGGGCTGGCCAACCCAAATGTGAGGCCATTTTGGGGGGAAAGTTCTTCCCTTGGGCTAGTGATTTCTATCTGGCAAAGGTTCATGTCCCCTGCTCCTTGTAGGTACGATCCAGAAGTCAGGCTAGGTCTGATCTTGACCTTCTCAGTCAACTCTGTTGTGAGGAACATACTAGAAATAGGATTTTTAAAAATGGAGACTGGGAGATGGTGCTTTCTTTCTAGCTGGGTCCAACACATTTTAGTACAAGACCTGATTCTGTTATGAGGCCCATAATCAAATGATGGGAGGGCATCTGCTTATCCTACTCTCCCCTAGACCCGTGCCTGTGGAGCACCCAACTTTAAGGGTGCATATCACTTTCTGTTCCCCAAGTGTGCACCACCACGGCTCAGCTGGCCAATCTTACTTCTTCTAGAAAGCGTGTGTTACCTCCTTATCGTGCCCTTTCTGTTCTCTCAGAACTATGAGAGCTTAGGAAGTGCTTGGTGACACTTTTTCAGCAGTATATCCATAGTCTATATACATTTCTCACACAGTGGTCTAAACCCCTCGGGCCAGATTCTTCAAGGAGCTCTCATTGGCACGTTACACCAGCAGGACTCCTGTAGTCCTCTACAGAAGTATCCTGTCTCACAGCCATCCTTTCTCTTCTGCTCATGTAATCTCTGTTGCTCTTTTAGGACTGGTCATCCCTGTGACTCCTCTAGCGAATGACTTAAACACAAATCAAATATTTCTTCTGGTCCTTGGTATTTCACACCCAATACACACACGGTCTTTCTCTATTCCACAATCTGTGTGAGAACATTAGGCCCTGCAGTTCATGTAACTGTTCCAGGTACAACCTGGATAGACATTACATTCTCTCAAGATTCCTTTTAGACACTAAGAATAAGTAAATAAATGAATGAATGAATGAATAAATAAATACATCAAGAATTTCTCCAAACAGCTGTCATTCTGGATGACTTAGAAAAATTCTGTATGTAAAATATATTTATAATTTGGTCTACAGACTCACTGATTTATTTAATGATTAATTTGTTATTGTGAGTATATCAGAAGTTCCAATAAAAACGTGGTATACTTCAAATAATTTGAGACAAGTTTATTTACAAAATAGTGATTTACTTCAAAAGTGTGATTGTAGGGGAACCCAAAGAATTGTGGAACAACTCAGAGCTAGTTTAGTAACTGCCAACCTGAAGTGGGGTGGGGAGGGTTTCAGGAACATGGAAAGCATGTAGATGAGCTGTGTGGGCAGGAGGAGTCACTTCTATTTGGGGTGTAAGGGAGCAAGGAAGTAAATATCTTCAACATGTTTTCTTCTCTTTCACGTCTTCTGCTTAGATTTTCATTGGTCCTTCACAACTGGACAACAGAGGTCATAGATAGAAGTCTTTCTATTTAGTCATTTCAAGTCATGCTCCACCTCAAACCAGAAAAAGAGAAGGGTGGATTTGGGACAGAAGTACAATGGAAGGGAAGTAAAATGGAATTTCAGCGGAGCTACTGAAAATTCTAAAAGACGATGCTGTTAAAATGCTGCACTCAATATGTCAGCAAATTTGGAAAACCCAGCAGTGGATTTTTCACAGTATTGGAAAGGTCAATTGTCATTCCAATTCCCAAGAAGGGCAGTGTTAAAAAATGTTCAAACTACTGGATAATTGTGCTCACTTACCATGCTAGTAAGGTTATGCTCAAAATCCTTCAAGCTAGACTTCAACAGTACTTGAGTTGAGAACTTCCAGATGTACAAGCTGAGTTTAGAAAAGGCAGAGGAACCAGAGATCATTGCCAGCATTCACTAGATCACAGAGAAAACAAGGGAATTCCAGAAAAACATCTACTTCTGTTTCGTTGACTATGCTAAAGCCTTTGTGTAGATTATAACAAACTGTGGAAAACTCTTAAAGAGATGGGAATACCAGACCATCTTACCTGCCTCCTGAGAAACCTGTATGCAGGTCAAGAAGCAGCAGTTAGAACTTGATATGGAAAAACTGACTGGTTCTAACCCGAGCAAGGAGTACGACAAGGGTGTATGTCGTCACCCTGTTTATTTAACTTTTATGCAGAGTTTATCATGAAAACTTATGAGTTACAAGCTGGAATTGACACTGCCAGGAGACATACCAACAACCTCAGATATGCAGATGATAGCATTCTAATGGCAGAAAGCGAAGAGGAACTAAAGAGCCTCTTAAGGGTGAAAGAGGAGAATGAAAGTCAGGCTTAAAACTCAATATTAAAAAAAAAAGCTAAGATCATGGCATCTGGTCCCATCACTTCATGGCAAATAGAAGGGGAAAAGGTGGAAGCAGTGACAGATTTCCTCTTCTTGGACTCTAAAATCACTGGGTGGTGCATGCAGCCATAAAATTAAAAGATGCTTGCTCCTTGGAAGAAAAACTATGACAAACCTGGACAGTGTATCAAAAAGCAAAGATATCACTTTGCTGACAAAGGCCCATATGGTCAAAGCTATGATCTTTCCAATAGTCACTTGCATATGTAAGAGTTGGACCATAAAAAAGGCAGAGCACTGAAGAATTGATGCTTAAACTGTGGTGCTAAAGAAGACTTTTGAAAATCCCTTGGACAGCAAGGAGATCAAGCCAGTCAACCAATCCTAAAGGAAATTAACCCTCAATACACATTAGAAGGGCTGATGCTAAAATTTCAAAGCTTTGGCCACGTGATGCAAAGAGTAGACTCATTGGAAGAGACCCTGATGCTGGGAAAGATTGAGGGCAGGAGGAGAAGGGGGCAACAGAGAATGAGATGGTTGGATGGCATCTCCAATTCAATGGACATGAACTTGGGCCAACTCCAGGAGATGGTGAGGGACAGGAGAGCCTGGGATGCTGTAGCTCACGGGGTTGCAAAGAGTTGGACACGACTTGGTGACTGAGGAGCAACAACAACAGGTTTGTCTTAATTCTCTACACTATTGAAATATGCTATTTGAATGTACAGATGTATAAAATGAATATTTATACGTTCCTCAGACATTCACATCTCTCAGGGCCATGGATGATTGTGAGAGACCTTAGAAAAGAGATCTTCCACCTGTGGTTTTGCCATTTCATGAGATTTTTAAATTAAGTTTGTCATAAATGTTATGAAAATGTAAGGAGAATTCAAAGAGGGCAAATAAATACTCAGCTGAACATTTCTTAGATCCTAGAATTAAAAAGACAGAAAATTGTACAGAGAATTTCTGAGACTGAAATTTTAGAACGCACTGAAGCCATCTGGAGATTGATGTGTAACTCTATGTCTCAATTTTTTTTTTTTTTAAGCTTCAATTCAGGTTTTCAGATGCATTGTCTACAGGGAATAAACTGCAACCCACAAGGCAATAGGCTGGACTTCAAAACTCTGCAGAATCGCTTTATATGACCAGATATCCTGACTTTGGATTGGTTAAGAGGGTCCTTAAGAGGTTTCTTGCTGAACTGAAGGGGTCTGTTTGCATACTGATACAGGGCACGTAGGTAACAGAATTGGACTTTTAAAAGGTATGCATATCTTTGATGTGAAACAATACGTACTACATAAGTTAAAGTTATTTTTTTAAAAAGAAAAGACACTTTTTTTTCCAGACCATTTAGTAGAAACAGAAAAGAATCACAACTCAGTGATATAATGACAGTTTTAACAGAAACTTGGAGGAGTTGTCAAAAATTAAATAATGGGTATTTGGGATGCTATTTTAAAAAGCGATTTCTAATTAACAAACATGTAGTATACGTGTGTGTTCATATTTGCGTTAGATTATTGCAGATGAAAGCCAACTACAAAAAAGCTGACTGTTGTTTTACAGATGCAATTTTAATTTATCTTTACACAAATAAAGGATCTCTATCTTTAATTTCACAGCATTTCTATTTCATATTTTGATGAAAAGACTCAATCCTTTGGCTTTCCTATTAACTGAAGTGCTTTTGTATTAACCTACTTGGAAAGAAGAAGAAGAAAACAGACCTTATATTCTAGAAAATAAATTGTTCAGGCCAAGCTTCAGAATGATGCTTTGAATTTGTAGTGTAGAAACTTTGTATAATAATGTTGCTATTCTAATGCATTTGACATATTTTTAAATGAATAATAGCACTTTTCATTTAACTTTGGGTGTAAATTTGCCAAGATATCTTAGTCATATTCCTTTTTTTGCCAAATCTGAAATTGTCTTTGATATCTTCTACCTACATCCTACTGGAAGGGACTGCTGTCAGAATGTACCATTTATCCTTTTGGAAAATACCACAGATACAGCAATTATGATTTATTTTTAATTGTCCCTATATTTATGTTTGCTTGTGATATTAAATTTTAACTTTCTCTATTTGGAATTTAAGCTAATCATTTTAGCACACTTAAAGTAATTTTCATGGTTGAGCAATTGATTGCTAATTCCATTCTTTGGAACTATATTTTTGTGAAGTAAAAATGTTAATGACCTTGGTTTAGAGCTTGGGAGCATTTTTGAAATAGCATAAAGAGGAAGATTGATCAATTTGAATACATTTAAACAAAAACCTCTATACAATAACAGACATGACTTAATTAAAGCTAGGAATAGACTAGACTGTGAAGAAAGTTTTCATTAAGAATTACTATCCAAAATATATAAACTACTCCTAAGAAGTAAAAGGAAAAATATCAACAACTCAATAGCAAAATAAGAAATGAATATAAATAATTAAAGAGAAAACAGATTGGATAAAAACATGAAAAATATTTAATTTCAATGAAAATTAAGATAATGTAATTTCAATTATATAGGGCTTTGCATCTATTGAGCTGGCAAAAATAAATATCTGATAATTGTTTCAGTGAAATTGTGGAGAGGCAGGAATCCTCATATACTCCTGTTGGGAACATATAATGCCACAGGATTAATCAGAATCTAATAATATTACAAATGCTATGGTAGGCAAAATTCTAAGATGGTCCTTATGATCACCACCCATCCCCCCTGATATTATGCTCCATATAATCCCCTCCCTTTGAGTATGAGTGGGACCTGTCACTTGTTTCTAACCAATAAAATAAAGATGAAAGAATGTCACTATTGTGATTAGCTTACAATATAGAGTCATTGCTTAGCATGGTTGTGCTATGCAAATTTCATTTGACATAGTTTAGGTAACTATCATCAGTCCCCCAAGTATATGGTCCAGATTTCAGCCATCACTGCATATTAATTGTAATTATAAATACACAAATTTTGCTTGAATTCCTTAGTTTACTCATTACTATGTAAATAACAGGTGTACATCATGATCGCTGATTTTCTTTCAAAGTCTGTTTATAGTTGTTTACTACACACATCAGTTTCTTCATGCAGTTACAGCAAAGCATGCGGTTGTATTACCTCCTTGTCTTCTTGCCATAAAACATGTAGCATTTTACATAAATGGATACTTGAGAGAGGGACCTGGGTGACCAAGAAATGTAGAGCAGAGAAAAGAAAAATGAAAACACCGGGAGTAAAATTTGATGTGGTTAAGAGTAGTAATATGGAGACAGCAAAGTGAAAATAGGACTAGATGTATTTCAGCATGAAGGCACTTTTTCCATAGTATTTCAATGACACTGAAAGAGGTCAATGAAATCTACTAGGGGAAAAAAAGGGCAAAGTCACTTCAATAACTTCAGTTTAGATTGTATTAAGGAGTGGGGCTTTCATTTCCAGTTTGGATTGAAGGCTGTAATAAAAAAAAGAAATCCAGTCAGTTTATCTAGATTCAGGTCAAAGTATTGACTTTGGTTGCTTAATTGAAAATAAAGAAGATAATTACTCAGGCTGAAGGAATCATTTTTACAGCCAGTAAAGTCTGGTTTCATTGTTTCAGAAGTAGCATAAATTAAGATTACACTATTTGGTGAAGCTACGAGAGCTGATAAGAATGCAGCTCTAAAATTTACACTCAAATTCCAAGTATTGGTTAAAGTGGTTATAATAATTGTGAAGTATTTAATGGTGTTCAGACAAGTCAACTTTGAAAGGTAATCCTATTAAGAATGCAGATGAATAATGATACGGGTTTGCAAGTGACCATAAAGGAGATGCACCCTAAAGAACTCGGTGATGATGTGGTTGGGACAGAAAGGATGGAGATATCCAGAAGAAGAGGCTAGTAGAACACTTTACATAAAAGGAACTCTTGGAGACCATCTTATGTTAATGAAGGTGCAAAAGTTAAAATGTTGGAAGTTAACTCAAACTTAGAAAGGCCTAAGACATTTCACCCAGGCGTAGAAAAGATGCCCATTCCACAGAATAGATTGTGGGATGAGCAAAAAGTCAGCACTGTTCAAGCTACTCTTAAGAAGTGTTTTATACAAAGAAATCAAATACTAATTCTGAATATTTCCATTGTTTGAAATTGTAGTTCTAGATATATTTTAGTTTTACTATTTAAAATTTTTTCTAATACATATTTTCAACCTATAATAAGAATTTTAAAATGTTTTGACCAAATTTAAGGTCACGGAAAAATAGTAACGAAAACTGTAATTTCTCATGGCTTGTTAAGATTGCTCTGCATGGTTTCAGCTTGCACCGTCATTTGTATAACCCCACCGTAACCCGCAAAGAAAGGACAGCCTGTACAAAGTCTCAGCCTTCCTAGCACATACATAGAAGATGTTCACACTGGCCTTAAAGAAGTAAGGTGCCATGTTGTGAACCGTCAGTGGAGATGACCACATGGAAGGGAACTGCCAACCTCAACCTTACAGCTGCAAGGAGCCGGGTGCTGCTAACAGCTACACTGGCATGAAAGAGAGTCCCGGGTTTTCAGATGAGGCCGTAGCTCTCACTGGCACTTTGATTTAAGCCTATAGACTCCGAATAAAGCACTCAAATTAAGCCATGGAAATTACAAGATAATACATATTGTTTTACACTAGACTTCATTTTAAGCTACATTTTGGAACTCTTTTTAAGAGTACATTCTAAGCTACATTTGCATCATTTTAAGCCACATTTCTCTTAAGTGTGTGTTGATTGAACTAGAGTTATATCTTTACCAACATGAATAGACTGGAAAATACTTTCACTGACAAAATACCAAAGAGATGCACAAAATATGGTATCTTTATGTTAATAAAGACTCAAATTGCTATATATATTCTATGACCAAATATGTATATATAAAGGTAAGGAAAATGAATTAGAAAATTTTACCATGCATCCGAAATAATGCTTAGCTCTTGGGGATAGGAATAGAGTATGGGAATGCGACCTGGAGTCTCAAACAACAGAAATTTCAACTTTAGCAGAAAAAAAATTTTTTATAAGAAAGAAAAAAAAAAGGCATAAAAATGTCAAAGTTAAACGGCAGGCTCACAGGTATTTACTGTTTGTAATTTTCTATACTGTTAAATGCTAAAAAGGAAATGTCTGTAAATTCTAATGTGTAATAATACACACTTAAACTTTAATATGTATCTAATCATGAAAGGGAGTTAAGGAGTTAGTAAGGAAAATGTTCAAAATGTTTTGTCAAGGGTGGGAAAAATTAAATGCTCAGTCCTAGATAGCATAAAACCAAAATTGTATCGATTCTCCCTTTCTGCTCCAGAATGGTTGCTCTCTGGGTTTTAGGAAAGACTCCTCAGCTTCTTGGCTGGCTGCCTATAGTTGCTCCTAGGCAAAAGCCAGACTCAGCTGCCTTTCTGTGGGAGGAAGCTTGAAAGCACTTCAGTGTAGCTCACCAGATAGGTTGTAATGATCTGCTTCAGAATCACCTGGAGTGCTTGTTAAGGATACAGATGGTTGTACCCACAACGTATTTACTGAGTCAAAGTTTGGTGGGGAATGTGGCTAGGGATTTTTTCAAATTTTCAGGGGAAGTCATGTCTTCCATTTTAAAGTAATTATTTACTATTTTAATAGTAAAATAGAATTCTTCAAAATGATAAAAGGTTTGCAAATTTTAACAATTATCATGCATGAATAATATTTTACTGAAAACACATTTTTAGGGAGATGGACAGGAAGTATCAATATTTATGTGCTTGGACTAAAAACGTCGAATTTTTAATTGAACAACTCCACTCCCACCCTTGAACAATACACAGTAGTAAAGTTCAGGATGAATGAAAAGTACCCTATCCTGTTGCTCTTTCAGTCTTTCTTTGATCTTTTAATTTAAAAAATTACAAATAAATAGAAAAGCTGCAAGAATGATTAATAAGCTTATTCTCTTCACTCGCATTCACCAGTGTTAGCTTTTGTCACATTTACTTTGTGTAAGTGTGTATGAGTGTGTGTATATATCTTTTTGCTGAATAATTTTAGAGTAAATCAAAGGCATCATGAATGTCTACCTCTAATTGTTTCAGTATGTTTATCTTCTAAAACAATAGGACATTATTTTATATACAATGCAATAATAAGATATAGGAATTTACTATCTTAGAGTACTGCTATTTAATATACCACCTATATTCAAATTTTGCCAAGTGTCTTAAAGTTCTACTAGAATTTCTTCTAATCCAGTCATCTTATCACTTTAGTCTCATTCAATCAGGAATGGTTCCTTATCTTTTGCCATTCATAACATTGGCATTTCTTAATAGTAGCCAGGAAAATTTAATTCAGATGACCATTATATCTACTATTGTGGGCAACAATCCCTTAGAAGAAAGAGAGTAGCTCTCATAGTTAATGAAAGAGTCTGAAATGCAGTACTTGGGTGCAATTTCAAAAAAGACAGAATAATCTGTTTGTTTCCAAGACAAACCATTCAATATCACAGTAATCCAAGTCTATATATCTCAACCACTAATTTCAAAGATGCTGAAGTTGAATGGCTCTATGAAGACATACAAGACCTTCTAGAACTAAGACTAAAAAACGATGTCCTTTGCAACATAGTGAACTGGAATGCAAAAGGAGGAAGTCAAGAGATACCTGGAGTAATAGGCAAGTTTGGCCTCGGCAAAAAAAGCAGGGCAAAGGCTCACAGAGCTTTGCCAAGAGGAGGCACTGGTCATAGCAAACACCCTCTTCCAATAACACAAGGACAACTCTAAACATGGATGCCACCAGTGGTCAATGCTGAAATCAGATTGATTATATTCTTTATAGCCAAAGGTGGAGACATTCTATACCATCAGCAAAAGCAAGACCTGGAGCTGACTGTGGCTCAGAGCATCAGCTTTTTACTGCAAAATTCAGACTTAAATCAAAGAAAGGAGGGAAAACCACCTGGCCATTCAGATACGACCTACATCAAATTGCTTACAATTATACAGTGGAAGTGACAGATCCAAGAAATTGGATCTGATAGACGGAGTGCCTGAAGAACTGTGGATGGAGGTTCATAACACCATACAGGAGGCAGTGATCAAAACCATCCCCAAGAAAAAGAAATGCAGAAAGGCAAAATGACTGAGGAGGCCTCACAAATAGCTGAGAAAAGAAGCAAAAGGCAAAGGGGGAAAGGAAAGATACACGCATCTGAATGCAGAGTTCCAAGGAATAACAAGGAGAGAGAAGAAAGCCTTCTTAAGTGAACAATGCGAAGAAATAGAGGAAAACAATAAAATGGGAAAGATTAGAGATCTCTTCAAGAAAATTAGAGATACCAAGGGAACATTTCATGCAAAGATGGGAACAATAAAGGACAGAAATGGTAAGAACCTATCAGAAGCAGACAAGATTATGAAGTAGCAGCAAGAATATACAGAACTATACAAAAAATATCTTAATGGCCCGGATAACCAAGATGTGATCATCCACCTAGAACCAGACATCTTTAAGGAGCATCACTACAATTCCAGCTGAGCTATTTCAAATCCTAAAAGATGAAGCTGTTAAAGTGCTGCACTCAATATGCCAGCAAATTTGGAAAACTCAGCAGTGGCCACAGGACTGGAAAATGTCAGTTCTCATCCCAATCCCAAAGAAGGGCAATGCCAAAGAGTGTTCAGACTATCACACAACTGCACTCATTTCATATGCTAACAAGGTCATGCTCAAAATCCTCCAACCTAGGCTTCAGCTGTACATAAACCAAGAATTTCCAGATGTACAAGCTGGATTTAGAAAAGGCAGAGGAACCAGAGATCAAATTGCCAACATCCGTCGCATCATTGGAAAAGCAAGAGAATTCCACAAAAACATCTACTTCTGCTTTACTAAGGATTATAACCAACTGTGAAAAACTCTTAAAGTGATGGAATATCAGACCACCTTACCTGCCTCCTGAGAAATCCATATGCAGGAAAACCTTTACTGGAAAAAGGAAAACTTAAAAGGGGACTGATCAATATTAATGAAAAATATTTTTGCATACCAATAAAAATAAAATAATTTTATAGCTTGTTCTCTTCTGTTTTTCTTTAAATACAGTAATCCCCCCCCCCCAACACAAGGTCCACTCACTTGAAGGCAATATATGTTGATATATACTAACTAAAATGTGAAAATTAATTTTTTTAGAAGAGAAGCAATTTAATGCAGCTCACTTTTGCTCCCTATAATTTATGAAAATATTCATTTTAATTCATTACTTTCAGACAACTGAATTCTTTTGAATGCAATAGCCAAAAGTAAAATGATTTCCTATCTTTCATAGTTATATCATCACCATCTACACACAGAAAGAAACAATACAAAGAATTCAAAGTGCTCATCATCATTAAAAAGCATTTAACAAGATCCAAAAATTACTTGAATGTATAGGGTGCATTCTGGAAGTTCAGCATCAGTGTCAGTCTAGAAATAGTTATCTCAGATTAAATTAAGATGTAATTTTCTCTACTGAATCACTGAAATATCTCATGTGTTTGTGCTTTAAAGTTTATATAAAATTATTATACAAAGCTGTTACAAATCCATCCTGCTCTTGAAGAAATTACCTTTTCAAATAGCCTCTTCTAACTGGAGTAAATTCTAGCTATTCTTTGTCCTATAGGTCACTTGGTTAGTCACCTGACTAAGAGAAGGGCAATCCTCGTTTATCAGTCTGGGCTGGGATGCATCCTTAGGATTGTTTGGCCAAGTGGTAAAGGTTATCACTTTGGGATGCTCCACAGGGCTGGGGAGTCTTTTCCTCTGCACTTCCTGGGAGAGGAGTCTTTATGCTCCATATGCTCCATTATGGTTTAAATGTAAAATATCACCTTTAGAAAAATCTCGAAGGCAAATTATAAAGCTTCACTGTAAAGAATCAAAAAAGTAAATGAGTCAGGACGCCTACTCAGTTCTTTGGGCTTAAACTTTATACTCTAGAAAGAAATGATTATAAAACATGGTAATACTAATAATATTAATTTTACATATTATATTAGATATGTAGAAACATTTTTATTTCAAGGTAAGGTTAATGCGAACTGACTTTCTTCTGTAAGAGTATGAATGTTGTATAAGTAGGGTTTAATTTTGTATTTTTTTAATTAGGGAAGAGATAAACTCTTAAAGCAATGTAATTTGCAAAACAAGAAGGAACCCAAATGTTAAGGAGTCAGTAAAACAGAACTGTAAACCACATGATTATGGTGATGATAATGATAGCTATGAAATATACTTGACCTCTCATACTTAGCATTTATTGTATACAATTTTAAGGACTATATGTGTATGTGTATATATATATTTATATACAATTTTGTACACTTTACATGCATATACATACACACATATGTGATATAGATATGCACTATATACATTATATATATATGTTACTACCATTTCTGTCTTCATTTTACAGTTTCATAATGAAAAAAATGTACTTTTCATGATAGGGGACTGGAATGCAAAAGTAGGAAGTCAAGAGATACCTGGAGTAACAGGCAAATTTGGCCTTGGAGTGCAAAATGAAGCAGGTCAAAGGCTAACAGAGTTTTGCCAAGAGAACGCACTGGTCATGGAAAACACCTCTTCCAACAACACAAGAGGAGACTACACATGGACATCACCAGATGGTCAACACTGAAATCAGACTGATTATATTCTTTGCAGACAAAGATGGAAAAGCTATACACAATCACCAAAAACAAGACTGGGAGCTGACTGTGGCTCAGATAATAAACTCCTTATTGCCAAATTCAGACTTAAATTGAAGACAGTAGGGAAAACCACTAGACCATTCAGGTATGACCTAGATCAAATCCCTTATGATTACAGTGGAAGTGACAAGAGATCCAAGGGATTCGATCTCATAGAGAGAGTCCCTGAAGAACTTTGAATGGAGTTTCATGATATTGTACAGGAGGCAATGATCAAGACCATCCCCAAGAAAAAGAAATGCAAAAAGGCAAAATGGTTTTCTGAGGAGGTCTTACAGATAGCTGAGAAAAGAAGAGAAGCTACAGGCAAGAAAAAAGGAAAGATATACCCATTTGAATGCAAAATTCCAAAGAATAGCCAGGAGAGATAAGAAAGCCTTTCTCAGTGATCAATGCAAAGAAATAGAGGAAAGCAACAGAATGGGAAAGACTAGAAATTTCTTCAAGAAAATTAGAGTTACCAAGGGAACTTTTCATGTAAAGATGGGCACAATAAAGGACAGAAATGATATGGACCTAACAAAAGCAGAAGATATTGAGAAGAGGTGGCAAGAATACACAGAAGAACTATGAAAAAAGATCTTCATGACTCAGATAACCACAATGGTGTGATCACTCTCCTAGAGAAGACATCCTGGAATGTGAAGTCAAGTGGGCCTTAGGAAGCATCACTAGGAACAAAGATAGTGGAGATGATGGAATGCCAGCCAAACTATCTCAAATCCTAAAAGATGATGCTGTGAAAAGTGCTGCACTCAATATGCCAGCAAATGTGGAAAACTCAGCAGTGGCCACAGGACTGGAAAAGGTCAGTTTTCATTTCAATCCCAAAGAAAGGAAAAGCCAAAAAATGCTCAAACTACCACACAATTCCACTCATCTTGCACGCTAGCAAACTAATGCTCAAAATTCTCCAAGCCAGACTTCAACAGTATGTGAACCCTGAACTTCAAGAAGTTGAAGCTGGATTTAGAAAAGGCAGAGGAACCAGAGATCAATATGCCAACATCCGCTGGATCATCGGGAAAGTGAGAGAGTTCCAGAAAAATATCTACTTCTGCTTTATTGACTACACCAAAGCCTTTGACTGCATAGTTCACAACAAACTGTGGAAAACTTTTCAAGAGATGGGAATACCAGACTACCTGATCTGCCTCATGAGAAACCTGTATGCAGGTCAGGAAGCAACAGTTAGAACCTGACATGGAAAAACAGACTGGTTCCAAATTGGAAAAGGAGTACGTCAAGGCTGTATGTTGTCGCCCTCCTTATTTAAATTATATGCAGAGTACATCATGCAAAATACTGGGTTGGATGAAGCACAACCTGGAATCAAGATTACTGGGAGAAATATCAACAACGTCAGATATGCAGATGATACCACCCTTATGGCAGAAAGCAAAAAAGAGCTAAAGAGCCTCTTGATGAAAGTGAAAGAGGACAGTGAAAAAGTTGGCTTAAAACTCAACATTTAGTAAACAAAGATCATGGCATCCAGTCCCATCACTTCATGGCAGATAGGTCGGGAAACAATAGACACAGTGACAGACTTTATCTTCTTGGGCTCCAAAATCACTGCAGATGGTGACTCCAGCCATGAAATTAAAAGATGCTTGCGCCTTGGAATAAAAGCTATGAACAACCTAGACAGCATATTAAAAAGCAAGGACACTACTTTACCGAAAAAAGTCCATCTAGTCAAAGCTATGGTTTTTCCAGTAGTCATATGGATGTGCGAGTTGGACTATAAAGAAAGTTGAGCACCGAAGAACTGATGCTTTTGAACTGTGGTGTTAGAGAAGACTCTTGAGAGTCCCTTGGACTGCAAGGAGATCCAACCAGTCCATCCTAAAGGAGATCGGTCCTGAATATTTATTTAAAGGACTGATGCTGAAACTGAAGCTCCAATATTTTGGCCTCCTGATGCAAAGAAAAGACCCTGATGCTGGGAAAGATTGAAGGCAAGTGGAGCAGGGAGCGACAGAGGATGAGATGATTGGATGGCATCATTGACTGGATGGACATGTCTTTGAGTAAGCTCCAGGAGTTGGTGATGGACAGGAAGCCTGGTTGCTTCAGTCCTTGAGGTTGCAAAGAGTCGGACACAACTGAGCGACTGAACTGAACTGAAGCAGAAGCACAATTCTGAGTATGTATACCCTGTACTATTTTGAAGGTACAACACATCACCTGGATAACCGATTCTTAAATTATGGTCTCTGGAGTAACTTCATCAACTTGAAGGAGAGTGTCTAATAAAATAAAGACTCTTGCTTCCATTCTAGAACCTCTGAATCAGAATCTCTGGGGATAGGCCATATAAAGGCTTAGCAAGCTTCCCAGGTGCTTTTCATGACCCAGAATTTGACAGGTACTACATTAAAAGTCCAGGATTATATATTTTTCAACCACCAGGAGACTAATAATACATGGATACCACTCAAAAATATTTGAATGAAAAGCTAGATGAGACAAATGTAAATCTGTCTTTTCTGAAAGACATTTTTAGCAAAGTCACCGCAGATTGTACACCTAGGTTTTGGTTCACTCTTAGCATGTCTGTGTGTTCCAGGCAGTGGCAGAACGGATGGGCTTTTCAGGGGGGCTCCTGTCCAGGGCACATGTTGCTGACTGATCGAGTTTCTCTTTTTTATGCTAGCCTCCTCTCTTTCGGCTCTACCCCAGCTCCTCAGGCCTCCCTACTCATACCCGAGGCTCACTCCCCACAGGACTTTTTTTAAAAGTAATTAATTTGGTTATGCTGTCTTAGTTGTGGCATGTGGGATCTTATTCCCTGACCAGGGATTGAACCTGGGCCCCCTGCATTTGGGGCACAGAGTCTTAGCCACTGGACCACTAGGGAAGTCCCCTCAACAGGACTTTTGAACTTGTTCATATGTTACTGGAATTTTCTCCTGTTAGAAACTCACAGGCTTGCCATCTATCCTTCTTCAGTCTTTGCATAAGTGGCAAATGCTAATGAGAACTTCCTTGGACTGGCTTGCTTAAAACTGGAACTTTGTCCTTACCCAGAGTACTTCCTCACCTTCCCTAGTTTTTTGTTTCCAAAGCACTTACTACTTTTTAATATGAAAAAATCATTTACTTATTTTATTACATGTATCCCCAAGCTGGATTACAGCCTCCATGACATCAGGGCTTTGGTTGGTTTTGCTCATGCTATACAGTTCTAGCATCTAGCCAGTACCTAAAACATAAGTGCTCAATGAACTCTTTTAGACTAACCTAATATGAAGGTTTTTAATCTATTATCTGTTTTGGGCATCCTATAGAATACATCTGAATGTATATACCAATGACATAATTTCTTTCTTAGAACTTGCATCATTAGGTGGTAGAAAATGACATTTAATTCTTCAAGTTTAGATAAAGTATACATGCAAATCAACAGTATATTTTTGAAGCCATGCTCCATGTAAACAGGGAATGGGGAAACATGATTATGAATAAGTGTGTAAAATTGAAAATGTTGGGACTTATTGAGCCATGAAGGTTGATAATATTTTATTCTTGTCAGCCATGGAAGAATGGATTATTCAAATATTATAAGTTTCTAAAAAATAAAAATAGAACAGTATTGAGGACAGCCTTTCCAAAGCTTTTAAGAAATGAGTTAATGATAAGAGAATGCTTTTTTCCTTCCGACTATGGCAGATATTAATTTAAATGTATTTAAGCACATAAAATATAGGTAAATCTTGAAGAATTGGGGTGAATATTAATTTTTTTAGTTAAGATTTATAGCAAAATGTAGACATTTCCTCCCTCTGTCTCCCCTTATCTATCACTGTGTATCTTCATCCATTCTCCTCTTTCATTTATTCCTGTCTCCTCTGTCACTATTATAGGGTGAACTATTTCATCTTTCTTCTAGAAAATTTTTACACATTATACAAACTTCATGTCAATATCTGCATAAGGATCTATGGAGCGGTCTGTGCAGATTAGGATTTGATGCAGAATGAAGACTGAGAAATACAGAAACCATTTTCTTTGTCTCAACTTCATGAGGGGATTTTGCAGCAAAATAGTTGCTTGGTAGTGAATTTTGTTGAGAAAGAAGCATCTTAATTCCTTCATCTTCACCTTTATAAGGGGCAAGGACTCTTTCCTGTCTCTCCTATTGTGAAAAAGCTCTCCTTCCATGTGCAGCGATGAGTGCTGCTTCCTGGTGCTAGGAGGATTCGACAGAGGGGAAGGAACCTGAAAACTTCCCTTTTCTGATATGGGGGATCAGGAGCAGAGTGTGGGGGAGAGGGAGGGAAGGGGAAGCCACAGAAACAGGAGAATCTGAAAATCACATCACTTTCTTTACCAATTCCCACCTGCACGATACCAACCTAGCTCTCCAACACCTTGGAAACACCCAGAAGACACCTTGGGAGAGAGTCAGGGAGTGGGGAGGGAAGTCTGATGAGAGACAGAGTGTTTTTATTCAAGAAAGATTAAACAAAGGAACTATCATGTCTGATTATACTTATGCAGAATGAAGACTATGGCTATTTCTACCCCCTGCTGATTCATTGGTAAAAGATAGGGGGAAATTAAAGATAAATATAAGAGCCTATAAATAAGCAACAGAATCTATATGTTTTTATGCACATTTGTAATGTTGTTTTAATTAAATTGTGATCCCACTATAACTAAATCGAATGATCTCAATCCCATGATTAAAACCCTTAACGTCTTTCCCTTACCATAATGTAGTCTTCTTCATATGATAGTCC